>NW_020949613.1:17669018-17752004 GCF_900497805.2 Vombatus ursinus
GTTTAAGTGACTTGCCCTGGGTCACACAGACAGTATGTGTCAAGGAAAGGACTTGACTTGAACTCATGTCTTCCTGGCTTCAAGGCTGGCTCTCTATCCTTTATGCCTCACCCCCATTTTCCATAGCAAGCTCAAAGTGGACTAAGTGATTTACACAAGAACTCTGAGCATAAGCATCAGAAGCAGGCTTTAAATGCTAACCTCTCTGACTCTCAAAGTCAAGCATCCTTTCTACCACACCATTACTATCCTGACCAATGTTATCAAAATAGAATAATGTTTATTAAGTTCCCACCCGACACAGTTTGTGCTGTGCATTGTAAGTGATAAAATGATCCCTGTTTTCAAGGATCGTGCAATGTAAATAAGACAATGAGACAGGAAAGAATGCATATAAGCATACTTTATGAAATAAATGTCCCCTCTAAAAGTTGGTTATAAAGTCAATTTCGGAAAATTGAATCATAATTTCCCTTTGACTGACTCGGATTATAAAAATGGAGACATGTCCCCCTAGAAAATAATTTGGCCCTAGGATATGATAAAAATCACACTAAAGACTTAATGAGCCTCTTTCAATCATGTTGCTGAATGTATTAAAGGAGGAAAATGAAGAGTGTCTGACACTAAAAATAATCCTCAAGAAAAGTCTGTGGTTTTTCTTAAGAATATTGAGCTGGGCTGAAAAGAAAAACCTGTCTCTGATTTAAAAAGAATAAGTTCACAGACTCCTTTCTTCTTTGAGAGGAAGGTATTTATGCATTTTTCCTTCAGAGGTGAGAAGAAATCACTTGGAGTGCTGTGCACTGCAGTAGAAAAAGCATTCTACTGAGAGGCAGGAGATTGGGGCATACGCCTTATTCTGCCAAGTGACTTACTGAGTTGTAGATGACCTTGGATAAGTAATTTTCTGGGCCTCAGTTTCCTCACCTATAATATGAAGGATAAAGAATAGATCCTAGTTGAGTAACCTCTTAAGGGATATAAGATGTTTTGGATAACATTCTTGGAATACTAATTTTGTATGTGTATAAACACATTCATATATATACACTCATATGTGAATGTACATGTATATGTGTAGGTGTTTATATGTATCTATGTATACTTATGAAAGGTAGAATGATGTAGTGAATAGAAACCAAAAATTCAAAAGGCCTGAGTTCAAGTCCTCTCTCTGACTCATACTTTTCAACTTTGAGTAAGCCCTTAACTTCTCAGACCCCCAAACATCTCTAAGACAACAAGCTATTGTAAAGTTGCTTATATGCATTGGAGCTTCCTCACTAGAAGTTCCCTACACCAATGAAATCATAGATTTCAGTGGGCTTGCATAATGGAATAATTCCAGGGAATGTGGTGAAGGGAGGGGAGCATTGGGGACCATTAGGCTTGGAGTCAGAAGTCCTGAAACCCAGTAATGCCTCTAGCATTTACTTGCTACCAGGCAAGTCACTTAACCTCTGCCTGCCCCAGGCAATTCCCTAAGACTTACGTATTAAGTTATAGAAATGTTTTTGTGTCTCATCTTTCATCTATTTAACTTCTCCTTTTTAAAATCATCATCCATTATACACAGAGAGACACAGTCCAAGAATGGATAGAATGCTATCCAAGTGCTTTCACGCTATATCCTGGGACCTCTACTCTCTATTCTCTCTCTCTTGATACCTCCATGGGTTATCTTGGTCAAGGAAATAGTAGTTCCCTTCAGTTGAATCCTTCCCAATTCAGGTATACATACAGTTCAATAGAATATTCACCTAACAAATTATTCATTTATGTTATCCCCTAAAGTTCATTTGTATATATCCATCCCATTTGTGGACTTTGGGATAGTTTGAAATAGTGTCCTGCCATATTAAAGTGACCCATTGAAAACAGACTAAGTATTTAAGAAGCCTTTTATTATTGTCTTAAAAATTTTAAAAAAATAGGGTCACTTCTATTTAATATGGTCACATGAAAGGACTTTAGAAGAGCCCAGTTTGTCTTTCACAAGCACTTGAGCACATTTCTAAAAATGTGCCAGAAGAAAGAATGATAAACAAAACCAAAGAAAAGTAGCAATAAGGTCCCATATACATATGCAGATGATTCTTTTTTCAACTGATGCCAAAGAGATTTTACAACATGAACACACATACATATGTATGTATGTGCACCCATATATAACAATCTAACCTGCACTGGTTTATGATTTTTGTTTTTTTTTTAATTGAACAGTTTATAACAGTTAATGTGACATAGTGTTTATATCAGTTAATATGATATCTATAATAGTTAAAATGGTGTAATATGAAGACCAAATATTAAATATTTGTTGTTTCTATTGAGAACCTCGCTATAATATGCAGGTGGTGTTTCTGTACCCTTCTTCCTCGAATAGTAGAAAGAAATTTTCAGATTAGCTAATCACCACATTAGGAGGTAGGCAGAGCTTAACATTGAAGGGATAAGGTTGGGAAAAGAAGGCAGAGGATAGAAAAAGAAAGCAGTATAGCACTAAGCCCAGGAAGCTAGGAAGTCACTGAATGGAGTCAATGACTAAGTGGGAGGAGGCCCACGTAGGGTCCCCTCGGTGTTTGAAGTGGGGTGGGGAGGATAGAACCCACGGGCTCTAAACATGAATACTACCTGCCTCCAAAACTAGCTGTTTTCTTTTTCATCATATCTAAATTTTACCCATTAGTGAGATTAATTGAGACACGTGTACAAACTTATTCCTTTCTCTTAGCCGAGAGAACCTCAGGGTACGTAATTTAGGAGACAAGTGGTTTTTAGACCATTGTTCTAGATAATCTCTAAATTTCTTTCCAGCTCTTACATTCTAAGATTCTAACTAACATTCTAGTTAGACTAAGAGTTTTATTTATTTCTTGACTTTTAAAAAAACTAATATTGGCCCAATAGGTATATAAAAAAATACTTATCTGCTTTGGAAAATGTCCTGGCTAAATATATGTTCCTTTTTCCCCATCTCTCTCCTCTCCCTACTCCCATCCCCATCTAATTAGAGAGATTAGCAAGTCAGCAGGTAATATTTTAAAGATCAGAAATCCAAATTGAAATAAAAATTCAGGGGCAGAGCCTTCAAGTGCCACCAGGGAGCTTTTTAGTCCAAGTCACATTAAACAGTGACTACCATGTCTTTCTAAAGAGGTATTTGCTGAGTTGGTCAGTTTATTTGCTATCCTTTCTAAAAAAATGTTTTAAACTAATATATCTGAATCTGATTATGTGTCCCGGTTTGGACTGGGGGAAAAAGTATTTATTTCTCTTCGTGAATGAGATACGATTCTACCCTAATCATCCTGCCCCCCCCCCGCCTCTCCCCCCCCCCCCCCCCCCCCCCCGGTGTAAGCTCCTTGGGTACCAAGACTATGTTGTACTTTCTTTGTATTCCTAGTATTTAGCAAAGAACCTAGCATATAATAGTTGCTTTAAAATTTTGTTGACTTTTATTGAATTGATTTGAACAGTCTTTTTTTCAGTCTTCATCCTTCTTGTATGGTCCTAGACTGGTTAGAGGAACTTTTTGCTTCTTTTCTTAGATTTTGTTTATCATTCTTTCTTCTGGTACATTTTTAAAAAATTTGGTTTAAGTGCTTGTGAGAGAGAAACTGGGCTCCTCTAAGACCTTTCATGTCACCATATTAAATGAAAGTGGCCTTATTTCTTAAAAAGTTTTTAAGGGAACAATAAAAGGTCCCTCAAACACTTGGTCTATCTGTTTTCAGTGGGTCACCCTAATGTGACAAGACAAATATTTCAAATATTTGAAAGTCCGTGTGTGGGATAAATATACAAAGGGAATAAAATGAATGAATAATTTGTCAGATAAGTATTTAATTGAACTGAATTGAATTGAGTTAGGTCCAATGTAGTACCAGGAAAAGGGCGAATATCATATTCGGTTTGAGAGGGTGATTGCCTATGTTAATATCATCATGGTAGTAAAAGTGGTAATGATGAGGTAGAAAAGAGTGCATGAGGCAGATGGAGCAAGCAGAACATGAGATAGGAGATAAGATGGAGGATGTGACTGGCCAGAAAAGTAATCAAAGAACACTATGCATTGAAGCCCCCACTGTGGACTTATCTGTGTGCTTTCACGAAGCATCCTCAATTCCAGAACAATTCTTTCCCTCCCCTTTTCATGTTCTCTTTGCTTATCACCTCTGGATCACCTGATATCCCAGGTATTTTGGAGCCATACTTGCTCCTCCCATTCTCTTGTCCCCTTCCCCTTGATCCATAAAATTATATTTAAACCATACTTTTGATGGAGCTTACTGCCTTTGCCTTCTACAGGAATCAGGGACCACTGTGCTCCCCTGGGGAGCAGGGCCTATAGCCTATGCTCTGCCTCCCATGTGGAGTACAGCCCACTGGGGCTCTGCCTCACAGTGAGCAGGCCTGCTTGGGTGCATCACCCCAATAAATACCTTTCTTTAACTTGGAGACTGTCCGAGTGAATTCATTCAGGACACTAGCACCCGCATATCTTTTCCTCATCATTTCAGGTAGTACCCTTGGGGTCCACCCTGAACTCATCACCAATGGCTTTAGAGGTCTAAGTGAATTCTTTCGAAGCTGAATTAGTTCTCTCAACTCTAACTTCAACAGTAATAATAGTGGCAATAATAGCTCACATTCATATAGAGCTTTAAGATTTTCAAAGTGACATACATACACATATAAAATTTGATTAGATCTTCATGTCACCTACATGAAGTATATGTTATTGCTATTCTCATTTTACAGATGACTGAATTGAGGCTCAGAGAGGTTGTCAATCAGTCATTCAACAAGTCAGGCACTGTGCTAAGTGCCAATGATACAAAGGCAAAAAACAAACCAAAGCAACAACAAAAATTAATCCCTAATCTCAAAGAGTTCACAATCTAATAGGGAAAACAACATGCAAACAACTGTGTACCAACAAGAAACAGCATAAAATGGAGGATAATCCCAGAGGAAAGGCACTAAGATTAAAATAAGGAAAAGCCTGGGACAGACCTTGTAAAATGTAGAACTTTCTTTTTTTTTAACTAGGCAATGGGGTTAAGTGACTTGCCCAGGGTCACTCAGCTAGTAAGTGTCAAATGTCTGAGTCACATTTGAACTCAGGTCCTCTTGACTCCAGGGCATGTACTCTATCCATTGCGCCACCTAGCTGCCACCTAGCTGTCCCCTATAATGTAGAACTTTAGCTGAGACTTGAAAGAAGCCAGGGAAACCAGGAGGAACTTAGGTAACTTGACTTGTGTCACAAAGCTAGTTAGATGTCAGATGCTGGACTTGAAATTAGGTCTTCCTGACTCCAAACCCAGTGCTCTATAAATTATGCCAGTCTATTACAGCAGTACCAAAATGTTTGATTAAATGAAATCGACAAAATGGTATAATAATAACATCAAGATTGCATTATGATGGCTCATTCCACCCTCCCTTGCCAACTAATTTCAATCCACCACCTTAATTCACATTCCAGAAGAATCTAAGCTTTTTGTGGACAGGGACAGTTTTATTTTGTTTTGTTTTGTTTTACTCTTCATATACTCAGTACCTAACCCAATGCCTAGCATATAGTAGTGCTTAAATGCTTATTGAGTGAATGAATTGAATAAACTAGAAAGATTGCAGTCTGTGGTTATATTTTCCCCAGTATCACTAATGAAGTCAGGATCATGGGTTCCAGTGCTCAAAGGGATCAGTTAGCTTCACATAGGGGAAATGTCTATTATGTCAACACAGACAATTACCTTAACCTCAGCTACCTGTCTCAAAAAGGCATGCTGCTGAACACAAGGGGAACAGAATGAATGGGAACATGGATGGTTTTGTAGACCCATCACTACTACTGGAAAAACAAATCCAAGTGTCTGCTCAACTGACAGTGGGTCAATAATAACATCCTTTCACACTACGTTATTAACCTTGTTCAGCTCAGCAGGATTGTCAGTCTTTTACCAGAATGTGATGAGGCTATTCAGAATCTTCCTTGACTATTCCACCTTGACAAAACTGAATGGAATGGAATGGAATGATGAAACTGAATTACATCCATCACTTAGAAAAGGGTTATGGGAATGAAGCTAACATAGCACTGGAAACTAACGTCTGACCACAAGAATCTCCTTCAAATGGCACCCAGTCTTTAAATGTTCAGATCTCAGTTAAGTGCTCACACTAAACGCAGTTTTATACAAGCCAGGTGATATTTACACCTGCCATTTTGAGCAAATGCTTCACATATTTAAAAAACAATGACTAGAAATCAATAGTCACTTTCTTTCAAAAGCCCCTAACAAGGAAAACTGCTTTTCGCAGAAAATATCTGCTTTGATCCTGACTTGAAAAGGATAATAGGAAATCAATGACTCTCTCATGAGACCCATTTTTGAAAGAGAGATTTAATATTACCACCACCTTCAGTCATTAAGCTAAACAATTAATAGGCCTTGTAGGACTTCTGATTGCTAAGGAGTGTACAATTCAGGCAATTGGCTCAGAGTAAAGATTAAGGTACTTTCAAATGAAAATTATCTGGTGAGCTAGAATTTAGGGGATGTAGAAAGTAGGAGGGTGGGAAGACAAAACTAAACAGACTGAACTAGAGCTAAGTACCTAGGGAGGATACCTAGTTAAGACAGAAATAATGAAATAGTTTCTCTTAGGAAAATGTGTTTCCTGAACATATTACTAGTTGGTCCTATACATAATAAATTAAAGAATTAATGAGTAAGTGAAAAAAATGTATTAAGTGTTTAAAACATGCCAAGAACCATGATAAGTGCTGGGGATACAAACACAATAGCAAAGACGGCTTACATTTGTAACGAAGGACTGGCTAGCTTGGGCCCAGGCTTTAAAGTGCAAACATTCTCTACCTGCTGCCAATCTAACCTATGGAACTTCAGAAGCCATTTTTAGATATGATAATCCAGAGGTCCAAACTTCATGGTGCAAAGTTTCCTAATTGACCTCGGTGTCAGAAGGACTGATAACTCAAGAAGCATAGAACTGGAACCAAGTTTAAATATAAAAGAATCTCATATTTTTCTTCCTGTCAAGAAGTGCTATGAGGGAGAGGCATTGGTCACGTGTTTGCAAAAGCAAGCTCCTCCATTTCCTTAATATTTACTCTTTCTTGGTCTTAGATGAATGAGTATTCAGAGAGAGAGGAGTGCCCAGTGAGCCTGAGACCCATCAGAGTCGTAAGAGAGACCTCACCAGCAACTGTAACTGGTTGCAAGAACAGCCAAGTCTAAGAGCCAAGTAGCCTGCTTGCTCTAGCCTGGCAGTTGATTAACCCATCAGCTGAGATATGTCTCCTAGCAAGGAACTGGCCCAAGGCTGAGCAAGGGAGCAATTCACTGATCACTGAAGCAATACCATGAATCAAATTTGATAGGGTTTGGGGCAGCTAGGTGGCACAGTGGATAGAGCACCAGCCCTGGAGTCAGGAGGACCTGAATTCAAATCTGGCCTCAGACACTTGACACTTAACTAGCTGTGTGACCCTGGGCAAGTCACTTAACCTCCATTGCCTTGGGAAAAAAAATCAAACAAAAAAGAAATAAACTTGATAGGGTTTCTTCAAAGTTAAAAAAGGACTCCCAGGGCCAAGAGTCTCAAGATATCCCTGGTTCCATAGGTTCCCTATGATATGTGCCTCTCTACCCTTGTGCTAAAGTTTAAAAGTCCTTCTGTAAAAGCAAATGGAAAGCAATTGGTCATTCAATATTAGGAAGTATATCAGATGATGGCTCTTGATCAATAGTATTAGAAGTCACAGTGCTTCAGCACCAATCCTAGAGCCTTGAAGGGAATAGTAATCCTTGCCTCTTGGGATCCTAACTTTCTAGCCTAGTAGAAATGAGATGAGTAAAGCCAGAAGGGGTATTACATATTCTAATGGGGGTAGATAACAAATATAGGGGAATTGGGATTCAGGGGGGATATTTTGGTTTGGAAGTTACAGGATGGTGAATAGAGTCATAGGGGTGTAAACTGACATGCCCTTTACAGGAACAATGACAGATAAACTGGTTATGGTTTTCTAACAGGAAAAGGAGAAGGGTAATAGGTATTACATGCACAATAGTATGGCAATTAATGAGAAGACCAGGTAGAGAAGTGAAAGATGTCTAGAGTCCAGGTATAGACAGAGTTGTTGACTGAGACAACCACCGGTCAAGACAGGTAGGGCTCAGGGCAGGACCTCTGGGAATGAAAAGGTCACACTATCCTAATCCTGGTTTCTGAAGTGGATGGTATGGCCCTTAAGGAAAAAAAGTTTTTAGTTATTGTAGTCAATTTAACATGCTGAAAAGCAGACTGAAATGCTAACCTACTGCCTAGCATGGTTCCTTGTCATAGCAGCAAATAACTATTTGCTGAATTAGACACAAATGAAACTTCTGTGTTACCTTTCTTTGCCAGGAGCAACATTCTATAATAAAAAGAGCTCCAAATGCAGAATACCCTAGCATGAAACCCAAGCCTCTCACTTATCAGTGGGACAACTGTGAGGGGTTCTGTGATCTTGGTTCTCTTCAGCACCGAAGACCAGGGCCTTGCTGCCAATCAAGCCTTCAGCTTCATTGATTATATATACCATCCAACACCAGAGAACACTATAGGGAAATTGCCAGGTTCCCTGTGGCTCTGAGTGAGCTAGATGGATGAAGTTCACTCCTTGGCTTCATCTCTTTGGGAATAATGACGCTTTTCTCTTGTTAGTCTAAGGTTGGTATCAATTATCTAATCAGATCAATATGGTTCATGCAGCACACAGGGATACACACACATACACATGATCACTGGTCTAGAACCAAAAGAGACCTCAAAGGTCATATAGTGTACCCCCCTCTATTTTACACATGAAGAAACTGAAGCCTAGAGAGTTTAAGGGACTTGACTAAGATTGCATAGATAGAAAGCAGCATCAGGATTTGAACCTAGATCCACTTAATGCTGAAACCAGCACTCACTCCATTGTAGTGGTATAATTTTCTGGGGGCTTACAGACCCTTTCCTACTTAAAGAAACTTCTCCCTTAGCTCCTATTCCTCCATCATTCCTATTGAGGTTCTTACACAGACTTAGCTGTCTACAGTCATTTTAAGCAGAATTAGAGAAATGAGTCAAAGCATGTTAATATCAATGTGCCCAGCACTCATATTTGATCTTTCCGGGATCCTCTAGTCTCTGAATAAATTCCCCAAGCTACAGGCAGGCCCAAATGCCAGAAGTTGTGTTCCTCCCAGTTAGTCCCAGAGGTAACATTGCAAAGTTATCTTCCCAGGGTTTCTCACTAATGGTAGATAGCACCCACTGAAGCAATGTAGGAACTCCAAATAGAAATGTGTCCCCAGGCGTTGGGGAGTACAGCTTGAATAGGCACGGTTAGCATTGAGAGTTGAGTAGTAGGTTCTAATTCCTTTACTTTCCTTTGATCTTCTCCCTAAATCTTTGTCCTATTGATCTGGGAGAAAAGTTCATTGGCCTTTCCCACTAGGAAAGATTACTGTCAGAGTAACTAATATTAAAGCAAATGGGTAAGAGGGACAGGAAGTAAACGTCTCTGATTTGACCACCATTTGCTCTCCCCCAGTATCTTCCTCCAATAACCTTCAAAAGTACTCATCTCCTGTCCCCGTGCCCACCCTTGTATCTGCTGCCCACCTCTGAAAGTTGAAGAAGCAAGTGAAATCTGTCTCACACCAGGAATGGTGGGAGAACCTAGAATAAGTTACTTAAATTCATTAGACCTCAGTTTATTCATCTGTAAAATGAGAGAGTTGGAGGGGCAGCTAGGTGGTACAGTGGATAGAGCTTTGGCCTTGGAGTCAGGAGGACCTGAGTTCAAATCCAGCCTCAGACACTTGTCAAGAAGGAAGAGAATGGAATCTGCAAAGTATAGGCCATTGGGCTTGACTTTGGTCTGCAAGATTCTAGAGTATAATGGTGAAGGGATGGTTACTGGATATCTAAAACTAGCTGTATGACCCTACAAGTCACTTAACCCCGATCACTCACCAAAAAAAGCAAAAAATAATAATGATAATAATAATAATAATAATAATAATGAGAGAGTTGGCTTAGGTCATCTAAGATTTCTTCCAGTTCTATGTACTATTGATCGATGTTCCATTGATCTTCTGATCAATAAATAAGGATAATAGTTGTTTATCAGTTTCTCAGGTTTATTGTGAAGATCAAGTATGACAAAGTAGCTGAAAAAAATTGTAATGAATGTAAGTTACTTAAATCACTAACTGGTTACTGTTGTTCTGTCAGACATATAAACATAATATCACAGAATTTAATTTCTATTCTAAATAATTTTAAAACTGCAGAAAAAATACTGCTTTAAAACTATTTCTTCCTTAAGAAATCAAGATATCTTATCAAAATTTTCCTTCTATTCTTTCATTACTCATTTCTCTACTTTGCTTCAAGATACTTATAATACTATTTAAAATTAAAGGGTTTCTAACTAATCTTAGAATTTTAAAGCTAATAACTGAGTCAGAGTGACTTCAGGAGAAACATTGAAATAGATTAAGGAAGACTATTCACTCAAATGTGTCCCATTCAGCATTGTCATTCTGATTTTTGAAAGAACACCATATTTTTTTTTAAGGACAGGAAATCATGCCCAAAATACACTGGAGGCACTAAATTGAAAAGCATTCCAGTTTTGTTGAGTCTTTCAAGCAATGTTACATTTCCTATTAACATGAAAAAAGGGTGTATCAGAAAATTCTGAGATTTTACTCTTTTTTGTTTGTTTTTAACAATTAGGATGAAAATCTCCTGTCCCTGAACTACTTTAGTCAGATATTGTTTATCCTAATACACTTTCTTAGGTTGTGTTCACAGATTAACGTATGCATTTCAATTGTTTGATTTACTTTGGAAGTTTCCTTCTCCACACCTTTCAGTGAGTGAGCGACCAGACAAACATACAAAAGCAAAGACTATTGTGCTATATTCATATTTGTCAAGACCTATGACAAATTGCAGAAGATCATCTTCAGTGGTAAAGAATGTCAGACACTGGTGTGAACATCATTGTAGAGCTTAGACTAAAAGAGGCAGTGGGTGTGGGAGGATGATTTGTGACAAGTCCACACTTAGAGGAAAAAGCAATTACTCAGAGAAGTTCAGCAAATTTGTTTCATCTTTTCTCTGATTATTTTATATTCCAGTTTCATATGCATTCTAAAAACCATGCTGATTAAGACTACCAAAGGAGATGGTCAGTGGTAAGGTATGATTCAAGACACAACATGAATGATGATCTTTAAGGGAATACATAGCATCAGGCAGAAATCAGCAATCCTATCACTGTGGAGTCATTCTGAACTATCCAGTGCTTAGCACAATGCCTGGCACATAGGTACTTAATAAATATTTATTGACTGATCATTTCCTAATCCATGGTACACATAGTAGGTCCAGGAGTGTATGGCAGTAGTTGGGACAACCCCCCCAACACACACACACACACACACACACACACTTTGTGCTGAATTACCCACCTCTATTCTGGTGTAGAAAGTTTTTTTTTCTTTTTTCTTTTCCCCTTTTTTAATACCTTGTAAGTAATTAGATGGAGTAGTAGATAAGAGCACTGGGCCTGGAGTCAGAAAGACCCCAGTTTAAATCCAACATTAGATACTTACTAGTAACATGACACTGGGCAAGTCACTTAACCTGCTTGCCTCAGTTTCCTCAACTGTAAAGGGAGAATAATAATAGCACCTACATCCCAGGATCAAATGAGATATTTGTAAATGGCTTAGTGCAGTGCCTGGCACACAGCAGTCACTTAATGAATGACTTCCTAATGCTATTTCCTCCAAGAAAGTAAACAAGCATTTATTAAGTGATTATTCTGTGCCAGGCACTATACTGTGCTAAGTACTAGGAGATACACATGGAGGCATGCTGGTAAGTGTTTAAGAATGGGATCTCCAAGCAAGATATTTTTTTTTTAGTTTAATCGGTATTTTCTAACAGTGTTGATTTTTTTTAAAAAATGTATTTATTTTATTTTTAATTGATGTAATAAAACAAGCATTTCTTTAACATAGTATAATACAAAAAGATTATTGTGCATGAAAACATAACTCTGTTATGTACAACTTGCTATTCCTTTTAAATTCATAATAAAGTTATCACATAAATTTCTTTTCTTTCTTTTTTTCCTTTTTTTCTTTCCTCCCCCACCCTAAAGATAGCTACCATTCATATATATATATATATATACACACACACATTATATATATCTACACACACACACACATATATATATATGTATACTATATATATAATCAATCTGTACATACTTCTATTTATCAGTTCCTTCTCTGGATGCAGATAGCATCTCCCTTCATATATCCTTTGTAGGTAATATCTGCATTATTAACATTTTCTCAAGGTCCTTCAAGTCCAGGCAATCAACAAAACAATAAATCAAGCCCTAATTTATAACATT
Organism: Vombatus ursinus; assembly: GCF_900497805.2. NCBI lineage: Eukaryota > Metazoa > Chordata > Mammalia > Diprotodontia > Vombatidae > Vombatus > Vombatus ursinus. The sequence continues at coordinate 17,681,536 of NW_020949613.1, forward strand.
AGCTGATTTCCAAGATATAAATGCTCACACTGAAAATTTAAATATCAACTCAATAACCAGTTTGAGCTGGCTCCAGCACACTCTGAGATACACCGAAAGGCAAAAACGTGATCCTTACCCTCAAGGAGTTCATATTCTGAGAGAGACAACATACAAATAATCATTTATATACAAGATATATACAATGAAAATGGAAGGAAATCTCAGAGGGAAAGCACTAGCAGGAGAGGAGAGAGAAGTCAATATATAATCAGAGTACAGTGCAAAACAAATTATAAAATCTCTTTCAAGCAATGTGGTGATTTCTAGCAATGTCTGTCTTCATCTGACTTATAATGCAATTGGGGAAACAGGAAGTACACATAAAATAATGACTGACTCAGGGCAGCTAGGTGGTGCAGTGAATAGAGCACCAGCCCTGGAATTAGGAGATCCTGAGTTCAAATCCAGCCTCAGACACGTAACACTTACTAGCTGTGTGACTCTGGGCAAGTCATTTAACCCCAATTGCCTCACTAAAAAATCAAAACAACAATAATGACTGACTCTTTAAAGCAGTATATGCTCAGTGCTATTTGTGTGGAACAGGCAATAAATGATTTTGAAGTTCAAAGAAGGGAATAAAAATTGAGGGTTAGGATGGGCAAAAACTATGGAACACTTCCCAAGTGGCCATTTGTCCTAATGTACTCAAGGGTTCAAAAGTATTGAATTTAATGTGTTCATATTTGTAATATCCAGAATGGCCCTGACAGATTCGGAAAGAAAGAAGTCAAGGATATCTCTCTTCATATACAAGTACATAGTTGGATGAAATGTGCTTTTGTGTGTCTGCCCACAAATTAGTGAGTATTAACGTTTCAACCCCTCTTCTCCTCTACCAGGGCAATGAGTACAACATAGACCAACATAGGGTTTGGGGTATTATCAGACAAAGAATGGTACTGATAAAAATGGAAAAGATAAGAATAAGACAACAGTGATGAATAATAATAATAGCTGATGTTTATGATTTATAAAGATTTATAAAGTGGTCTCTATCAATTATCTCATCAAAGATAGAGAAAGAACCATTGGATCCAAATCTATGTGAATGGGAAGGCCTGTCTATAGGAAAGTGCCACAGGGCTCTGTTTCTAGCTTAATTCTTTTCAATATAGGATAATCATAGATTTAAAGCTGAAAGATATCTTAGAGATTATCTAGTCCAACCCTCAATTTACAGATGAGGAAAATAAGGCCCAGAAATGTTAAATGACTTGCCCAAGGTCACACAGGTAATAAGCAGCAGAGACAGGATCTGAAGCTAAGTCATCTGATTCCAAATTCATAGTTCTTTCCACTGCATCACTCCCTGACTTAAAGTGAAGCATAAATAGCAGGCCAAATAAATTTATTGGATGACATGGAACTGGAAAGGATTTCAATGAGTGATAGAATTAGGATTCAAAAATATCTCGACAACCTGAAATAAGAAGCCAAATACAATAATGATAATGACAATAAGAATAATAATAAGAATAGCTTGCATTTTCATAATGCTTTAAAATTTACAAAATGCTTTACAAATATCTCATTTTATCCTCACAAAAATTCTAGAAGTTAGATGCTATTATTGTCCACATTTTACAGATGAAAAAAGACAGACAGGTGAAATCACTTGCCCAGGGTCACTCAGCCAGAAAGTGTCTTAAGGATGATTTGAACTTTGTTTTTCCTGATTCCAGATCCAGTGCTTTACCCACCAATCCACCTAGCACACATAGGGATAAATGTAAGGTCTTTTATTTAAGCATAAAAACTCAAGATGCAAATACAAGAGGAAGGAGACATGACTAGACAGTGACACATCTGGGTGGAGAAAAAAACAACTACAGGTTTTATTGGACTGCAGCTTTTGTGTGACCCTGGCAAGTCACTTAACCCTGTTTGTCTCCAGTTCCTCATCTGTAAAATGAACTACAGAAGGAAATGGCAAACCACTCTAGTCTCTCTGCCAAGAAAACCCCAAAAAGGGGTCACAAAGAGTTGGACATGAATGAAATGACTGAACAACAAAAGCTTAATATGAGTAAACTACATGTCATGACAATTGGTGAGGCTCCATTGGGATAGAGGGAATCTTCCAACATCAACAATGACTGAGTATAGGCTCAATGGCCACTTGCCTCAGATGCTATATCAGGGATTACTGTTTTGATAGGGGTTGGACTAAACAGCCTCCACAATTCCATTCAATGCCTATTATCTACGATTCAATGAAGGAGACACACTGGTCAAGGTTAGTTGCAGCAAGTGTTCATTCACTGGACTCTAGTAATTCAGTGCCCTTCTTCCTGAGGTCTAAATTTGCAGGGAAAGAGAACACAAAGGACCTTTAGCACCCTCTAAGTGCATCTTTTATGCAATCACCCTGGGCACTTCCATTAGCAGGTGCCACAAAGCCTCCCACCTATTGCAGTGATAGGAATAATAATACCTGTAATACTATGTACTTTAGAGGGTTATGGTGAAGATCAAATGAGATAATGGAGGGAGAGAGGTTTGCTAACCTTAAAGTGTTATAGGAAAGTCTGTTATTAAGGGAACTAGTATGATGTAGGTGAAAGAATGCCAGACATGGAGTAGGAAGAGAGTGAACTTCTAATCCCACTTCTACGTGACAGTGCACATGTCATTTAATCTCTCAATGTGTCAGTCTCCTTACCTATAAAATAAGAATGATATCAGTAGTACTGCCTTTAAAGGGTTATCAGGATCAAAAGATATAATGTAGAGTCGGTGAAGGAATAAATGAAAAGCATTTATTAAGCATTTCTATGTGCTAAGCTCTGAGAATACAAATGCAAAAGCAAGACAGTCCCAGTTCTCAAGGAGTTAATATTCTAATTGGGAGACAACACATACTTTAGCCTCTGTTTTTGGCCTTTCTACCTGTGCCAGGGTCACCTAGTTAGGAAGTGTCTAAAGCAGGATTTAAATTTTAGTCTTCCTGACTGCAGGTCCAATGGTCAATCTATTCTGCCACCTGGCACTCATAATTCAGTCATTTTTCAGGTGTGTCCAACTCTCCATGACCCCTTAGTGAGATTTTCTTGGCAAAGATACTAGAGTGGTTTGCCATTTCCCTCTCCAGCTCACTTTACAGATGAAGGCCCTGGGGCAAACAGGGTTAAGTGACTTGCCCAGGGTCACACAGCTAGTAAGTGTCTGAGGACAGATTTGAACTAGGAAGATGAGTCTTCCTGACCTGGCATTTGATCCACACTCACAACCTAGCTGCCCCACCTAGCACATCTAGAGATAAGTGTAGGGTCCTTTATTTGGGTTCAAAAAAATCAAGATACAAATACAGGATGAAGAAATCATGGCAGTCTTGTATCTATATACAGATATCTAGGGAAAGGAGTTATGTTCTGGGAAGTCACTGAACTGATGAGTGCAATTAGAGGTCAATCCATTGGCATGCTCTTTGCAGAAGCAATCGTTCGGGGTATTTTGATTACTGTGCTCAGAACAAGAGAGGGAAAGTAGGTTGGGCAGTGGGGAAGACAAGGTAGTATACATGCAAGAGAAGTAGGAGGAAAATGGCTTGGGTAAAGATGGGACCCACAGTCCCAGAGAGTGCAGAGTTGAGTGGCTAAGCACTTAGCCAGTTCTTGGAAAACTTTGAAGTACTATTTATACCAAAGTTTCCTTGCCTGGGATAGCCATAACCCTAGACGTACCAACCCTATTTGTCAGGAGACTAAAGGGAATATTTGGGGAATAACTATGTATTCTGAATGTAATAGTGCTAGTAAAATAAAATAAGATATGGCTTGGAGAAAGAATGAGGAGGAGGGACTGGGGTAGAAATGAAAGGTAGCAAAATAATCAATTTGGAAAATCTGAAAGAGACAGCTGAAGGAATAATTTCTGCTGACCAAAACCAAATTAATGAGGTTTAAATACAAAACAATTTTCATATTGAGCCAGAAAAAAATCAGTGACAACGATCCAGTGAAAGATAAGCTCATTGATCTCTGCAGTAACCAGAAACTCCAGATTTCTAATCAATGAAGTTAGAAAATTTTTGGTGTGCCCATGTAGAAGCACATCCAATTCTTACTAAATGTGCTCACAAGACTTTTGAATTCTGCTTGTAACATCTCAACTCCGTGAATCAGAATTCTCAGTCTTGCTGTCAGTGAAATCCAAAGCAAGAAATAAAGTGGCACTCAACATGACATGCAGCTTTCTCTTTCAAAACCTACTTGATTAATAAAATGCTTGGTTGATAAGAAACAGAATCAAGTATCTATAATGCATCAATTTTGTAGTATTTAACAGCTTCATGGTGCTAAAAATGTTGTGTAATGAATAAAGTTTTATTTTTGAAAAATTAATTAACCTCTTTATTTTATCTCTCATGTGTATATGCATAGTAAACTCTAGGATTCCTTCCTTCCCCTTTTTTTTTTGAATGGGGAATATGGGAAAGTTTGCTAAAAACAAGGGGTATAGGGACCCCTCTACTCTAAAAATAATTTTTATTTTCTTTCTTACATGCATCTTTCCCCCACCTACTTCTAGTTAATTTCTATTGAAAGAGTGTGTGTATTATTCATTCTTTGTCCAAAAATTTTGCCATGTTCAAAAAGTTCTTTCTGATGAATAAATATAAGCCCTTTATCTCATCTCTTTCTGGTTATTTTATAATTCCTTCTTCTATGTCTATGTATACATGTATTTCATTTTAATCCCATTAGAATAAGTACATTAACTCTGTATTTCTTTTAAATATATTAGATCCTGACAATCAAGGGATAAAGTGGTGTTTCAACTATATTATAACACAAAAGAGATTTAACTCTTCATTACCCAACAATGAGGGATGAGGAAGGGCAGAACCACAATGAACAGCATAACTGACCCCTTATAGCCAAATTCCCTCATTTCACAGTTGAGGAAACGAAAGCCAAGGTAGATTAGATTATTTGTCCAAGGCAATACGGGTAGTAAGCATCAGAGGTGAAGGATTTGAACCCAAGTCAACTAACCCCAGGTCAGTGGTTTTTCCATTGTGCAATGCCTACTGTCACCTCTCCCTTCCACCTGTACTATGTATCAGGATCTCATTAAAGCAACTAAAACAGGGGCAGCTAGGTGGCGCTGTGGAAAGAGCTCCAGCCTTGGAGTCAGGAGAACCTGAGTTCAAATCAGACCTCAGACACTTGACACTAGCTGTGTGATCCTGGGCAGGTTACTTAATCCCAATTGTCAAAAAAAGCAACTAAAACACATACAAAAATGCATTCTCTGTACTTAGGATGCAGCTATGATCCAACGGAAAGAAGAATTTGGAGTTAGGTGACCTAGGTTCAGACCCCAGTGGTTGTATGACTGTGGACAAGTCATTTAACTCCTCTTGGCCTCAGTTTACTAATCTGTAAAATTAAAAGGTTGATGTAGATGATCTCTAAAATTCCTTTCATCTCAAAATCTTATGAGTGTATAGCCAAGGAATCTTTCTTGAATGAATAATAGGTTATTTCTTGAATCAAAACCCATTGAATGAAGAACTTATTCAGTGAGACAGAGAGAGAATTTATTGAGAATAATCAAGCATATTGACAATTAGAAAAATGTTTTTCTCAGTTACAAATATATAAACCCATCAAAATGACTTTCATATATTGAAATTATCATTCTTAATTGTAACCCTGTGTTACAAAGCACCCAAGCATTTCTCAAAGCAGTATTGCAATGAATTGCATTCCCTGGATACAGTTGGGCCACACAGACTCTCCACTCCTAACAAAGAGGGAGGGAGGTAGAAACAGACTGAGTATTTCTTTTCCTGCCAGGTAGTGAGGGAAGCACTTTTGTCTATTGATACCTGCAGAGAAGATGAAGAATTACGAGTTTTTCTGAAGCTCAATACTCTAAAACAGGTATTCTCATACAATCATGAACTTCATTGGAAGTCCAAATACCCATAGACTCCTCCTAAGAGTAATGTTTTTAAATGTATAAAATAAAATATACAGAATTCCAAAGAAAACTAATCTTATTAAAATATATATTTTTAAAATAAGACCCTGGACCCCAGGTTAAGAAGCTGGGCTCTAGTAGAAGAAAAGAAGAAGAAACCCAAGAAGAGGATAGAAGTGGCTCTCTTAGCAACACTACTCATGTTTCTTTTCCATAAGAGAGAAAAGAAAAATAATGAATAGGGCATAAGAGCATTGCCTTCTGCTTCTATGCCTAAAATCCCAGGATCTGAGTTGAAAGAGGTCTCAAAGACCATCTAGTCCAACATATAGCTGAACATGAATCCCTTGTACAACATTCAAAACCTCCAGTGATGGTGAGGTCACTTTTTCCTGGATCAGCTTATTTCTTCTCTTGGATAAATTTAATTGTTAGGAAACTTTTCCTTATATGGAGCCAAAGTATAGGTCTGCAAATTTCTACCCTTTTCTTTGATTCTGCCCCCTGGACATAAATGGAACAAGTATAATATCTCCCTCACAAAAGGGTTTTTCAAACACTTAAAGCCAGTGATCATATTTCCCATGAAGTTTTATTATTTCCAAAATAAATGTTCAATTCAAATCAACAAACATTTATTAACTATCTGATCTGCTAGCTATCCCTTTTGGGGTGACTGCTCTAACCAGTTATCCAGTAAGGGAAGGGCACCCAGCAGAAAACAAAACAAAACAAAACAAAACAAAAAAAAACAAAACAAAAGTTATTCCCTCAAAATGAGTGAGGAAGGAAAAGATTAGAAATTTCAGAAAAATTATCCTCAAACCCCACCTACTACTTCCTGTCTAGTAAGACTACATGCCAGCATTTTCACATCTTTTCTTCAGTTCCTCTCCTTGGCAGTTGTAGGCAATACTGTACCTTCTGCATTTCAAGGTCATCTGAAGGTCAGGGGAGGTAGCCATAGCCAAGAGAGAAGATGGTTTTGAATCAAGGAAGTTCTGCCTTCTCAAGAGCATAAAAAGTGCCTCTTCAATCAACTCATATAACTCATGCTAGGGTCCACTTACCTGAGACCGACTGTTTTGATTTGACCTGAATGTGAGAGAAATGAATTTCTATTCCCTCCCCCATGCCACATGCATATAAATAGTTAAAAGTAATATTGTGCAAATAGCTAATTGGGTAGCTTCCTAATACTCTTGCTTTCAGCAAGGACTAATCTGATAAAGTAATTCATGCCAAAGGGTTTTTGTCTGATAATAACTTAATAGGCTGTTAGCCTTCCAAGGTAACACATTTGTAAAGAGGCTGTCCATGCCTTAACCCAAAGGGACAGTCTATCAATCAACAAGCATTTATTAAATACTCATTATGTGCCAAGGACAAGAAATACAATGTCAAGAGTGAAATAGTCCCTCTTCTTGAAGACCTCAAAGTCTAACCAATTAGGATCATAAAGTCAGAGTAGTGCTCAGAGGTCATCTAGTTCAATTCTCTTACTATATAGATCAGGAAACTGAGGCCCAGGGAGAGTAATTGATTTGCCCAACATCACTAAGGTACTAAGTGCTAGAGGCAAGATTTTAACACAGTTTTTCAGCCTCCCAAGCCAAGGCTCTTTCCACTATATCATCACTTCCCAGAATGCAGGCTCCTTCAATTGTCGGCAAACATGTATTAAGCACCTACTAGTGCATTCTACAGTACTGGGAAGCAGAGGTAAAAAGACAAAAATGAAATAATACCTGAACTTAAGTAGTTTGATACTGGGACTATCAGACAATACCACAGGCTGATGGGAAAGCTACCTTAGGAAAAGAGGACTTTTAGCGCCACTCAATTCAACCAAACCATGTCATAAACAATTTCCACTGGCTTATCCTTAAATGGTAACTAGATGGCACAGTGGAGAGTGTTGGGCCTAGAAACAGGAAGATTCATTTTCCTGAGTTCAAATATGGTCTCAGATACTAGCTGTGTGACCCTGGGCAAGTCACTTAACCCAAATTGCCTCACTAAAAAAAAAAAAAAACAAAAAACAAAAAACAAAAAAAAAACCAGTAATAAAATAAAATGAGCTAAAAATCACCCAGGATCTTTGCCAAGAAAATCCCAGACGGGGTCATGAAGAGATGAACATGACTGATACGAATGAACAGCAACAAAAATTACCCTTAAAACCAACTTTGCTGCTATCTACTGGTTTTTGCCACATAAAAGGCTCTTCCCTCATCCACCAAACAATCAGGATCCAGGCTGCAATAACATCCAAACAGCCTGACTTTAGAAGATCTCAGAGAGGATGGAGGGAGAAAGGATTTTTTTCATCTCTCTGTTATCAGAAGGGTATGGACTCTGGTGATAGAGAAAAGTGATTTTCCCCACATCGGTTTATCTAGGAGTAGGTTGGTGTTGCTTAGCAGGGGCAAATCAAAACACTTTTAGTGATCTTTAGATTGAAGAAGTTGCAGATCTGCATTTTTTTAAGATGTAAAGCCCTGTAATCATTTCAATTTCAAATATACTCTGCCAAATGTCTTAATAACCTTGGCATTTGTACAGCATTTTTCATTTTCAAAGTGCTTTATAAACATTAACCAATTAACCCTCCCAGTCACCCTAAATATAGCTGCCCCAAGTAATATGTTGATGAATATTGACTTCTTGTAGGTAAGTGAGGAGGTTTTCCATAATATGGGGATGGCAGACATTTGCCAGAGCACAGAGGATATTGTAACCTCTGAAAAAGAGTCCAAATTAAACCACTGTTCTTAATAAAGGGAATGAAACCAGCAAGGAAATAAGCACAATGAAAGGAAATTTTTTTTTTTCTTTTTCCTCTGTTTCTGGATGAAATTCAATGTCCATTTCCAGGAGCTCATTCTTGCAAATTAAAGGAAACAACTGGAAGTCCTCCCTAGACTGACAATTTGCTCTTTGTGTGAATTAAAAGCTTCCATGCCTAAGAATATAAATCAATGTTCATGTTAACATTCGAAAGCGGGGGAAAAGTTCAAAGTATTGTCAACTGTAACAATACTGGTGTGCTCCACTTTAAGCAAACCCATTATATGAATTTCTGGCTTTGCCAAAAAGGTATATTTTACTCTACTTAAGATTTTACCATAGTATGCTTTCAAACAGAAACATTCCTACCATTTAAAATATTATATAATTTAAAGAACTTGATTTATACATAGCTGGAAATTAATATGTGGATTAGTTTTGAAAACAGTTTGTTTTTGTAACTGTAGCCTATGCTTGGATGCTCACAAATTATTGATTTTTTTTCTTTATGAGCAATTCCTAATTTATAAACAAGTTATGCTCAGAAAGTGACCTTTTGACTTTTTAGTCAAAAAACAGGAAAGGAAGTAAGGGCCCATCAGTTGAGGGTTAGCTGGACAAATATGCAGATACAAAGACAGGGCTTATGATTTCACTAGTACAGGAAAATCACTGGCAAGGAAACTTCCAGGTCAGCACCTCCTCTGAAACTTATGTTCTTAGAGGCTCCTAGATCACTGAGAGGCTAAGTGACTTCCTTGGGGTCACACAGCAAGCATATGTCAGAGGAAGACTTTGAACACATCTTTCTAGTTTTGAGACTGACTTTGGATCCACCACCCAGTACTGTATCTGTAGATGTAAAAGAATATTTAATTGAGCCATAAGAAATGACAACCATGAGGAATTCAGCAAAACATAGTAAGGTTTTTTAAACTGATACAGAGTAAAGAAAGTAAGGGTGGTAGAACAATATATTAGTAGCTACAATATAGTAAATGAAAATAACACTAAAAGGCTGCTGAATTCCATTAGAGTACAAACTCCAAATCCATTAGATTGTGAGTTCCTTGAGGGCAGAGACTATTTTTTTACATATACATATATACATATATATACACATAAACATATGTACATACATGTACATATATGTGTGGGTATATAAATATATTATTTATATATATATATATCTCCAGTCCTTAGCACAATGCATGGCACATAGTAGGCACTTAATAAATGTTTACTGACTGAATGACTGACTTCTGAACTCGGATGAAACAATGAGCAGGATTGGTTCTAAAGAGCAGATATTAAAACATACTTCCCTCTCTCCTCAGGATAAAGAAGTGGTCCCCAACTTTTTTTTTTTTGCTTTTGTTTTTTTGGCTAGGCAACGGGGTTAAGCGACTTGCCCAGGGTCACACAGCTAGTAAGTGTTACGTGTCTGAGGCCAGATTTGAACTCAGGTCCTCCTGAATTCAGGGTCAGTGCTCTATCCACTGCACCACCTAGCTGTACCTGGTCCCCAACTTCTAATCAGCTTTTTCCAAGATTGTCTTTCCAACCTCCTGGTGATGGACCTTGCTAAACTTAACATTTAACATTTTTATCCTTAGAATAATCAATCAACAAACATTTATAAAGCACTTATTGTGTTCCAGGTACCATATGAGACACTAGGGATACAGAGACAAAAATGAGACGGTCCCTGTCCTCAAGGAGCTTACATTCCATCAAAGCATACATCTAGTCAGTCAATAAATATTTATTAAGCACCTACTATGTTCTAGGCACTGTACTAAATGCTAAGGATACAAAAAGAGACAAAAGACAGTCCCTGTCCTCAAGGAACTCACAGTTTAATGAAGTCCATTGCTAGTCCTGTACTCAAAAACATTCCAGTTTGGTAGAACCCACTAGAGATTTCAGTCCTTGGTAGAGTCCACTGTGTCACCTTCATGGTTCTATGAGTTAACAGAGTAAGGCCCTGTGGAAATTAGCATATATGTGGTCATAATTATAGCATATAATGCTGACAATACTCTCTTGTTTACTAATTGTCTCAAGTCATTTTTCCAAGTGGAGGGTCAGGGACTAAGTCTTACATTTCACTTTTAACTTGTAATATTTAGCATATTACTGGGAAGATAATAACTTTGGATCCAGGACTGTGATAGCATGAGATTCAGCATGCCATAATGGATTTCTGAGGTCCAGCCTTAGATTTAGGAAGACCTGGTCTGACACATACTGGTTATTTAAGTCTGGGCAAGTCATGGAAATTCTCAGATCATCTGGCAACTCTCAAAGACTATAATTTATGAAAAATTGTTGATCTCTAACCAGTGGAAGGAATTTCCATAGAGATGAAATCATAGGTCTGGATTACTAACCCGAATGATAACTACTCAATAAATAGCTGTTGCTTAATTAGCTGGAATGGCATTGTGATGTAGCAGAAAGAATATCTGCAGTCTAGCCCTGGCTCTGCTCATTATATGTATGACACTGAGTAATAAAAATCATCATTTGCATGTATAAAGCACATGCAAAGTGCTTTATAAATATCATTTCATTTTACCCTCATGACAACCCCATGAGGTAGGAATTATTATTATTATGAGGTAGGAACTATTATTGTCTCTATTTTAGCTGTGAGGAAAATGAGGCAGATAGAGATTGAATGACTTGTCCAGGGATCACTCAGCCAGTAAGAGTCTGAGGTAGGTTTTGAACTCAGGTCTTCTTCCCTCAGGGTCTGGCATTTTATCTACTGTGCCACTTAGCAGTCACTAGAGAAAGTCATAGAACTTCTCTGAACTTCTGTGTTCTTATCTGCAAAGCTGGGTGTGAGGGAAGTTAGACTAGGTGGTTTGAAGCTCTCAAATTCTGGGACTGATCCCACCTACTATCTACCTATCAAAGACGGAGACTTATGTTGAGGGAGGGAGGGATGGTAAAGAAGATTGATGAGGATATGATGAAATATTAGAGAATGATAGTGTCATAAGGAATGCTTTCAGTGTATTTGTCCAGTTATCTAAGACCCCAGTTGATCGAAAAAAGTGAACTAAAATAATTTTTCTTTTCCTTCCCCATTGTCTTTCTCTTATCATGTTGGTGTTGTGCATAGTCAACTATCTTAGTACAAGGAATAATTTGAGGGATTCTAGGAAGATGATCTACCCCAAACTATCTTCCTTGCCAACTTTTTTCTGATGCCTGAAACTCAGCAATCAGAACACCATTCAATTAATATTAGGCCCTTATTCTACACAAGCCACTGTTCAAGGAACTGGTGATATAATGATAAATATGACATGACAGCTTACCCTGTGTTGTTGACAGGATAGGACAGGATAGGTATATTTATGCCTATTTTACAAATGAAGAAAACCTGAAAGGGGAAGCTAGGTGGCACAGTGGATAGAGCTCTGGCCTTGGAGTCAAAACGACCTGAGTTCAAATCCAGTCTCAGATATGTGACACTTACTAGCTATGTGACCCTGGGCAAGTCACTTAACCCTGATTGCCTCACCAAAAAAGCAAAAAAAAAAAACCTGAAACCTAGTAAGATGGAGTGATTTGTTCACTGTCAAACAAGTTTTAAGTTAGAAAAACTTAAAAACAAAAAGCACAGAATAATACCTATGAAGTAAACGCCAAAAGAGAATCCCTCAACATGCAAATTCAAAAAAATAAAAGGGTTAAAAATCAGGAGTCCTGGATGTTTCAACTGAACACTCAACCTTGCCAAGAACCACAGATAAACACTCCTACTTCTGGCTTCCATAGCATACAATAAGTATATGGAAGCAAATTAGTCCCTAACAATTTGCTTGCAGCATTTAATTTTATACCAAAAAACAAAAAAAACAAAAAACTGCTGATGTGAAACACGGCTCTATCATAATTCACTTTTACAATTACCCAAGAGTACTTCATATACCAGACCAGTCTAAATTCATAGGAGTAAGTTACCCAAGGAATTAATTACTGTCCAATTACTTCTCCTATCATATAAAACTGTAGAAGAAACTGGTTACCTGGAAAATTATATATTTTTTGAATACATGTCAAATTTAATTTGAGGAGAATAATAATGCAGAATGATTAAGAGCTTTGTTTCTTGTGACTTCAGATCCACAGGTGTGCCCTCTCTAAAGGGGAGCTGAAGCCCATGCGTCAGAAGCCCCTTAGCTAATGCAGCTGTGTTTTTAGCACCTATGGGAATTTACCATCTTGAAGGCCAGGGTTGCAGAAATCAGCCCAGAATTTAGCAGCTGCCAACTGCTAATTACCCAATGCCGGACCTAGTCCTATAACACAACAGAAATTGATTTAAGCCATGGGGTGATCAACACTTGATTTATTTTGTCAAGGATAGTAGTGTTCTTTGAAGCAAAACCAATAGTAATACAAAATCCAAGTCTTTTCTGTTTACTTTATTCCCCAATTTGGGAGGAATATATTTGGTCCTCCTCCCTCCTGGAGTTATAATCTCAAGTGGCCTTCACAATGAACACTCTTGCTGATTTTTTAAGTACACAAACATTGATATTCAGATGTTGTTTTTAGATTCCTTATTTTCTACATTTAAATTTTTCCCCTACATAAGCACAAAAGAGAAAGTTCTGAAGTTCAGAGAGAATTCTGAAATTCAGGTTTAGAGAGAAGTTCTAAAACTCTTAAGAGTAACAATTTAGAAAGGGGAGAAGTGAACCAATTCATTTTTCATCTCATTGACTGCTTTTATAGTTGCTGAATCAGAGGTTACAGTGTGTTCCTCTGGGTCTTTGGGAATGTATGAATGAATGAATCAACATTTATTATGCGTCAGGCACTGGGCAAACAACAGTCAGCTGTATGCATTCATCTTAAATAAGTCTTGAAGACACATTTTCACTTAAAAGCAGGGTCAGTAAATCCCTAGACCTGATGCTATGCTGCAGTACAGCTAGGAACACTCATTCTCACTCCATAAGAGATCTATGTGGGCTCACAGTGTGAGACACAGACTGGGATACCTAGGTTCTAGTTTTGGCTCTGTCAATAATTTAGCTTTATTACATTAAGTAGGTCATCCTACATGTCCTACGTGAACAGGAGTTTTTAACAGAACTGAAGAATGTTAGAGCTGAATGAGATTTGATGGAAAGCAATGTTTGGCTGTGAGAGTTTGACTATAGGGAGAACTGAGTAGAATCAATGCTTTCCAATTGTGATGCTGGAGAAGACTTTTGAGAGTGCCTTGGACAGCAAAGAGGTCAAATCAGTCAATATTTAAAGAAATTAATTCAGCCTATTCACTGCAAGGTCAAATACTGAAGCTTAAATACTTTGGTCTTATAATAAGATAGGACTCATTGGAAAAGACCCTGATGTTGGGAAGGATTGAAGGCAAAAGGAAAAGGGGACAGCAGAGAGAGGATAAGATGGATGGATAGTGTCACAGAAACAACAAACATGAATTTGGAAAGACTTCCAGAAATAGTGGAGGATAGGAGGGCCTGGAAGTCAATGGACTCACAAAGAGTGAACATGAGCAAACAACAACAACCTTTATTGTATAGAAAAGGAAACTGAAGCTCAGAAATGGGAAAGGGCTTGTTGAAGGCAACAGATAGTAAGCTACAGAGCTGAAAACTGAACTACCAACTGATGAAATTGGAACCTGAACCTAATCTTTCAACTACAAGAACAGAAATTTTTCCTGATCTACAAAATGAAAAGGTTGAGCTAGTTAATCTCTGCCACACCTTTCAGCTCTAAAATTCTATGGATTTCAGTTCAAACAGTTGTGACACATTGGGTTGTGCATTAGGGAAAGGATAATCACATATTGGAAAATCGGTCCAATAATTTTATCTTTCATTGACTATGGTGAGAGAATAATTTTATTTGTTGAGGGAAAGATGGGGGAAAGCAGTCTTTCAGCGATATAACAATCTAGTTGGATTTTTACATATTGAACAATATTATTGAACATAAGCATTTATTAAATATTTCCAGGTATATATATTGCCTTCCCCTTAAGAAAGTTTAAGTTCCTTGAGGGCAGGGACTGTTTAATTTATGTCCTTTTATCCCTAGCACTTAGAATGTAATAGACTCTTTAAAATGTTTGACTGTTATTAAATCTATCATCATCAACATCATCATCATTGTTGTTGTTGTTAGTAACTGATAACAGAAGCAGTGCGGCGTAGCAAATAGAACATCAGCTAGCCTTTGAATTAGGAAGATATGGGTTCAAGTCCTTCCTCTGGTAGTACTAAGATACGTAATGCTGAGTAAGCCACTTAACTTTTCAGTGCCCTGTGAAACTCTAAAACTTTAAGATGCAGAAAAGTTGTTTATATGGAGAAGGAAGTCTCCACACCAGCAAACTTCTTATACTGATAAAAATCACAGGTCTATATAAAAATAAAACAAAACAAAAAACACACTAATATAATAGTAAATATTCATTTCTGCTGTTTCCTTAGTCTTTGATGCATAATGATGTTACTATAGAAAAACTCATGTCTTTATTGAAAACCCTCTTATGAGCTGCTTAAATGTATTCAATCGGGGCAGCTAGGTGGTACAGTGGATAGAGCACTGGCCCTGAAGTGAGGAGGACCTGAGTTCAAATGTGGCCTCAGACCAAATACTTGACACTTACCAGCTGTGTGACCCTGGGCAAGTCACTTAACCCTAATTGCCTAAAAACAAACAAATTAAATGTATTTAATCAATTTTTCTTTTCATTGTGAATATGACAATTGTCAAGGAAAAATATTTAAATATACAAAGAATAAGAGAGAACGTTGTATAAGAAACTGTGAATTTCTGTTACAATTTGTTTTTAAAAAGAATATATATGTACATATACATATAATTTAACAAGGTAGTAACAAACCAATTTGTTCTTTTGCTTTCTTTGTACATTTAAAAAAATTATTGATACACTTTTTGGGCATGTCTATCACTATCCACTCACCTACCACCCTCATACCCCTCCCTTGTAACAAATATGTATCATCCAAAAAAACAAAATCAACATACTAGACATGTCTAAAAACATGTCTTGTTCTGCATCTTAAATCCATTACTTCTCTATGAAGAGGTGTGGGAGTTTTATTTGGTTCATCATAAGTCTTCCAAAGTCTCTATGGTTCATTGCTTTGTCGGGAGTTCCAGGGGTTTTCAAAATTGTTTTTCCTCATATCACTGTTGACATCCAGGAAGTAGTTTTGCTTCTGCTCTTTTCACTTAGGGTCAGATTGTTTAAATCTTCCCAAAGTATCTTTAGAGTTATGTTCCATCTTGGATTT
Organism: Vombatus ursinus; assembly: GCF_900497805.2. Lineage (NCBI taxonomy): Eukaryota > Metazoa > Chordata > Mammalia > Diprotodontia > Vombatidae > Vombatus > Vombatus ursinus. Next base: position 17,697,621 of record NW_020949613.1, read on the forward strand.
ATAACCAGAAAAGGGATATATCCTCTTTTAAACAAGAGCCAAGGTATGTTTGTGGTGCATGCCGTGAAAAAACAATGCAAATTCTTTGAATTTTCCCTATATTTACCAAAAATATTGATCAAAAAGGAAAATGAGATGCTTGGAATAATTCATCTCCCTCTTCTTAAAAAAGAAAATGGAGTGGAGGGAAACTAAGCTTATTCGATGAGCTTTTCTTGATTGGGGAAATGAAAGTTATTGAAATCTCCTGCTGATGGAAAGATTTTCTCTTTCCTACCAGCATGGATTAGAAAGACAAACCAAAAGAGAGAAAAAGACTAAGTAGTTAGGAATGAGGAGTGCTGAGTATCACTTGCTAAATAGGAAACTCCACAACATTGTTTCTAGATGGGGTAGTTAACATCTGCAGGAAGGCTTGAAGGAATTTGATACCTGGTGAAGTGACCCCAGAATCCTTCTGAACTATGAACAAATCCCAGAAAAACCCAACTCTAAATTTAAGAAATAAGTATGAGTCAAGAATATGTGCAAGAAGCTATAGTTTATTTCTGGTAAGAAATATACAAGAAATGATATAAGACATAACAAAGGCAGTTAGTTGTTAAAGTCATTAGAGACCTAGACCTGGAGATAGAAAGACCTGATTTCAAAAACCACCTCATACACTTACCAGCTATGACCATGGGCAAGTCACTTAACCTCTGTCTGCCTCAGTTTCTTTGTCTATAAAACAGGGATAATAATAGTACCTACCTCTCAGGGTTGTTGTGAGGATAACATGAGATAATATTTATAAAGTGCTATGTAAACTTTAAAGCGCTTTATAAATGCTATCTATGATGAAGGTGAGAAAAGGAGGTGAATTGGTCATTCAGCAAAAGAGGGGTAAAGTATAACCAATGGTACACTGAAACCCATAAAATGAAGAAAAAAAAGCTAGAGGAAGGCCTCCAACACATTGAGTAGATCCTTTGTGTAAGATTTATAGGAAACCTTGGCCCCAAATTGCATAGATGTGCTTAAGAAGGTATGGGTCTGCACCAATGGATTGAAAAGATCATAGACCCACTGAAGCTGGGTTCAAAGTTGAGTGATTCATCCTTATGGTACAAAAGAAACAGGAATTTAATGGAATAATAATAATAGCTAGTATTTACATAAAACTAAAACACAAAATGTTTTACATATATTATCTCACAAGAATTCAGTGAGGTAGATACTATTATTATCCTCATTTTATAAAAAAGAAAACTGAAACAGAGAGCAATTAAGTAACTTGCCCAGGGAGGGTCACACAGCTAGTAAGTATTGAAAGTAGGATTTGAACTCAGATATTCCTGAATCCAAGTCTGGTGCTCTATCCACTGTAACACCCAGATACCAGTGTGGGTTCAAAGCTGGACTGTGTAACTTTGAACATAACACTTTTATTTTTCTGGGCCTCAGTTTCTTCATCTATAAAATAAGGGGGTTGTACTAAATGATTTCTAACATCCTTTGTCATTCTAAATCCTTAATTTTTTCTTTAAGTCTTTTTTACATGTATACAAAAATATATATTCAAAACATAGTAATCAGGAATACAATTTTATGTTAGGCTACTTAATCAAGAGTTTTTTCTGATACCTCACAAATAGAATAACTGAGTAGAAAAGCCTCTCAATCCATCTTTTGATGCAGTCACCATCATTGGAAACCTCACTGTTCAGACCATACTCAGAGCACTATCATGATAGCTCACCTTAATGACAAAGTGTCTAGAGAAAATGAACAGCCTCCTTTGTGCAGGCCTTATAAATCCAAACCTATAAAGTGATGGAAAACGTCAAACTAACCAAACTTAAATCTCCCTATTAATATACAAATAAAAATCAAATTATCTGCAAACCTGATCATGATGTAGATTTTCCTAGGCCACTGCAACATTTTTCTTTTTCTTCCTGGAAGTGCATATTCATGAATATGATGGCAATATAGTGTTGGGATTTGGGGAGGAAAGGCTTTAAAAAATTGGATGGAAATGGGAAAGCATAAGTAGCTGCATGGTAGTTAGGTGGTGCAGTGGACAGAGTGCTTGGACCTGAGTTCAAATATGGCCTCGGAGACTAGCTGTATGACACCAGGAGAGTAATTTAATCACTGTTTGCCTCAGTTTCTGCAACTATAAATTAGGGATAATAATAGCACTTACTTTTGAGGATTCTTATGAGGATCAAATGAAATGATGTTTGTGAAGCACTTAGCACAGTATCTGGCACATAGTAGGCATTATAAAAATGCCAGCTATTATTATTAAATCAGAAATTCTTGATCCCTTTAACAGAAGGCAAAGAAATGTAAATGGAGCTTCTAATTACATAGTATTTTGATGATTAGAAGGTGGCACCTGAGAGCCTTGCATGGAGCATTCAGTTTAGGGGACCAAAAGCCAAAGCTGATAACACACTGAGCGTTTTCTCCATTCTGGATTTGTCTTCTAAGGGTCCTCCAATATTGTCATCCAAACAGTGTCTTTGTCATTGACATAAATTTAGAATCATAGGATATAGAGTGATCATTTAGTCATAATAGTAATGCAGATGCTTCTTGCTTGAGAACAGAGGAACAACAACAAATTCACATTATGCAAATTCAACTGCATGTAAAGAATTCTGAGAGAAATCCTCATTAAAAAAAGAAAAACCACCTACGTTATCTTTGCTGTACAGTGCCCTCTGTCTCTGTCCCTCAGTTAAATGTTCCCAGCCTCCCATATCCCCAACCAAAAAAAAAAAAAGAAAAAACTTAAAAAAAAAAAACTTCCAAGTGAAAATAGAAGAATGGACACTCACAGAGAGATGGCAAGATTGGAGGCTTAGCTTGAGATCTCTGGTGCTAAGAAAGCAGACCTCTGCCCCACTCTGCCCACCCTCCCTCTCCACTTGTCTGGGTTCATGTCTGGCCCCCACTTGTCTGCCCCACCAGTGTTCTTCCTTTCAGTTCTGGGCAGGCCCCTACATTGGCTACAGATCCCTATGTGTTGTATTCTTCCTCCTGTTCTCACTTCTCTGTCTCTGGCCCTCACATGTCCTTGTACCATGTCCTCAAACCATGCACCACCTTTCCTCCTTCCCTTCCTCTCTCCCCTGCCCATATCTGTAGACAAATTCCCATTATGTAGAACTCACAAGAGGTCTTCGGAAAGGTTCACTTACATGAAGCAAGAACTCTCTGTATGTAAATAGGAGTTCTGTCTTCATTGGTGGAGATCGATGACTCTATGCTAGGTGCCCGCATAAGAAGCAGAGCTGATGAGAGCTTGGGAGAAGAGAGACCCTTGTCTTCTGACATCCCCCTTCAAGAAAGAAAACATCCAACTCCAGATTCTCTTTAGGGAGAAGTCCCTGAAAGGAGAGAGAGATTCTGGGAAGAAGCAAACATGTAGAGGAATTGACAGTAGGAATTGTTCCTGGGAATTTCATACTAGTCCACCCTGTGAGGATGAAGAATTGCTTGAAGAGGTAGAAGCTTTTCTAATCAAATGAAGCATTACTATAAAGAAATAGACTATCGCAATTAAAGATAGGGATTTTAATTCACCTATGAGAAAGGCTGAAGCCATACCATCTGTGGTAGACAGATACCATAGGCCCCAAATTGGCATTTTCTCAGGATGTGAAACATGTCCCCCAGGAACACAACCCTGGACAACTTGGATTGGGCGAGCAAAAGAGTGAATCTGAGATACCAGAAGCCAAAGTGACAGGGAACCTAAGGGGGGACAGCTGCAGTGGCAGTGAATAACCTCATTAAGAGATGGCCAGCTGTCACCTGACATGAATATATATACAAATTTTAGCTGAGATGTGTGAGGTGATGGATCAGAAGGATTCTATACTAATTTTGTCTCCAATACTATGCAGTGCAAAGGAGAAAATCCTGTTTAGTTTCTCCTCAGAGTAGAACAATGAGTTTGAATGCTGATACAAATAGGCACTGTGGATCCTGAGAATCCAGGTAAAATTGCCCTGTGGAGATTAGGACAGGGCCTGATGCATGACTGTCATACATATGATGCCAACTACTCATACACAGAGACTATTGCCAGCAATGCCTGAAGTGAGACAGGTGCTCCTTAGGTAAAACTAAGGAAGACTCAGCCTTAGCAGGCCCAGACCTTCTCCATCGTGATTCATAGAAACAAAACAGAACAGCACCTCCAGTGCTGAGAAGCAGGAAAAGGTTTGAAGACAGGGGAGAGATGGGGGCAGTATACAATCCGAGATGACCAAGAGAATCAAAAGCATGGTATAAGAGCACCTTCATTAAGTAATCATCAGAGTAATTGAACCACCTTCTGTTGTAATTGTGAATTAGTTGGCCATACTCATGTTAGGCATCACGTACAAGCAAAGAAAATGCAGCATTAGTCAAGCAGAAGCTAAAATCTTCTGATCTAGCTTCCATAAGTCAGGATGGGACAAGGGAAAGAGGTTATGCTAGTACCAGAAGACAGTCATACCAACCTCATCATCAATTCCTTACGTGTCTATTCCACTGGGACTCAAAAGATCTAATGCAGAATTGATGATAAAAATTGAGAATGTGAACTGAAAGCTGTTCCCAAAAAATGTATCTCTAGGTACCATCATTTTCCAATCGTTTTACAACAGATATTTGGGGAAAATACTTTTTAAAGCCTTTGACAGTCTTTAGATTTGATAGTTTGAGTGATAAAGACCATCCATGCCTGAGTGAGCTTGAAATTTCCCAAACAAGTTATCGGTGTCAACAGAAAAGTGGACACCATGTATCTGATCCTCTGATTGTAAAACCAATACAATTTACAGAATAACATAACACTTTTCAAAATGCCTCACTTTTGGGGTACACTGAAGACTGCTTATAGATCAAGTGAAGTCAGTACACTTTGTCTTTGGGGCCTCAGCCCAAATGTACCTAGACTTCCTCCAAATGCCTTTCAAATGACTCTTCTAAGTAACTACTTGTGCATGGGTCTGTGCATGGGCCTGTGCACAGGTTTGACCTTGGATACAGGAACCTCCTTCCTACCTTCCCTCCTCACCCTGCCTCCAACCAATGAGGTAAGAGCCAGTTTTCTTTTGCTTCTGCAAATCAGGCAACATTAGCAAGAAGGGAAGTGGAGCTAATGTGAATATGCAATGTGTGAGAATCTATGATAGCCTCCAAGGTGAAGAAGTAGCACAGAAACCTGAGGGGGAAAGAGTTTTGTCCTTTGATCATAGGTGAGGGCTCGAGGCACACAGAATCTGAAAGCAATTGTGTGACTGCCGATTGCTACCTGGAAATGACTGTAAAATCATCCAAGAGGAAAAACCCAACTAATACAGCTCAGGGTCTAATGTCCTGCTTCCACTGAGTTTGGTTTATTGCCTGCATCTAGAAGGGTGTTACCTCAATCGGCTTTCTCTTTTCTTTTCCCCTCTCTTTTAAAAACTTTCAGGAAAGGGGTTGGGGAGGGGAGAAACGGTACCCTGCCACTAGGGAATCTAATAGGGTTTTAAATTTAGAAACGGTTTCTTTCCTTATGGGTTATGTGAGATTGTTTTCCACGCAGCCTGGTTCCATAGGGGTAGGAGTAGCATTGGGGCTTTTATCCTCTAGGGGAACGGAAGGGGAAAGAGCATGGTATATGTGTTGCAGAAAGGAGCCCAAGGAGGGAGGGAAGGAAAGGGAAGGAGATGGCATTTGGACAGGGAAAAGTCATATGGCTAGGGACAAAAGAAAAATAAGGAAGAGGAATTAACATTCTACTCTTGAGCTCACCAGCCTGCTTCTGCAGCAGGCTTTGCAGCTGGCCAATCAGAAGAGAAAAGCAGCCAGATTTTCTATTATAAGCCTGTTTTTTAGTGTGCAGAGTTGGAACAAGGCAAATGTCAGCTCAACATGTAGTTCTTCGAAAACAATTTTGAGAAAGTTGGTGAAATGTACTGGTAGATGTGTGTGTGTGTGTGTGTGTGTGTGTGTGTGTGTGTGTGTGTGTATTTGAAGAACTAAGGTACTGCTAGTTCAGAGAGACAGCATCTTATTTACGGTAACATCGTGGATAGGGCTGGACTCAGTGTATTGGGAACCCAGGTTCACATCCTACCACAGTATTTAGTTATCCTGATGATGATAGACAGGTAGCTTAACCTCACAGAGCCTCAGTGTCCTCAACTGTAAAATAGACATGATGATGTATGCGCTTCATGGGTAATGTGATGAAAGCGACTAGCAAACTTTACAGTTATTTAAAGTTGTTAATACCAAAATTTAACTGTTTTGACTGTAAATTGTTGGGTTTAAAAATTTTTTTTAATTTTAAATTTTTATAATTATGGATAGTTTGAGAGTAATGCCTTCTAGCACATTGGAAAGAGTGCTGGATTGAGATTTCAGGGACCTCGATTCAAATCCCATTTCCTCTGCTTATTTATCTGAGACCTTAGGTAGGTTCCCTCATGCCTCAGTTTGCTCATCTGTAAAATTACAATTTTGGAATAGATAACTTTTAAGGTCCTTCCAACTCTAATTCTATGATATTATAATCTGTGCCTGAATTTACACATTTTTTTTTCAAAATTGGAACTAAAGGCATCCCAGCTAATTGTCCTGTTTGTTGCATCAGTGACCTTCCTCCCATTTCACTACAATAAACTTTCCTCTACATTGCTCTCTTATTTTAATTTTGTGGCATTTGGCTGTGGTCTTGTTTTTCTCAGTTTTCTGTCACGTCTTACTGTTATTTTTTAAGATTTTCCTCTCTTGAATGTAAACAAACCTCCAGATAAAGGACCCTGTTGGACTTTAATTGCTTTAATTAAATTAATATTACTTTAATTAATGGGGGAGGAGGGAAGAAGTATGCAGTTACTTTCAATGACTGGTATAGCTTGAGCGACTAAGGATGAGCCCTGGTCCTACCCAGCACAGGAAAACTATGTGACTGGGAGTCAAGAGACATGGAGTGTGAGTTCTAGCTCTGTCCTTAACTATCTATGTGACCTTGGGCAAGTCCTTCCACCACTCAAAGAATCAGTTTCTTCATTTATAAAACAAGGGCATCAGACTAGATGATCTTTAAGGTTCTTTCTAGCTCTAAATCCTATGATCTAACATTTCCTTTGACCCTCCTCCTATTAGAGGTGATCATCTCCCTCCCAATCTTGCAATCAGTTATAAACTTATGGATCTCAAAATCTGGAAGACAAAGAAACAAAGAATTATGGGATTATGTAAATAAAGACCATAAAGCAGTATTTGATTCTCCTGGTAACAACAGGATGAGCCAGGTTGATTCTCTCTTCAATAGAGCCTCCACTGTTTTAGAGATTACTACCAACACAGGAGATTCTGATAAGAGGAACCATTGAGAAATGCATTTCCCACTGGAACAAACTAGACCCTTAGTAACTCCTCACATCCTGATGTTTGCACATTTCCTCCATTTCTTTTCTAATTCTGACACTTACCTTCTCCTGCTGAATATCTGTGTACTCTAAGTCTAAAAACCTATATATAAAAACCCAATCTGTACCCTTCCAAAGTTGTAGATGCTACCAATCTGAAACCATCTTCCCTAGAGCAGTAATAAATATCTTATCCTTTCATTTTGGCTTCTCACTTTCTGTTCCATAGTCTTGCAGACATGGTGGTGGGTGACATTCTCCCTGGGCTCTGAAGAAACCCATACTGAGAAACACCCACAACAATATGAGCAGCCTAAAGGGTGGAATTTTAGGGAATGTTCAGCAGGAGTTCTTTTTTGTCACACTTCAAATCATACCTTCTCATCAGGCTCACTCTGAATCACCAATAGGATAATTTGGTTTGACTTACAAATCTGATGATTCATCCTGAACTCTTCAGGAATATTTCTATGGCACAAAGTGAGACAAACCTATAATCTTAAAATGCTCTACTTCAGACACAAGACTTATGATGAAGCTCTATGATAGTGCCAGACTGACAATGAGAAGATCTGGATTTTACTCTTGGCTCTGTTTTTCAGAATCATAGAACTGCAGAGGTAGAAGAGACCTTATACTAACATAACTACTTGAACCCTGACTGAAACCATGAAGCCCTTTCATTCAGCCAAAATTCCCCTCTCCTTTGCTTTCCACAAAAGATAACAAGAAAGTTGTCTTGAGACACACACTTTTTGGAATGGGGGCTTCAGTTACTCTCATGGCATGTTTTCCCATGAGTCTTTTTCTCGGGACAAAAAAATATGAAAGGAGAAAATTTGCAAAATTCTCATGTGTAGATGAAATGAAGAAAACAATACAATGTTGTTAAGAATATTCTCATTTTCCTTTATAATTTCATACTTTAGAAAAAAATAGCTTCAAAATAATTTCGTTCAAGTTGTTAGTGATATAAAAATCTCAATTTACAAACTTTGATTGTTTTAAATTTGTCCCAGCCCTTTTAAAAATCCCTCTACTGATAGTTTTGTTAGGGGGGGTTCCAGGAAAATTAGCACATTAATACACTAGTGGAGCTGTGAGTTGGTGTCATTGATGGGGTGCTTGGGTGTCTGTGCTTGGACCCCAGTTCCAAGACCATATTTGTCCCTAGCCTCAGAAACACTATCCCTGGCAAGGGACACTATGCCTAGGAGTTACTCATGAGTGGGCCTCAGCAACACACTTATCTCTCCCCCTGGTGCAGTTACAAACCATACCTGTAGGAGTTATTAGTTTGAACTGGCTTTGTACTGGCTCATAAAGATATTTGTACCCACTGGACTCCCTACCTCATTATCTGCATCCTGGACTCCTCATGTGTATCCTAGACTTAGGACATATGTATACTCCCTACATCTATCTTGTCAAACAAGACATTTATTGGCGGCAAACTAGACAACCCTCAGTCGGTCCTGACCACTAGTTAACCTAGCGATGTAGCAGACCTAAAAAGCACACCTACCTGTAGCCTCCCTTGGGCTTTTCCTGGTGAACTCTGGGTAAAATGCCCGTGCAGTAGATACAAAAAGTGCATGTTCCTTTAAGAAATGACCATTCCTTAACCACTTCCTAATCCCATCCTGAATCACCTAGTTAGCATATTTAGCACATGTTTTACTATAGTTTATTCTATATAAACTTTAACTGAACCCCTCTAAGGTCACAGGTTCCTTAAGAACTTTTGCCCACTGAAAAGCATAATAATAAATCTTTTCCAACATGACTTAAAGAATGCTTGAGTCCATGAACTCATTCCAGATGACCCTGTCCTGTACTTCGGTCCTTGAGGGGAGTCTCTGAACCTCTCAGACAGCAACACCACCATTATGGCAAACAATTTAGAATTATTTCAAGTCAAGTCAGCAAGCATTTATTGCATACCTATTATGTACAAGACATTTTGTTAAGTGCTATAAATAGAAAGCAAGGCAAAAAAAATAAAAAAATCAGTCTCTCCTTTCAAAGACCTCACAGTCTAATGAGGGAGACTACATACAAACAAAATATACGCAAGGATATCTTTAAGATATCCTTTAAAGAAACTTTAAGGAAGGCAAGGAAGCCATGGGGCAAAGATGAGGAAGACGAGCACTCCAGGCATGGAGGACAGCAGTGAAAATGGCTGGAGTTGGAAGATAGACTGTCTAGTGTGAGAAACAAGGAGATCAGTATAACGTGGAGGGGAGTAAGATGTATGAAAACTGGATAAGTAGGGAAGGGTCAAGTTAGGAAGGATCTTATTTTATTTTCTTTATTTAGGAGGGATTTTAAAAGCCAAACAGAGGATTTTAGATTTGAACCTGAAAGAGTCCCTGGGGTTTATTAAGTGGAGAGGGCAGAGAGTGGTGACATGGTCATGATGGAGTGATGGTACCTGAACCCCAAAAGGAAAGACCATGTCTCTGGGAGCAACCCAGGGTCTCAGTGGGCCCCTGTGATAAAATTCTTTCCTTCTTTGCAGGCAAATGCAGATCTGACCCTCTAATTCCTCAGACAGAAGCTATCTGTACAGGTTCAGGGGTGCTTACCCAAGGACTCTATACCTGGAGCCTGTAAACAGAATTAGCTTGTCCCTTCTCCCCCAATATCTGGTTTCAACAGAGCTACCTCTGTCAACTCCCTGAATTTTCCCATTTATTCCAGAAGCCCAGATCACTGGCACCTGCTCCCAAGGCACCTGGACTTCTTGCATATTCCTTTGAAGACACCTAATTAGCATACTTGGCATTCCTTTCCCTGTCCCTTTTTGCTTATAAGCATTAGCATCTTCCTCATTAGCTTGCAAGTTGCCTAAGGAACTTTGTCAGCTTTATTAGCATCACAATAAACTTTGCTACTTGACTGGAAGATGGTTTGAGTGTGTAAATTCTTTCCAAGGACACTGCCCTGCAACTGGTAGAATCAGCTGAATTGTTCATACTCTTTGACCCTGAGATCCCATTGTAGGGCAGCTACTCCAGGGAAGTCAAAGATAGAAAGATCCCATATAAATCAAAATATTTGTAGTGTCACTTTTGTGTGTCTATGTGTGTGTGTGTGTTAGCCAAAAACTAGAAATGAATTACAACTCATCAATTGAAAAATAACTGAACAAATTGTCATATGTGAATATATAGTATTTCTATAAATTACAGAAATATTTTTGTATCGTAAGAAACAATGAAGGAATTCAGAGCAATATGGCAGGGCAATAAAAATGTGCTGGATTTGGAGACAGGGGAACTGGGTTCAAAGTATAGCTCTGCAGTTTATTATTTGTGTGACTTTGGACAAGTCACAACTTCTTTGGGCCTTAACTTCCTCATCTGTAAAATGATACTATGCCTAGATAACCTTGAGATGTCTTCTCACTCTAATTCTATGATTCCATGAACAGTTAAAGCTAGTTGACATAGAGAAAGCCAAAACAAATTTACTACAGGCATATTAGATTAGAAATGCTTTGCCTTTTTGGGTACTTAGAAGTTTATTTTTTCTTTCTTTCAATTATTTGACATGGTTGGATTTCTACAAATGAATGAATACACTATTTTGCAATTAAATATTTGCATTCTTCTTCACCTCTTCCAGACTACAAGAACATTTCTGGGGAACATTTAGGTTTCAAGTCCTAACATTTCAAAATTCTAAACCATTATGCTTGCCTTCCTATCTTAAAAAGTCACCTGGCAGAAACAGCTAGAAAGAAGGACACATATAAACAATGTGTCCATTTTTTGAGACAGTCTCAGACATTTAAATATAAATTTGCCTAGATTAGCAGAAGAGGAAATAGAATATCTAAATAGACCTGTTTTAGAATAAGAAATTGAACAGGTCATAAATGAACTTCCTTTAAAAAAAAACACCAGGACCAAGCAGATTTACAAGTGAATTCTATCAAACATTTAAAGATCAACTAATTCCAATATTAAATAAATTAGTAGGAACAATAGGCAAAGAAGGGGTCCTACCAAATTCCTTTAATGAAACAAATATGATACTGATACCTTAAACCAGAAAGAGTAAAAAGAGAGAAAGAAAATTATAGACCAATTTTACTAATGAATATGGGTGCAAAAATCCTAAATAAAATACTAGCTAAAATATCACAATGATATATTACCAAGATTATACATTATGACCAAGTGGGATTTGTACCAAGAATGCAGGGATGGTTTAACATAAGGAAAACTATTAACATAATTGATTATATCAATAATAAAGGTAACAAAAATCATACTATTATATCAATAGATGAAGAAAAAACTTTTGATAAAGTACAACACTCATTTCTATTAAAAATACTTGAAAGTATAGGTATAAATGGATTTTTCCTCAAGTTGATAAAAAGTATTTATCTAAAACCATCAGCTAGCATTATTTGTACTGGAGATAAGCTAGAAACCTTCCCAGTAAGATCAAGTATGAAACAAGAATGACCACTGTCACTAATATTATTCGATATTGTATTGGAAATTCTAACAATAGCAATAAGAGAAAAAAAAGAAATAGAAGGATTCAGAATAGGGAATGAAGTAAGAAAACTATCTTTTTTGCAGACAATATGATGGTATACTTGGAAAATCCCAAATACTCAAATAAAAAGTTAGTTGAAGCAATTAATAATTTTAGCAAAGTAGTAGGATATAAAGTAAATCCACATAAATCTTATCAGCATTCCTATATATCACAAACAAAACTCTTCAAGAAGAGATCATAAGAGATACCCTATTTTAAATAACTCTTGACAGTATAAAATACCTGAGAGTACACCTGCAAAAACAAACCCAGGAACTATATAGAGAAAATTATTTTGAAAATTGTATAGAAATTAAATCAGATTTAAATAATTGGAGAAATACTAATTGATCATGGGTAGGCAGAGCCAATATAATAACAGTGACTATTTTACCTAAACTAATTTATATATTCAATGCTATCCCAATTAAATTACCAAAAATAATTTTACTAAATTAGAAAAATAATAACAAAATTCATTTGGCAAAACAAAAAGTCAAGAATCAGAGGAATTAATGAAAAAATATAAAGGAAGGAAAGTTAGCAATACTAGATCTTAAACTATATTATAAGACAGTAATTATCAAAACTACCTAGTACTGGCTAAGAAATAGAAAGGTAGATCAATGGGACACAGTAGACATACAATTTACAGCAGCAAATAAATAACTTTGTATTTTACAAATGTAAAGACTTAAGAATAAATTATTTGGTAAAAATTGTTGAGAAAACTATAAAGTAGTATGGCAGAAATTGAGCATAGACCAATTTCTTACCCCATTTACTGAGGTAAGGTCAAAATAGACGCATTTCCCAGATACTAAGGAGATATTACAAGAAAATTAGCAGAACACAGAACATATTACTTATCAAACTTATAAATAGACCAATTTGTAAATAAAGAGCTAGAGAACATTATGAGATATAAAATGGATAATTTTGATTACATTAAATTAAAAAGGTTTTGTACAAATAAAACCAATGTAGCCAAGATCACAAGGAAAGCAGAAAATTGATGGGAGGGAGGGAGAATTTATAGACAATTTCTCAGATAAAGGTCTCACATTTCAAATATACAAAGAAGTCGGTCAAATCTATAAGAATACAAGTCATTCCCCAACTGATAGTCAAAGGATATGAACAGGCAATTCTTAGATAAAGACAGCAAAATAATTTATAGCCATATGAAAAATGCTCTAAATCATTATTGATTAGAGAAATGCAAATTAAAATAACCTTGAGGTATCATTTTGCACCTATCAAATTGGCTAAAATGACAGAAGGGGAAAGTGACAAATGTTGGAGGGGGTGTGGAAAAACTAGGACCCTAATTCATTGTTGGTGGAATTGTGAACTGATTGAAGCATTTTGGAAAGCAATCTGGAATTATGCCCAGAGTTATTAAACTGCCTATACCCTTCGACCCAATAATACCAGTACTAGGTCTATTTTCAAAGATGATTAAGAAAAAAAGGAAAGGAACTTTTATTTATAGCAGCTCTCTTTGTGGTGGCAAAGAATTGGAATTTGCAGGAATGCCCATTAACTGGGGAATGGTTGAACAAGTTGTGGTATATGATTGTCATGGAATACTACTGTGCTACAAGAAATGATGAGCTCGATGGTCTTAGACAAACATAGATAGATTTGTATGAAATAATGAAGAGCAAAACGAGCTGAACCAAAAAAAGTTTTATACCGTAACAGCAATATTGTTTTACGAACAACTTTGAGCAAATAAATCATTTTGACTATTATAAATATCCAAATTAAATACAAAGGATATATGAAGGAAGATGCTATCTGCAGTCTGAGAAAGAACTAATAAATCAAAATATGTATAGAATTATTTTGCATTCATACATATATACATAGACATACACACATATTTGTGTCTAATGGTAGCCATCTCTAAGGTGGAGGGAAGAAAAAAAAAAGGAAAAAAGAAATTTACATGATAACTTTATTATATATTTAAAAGGAATAGCAAGTAGTACATAATAGATTTGCAGTTTCATGTGCAATCTTCTTTCTTTATTATACTATGTTATGAAAATGCTTGTTTTATTCCATAAATTAAAAAGAAAATAAATAAAAAGAAAAAAATCTCAGACTTTCAAACGTTGATGAGAATGGTACAAGTTAGCGTTTGGTTTCAACTTACCTGTTTAGCAGTTTAGCTTTGACTCTGGTTATTATTTGTAGAAGTAATAATAATCAGTAATAACTATTATTAGTTATAATAATAATAGCATTGATATAATACCTTCTATGTACCAGGCCCAATGCTAATTGCTTTGTAAATATAATCTCATTTGATTTTCATGATAGCCCTGGGAGATAGGTGTTGTTATTATCCCCATGGGGAAACTGAGGCAAAGAGAAGTTAAGTGATTAGCTCAGGGTCACACAATGAGTAAGTGTCTGATCCAGGCCCAGTGCTTTATCCACTACCTGCCCTCAGGAATATGAACAGAAAGATTGTTGTTTGTCATTTCTTTTTGAAGAGGACCATGACATCAGGAAGGTGTCATGATTTGCAAAAGAATTGGATTTAAGTGTGAGAGGGCTGCGTAGTCACCAGGCTCACACTTTCCTCAGGAGCCTTCTGGGTCCAGTGATAAGATATACATCAGGACGATTGGAGATGGCCCTGGATGCAGTGGAGACCTTGGCCTTTTTAAACTAAGGTTTTTCCCAGGTCTCAGTTTGTCTGAGGTGATGTCCTTTTGATGATTAAGGCTAGGTAAGAAGGAGGCCTCTTTTACCTAGTCAAAAAAAAAATCAGTCTGGGAGGGGAAGACCCTCATGGTTTCTGGCCAAAACAGAAACAATTGCTATTGACATTCACTCTAAACCATTAAAGCCCAAATGATGATCAAATGAGGTTTGGGCTGGGACTTATTGTTGGCCAATCAATGAGAGCCAGAGTGATTTGGGTTTAAGGCATGGTCCTTAAAAAAGAAATCTAGCCTGTAAATCCCAAGATATCTTGCAAGGTTTCAGCTATCAAAATTTGTATTCCTTTAGGCAGAGCACCTGCAAGTAGGAGTATGATCCCCTATGTGGACAGAGGGAGAGGAGGGAGGGAAAAAAGGGAAGGAAAGAAGAAAGAAAGGAAAGGAAGGAAGGAAGGAAGGAAGGAAGGAAGGAATTGTATTGCCCAACTGGAATTATCCAGTTAGGTCCCCAGTGGGGCAGCTACTGATCCTTACTTACCACTTGTTGTTTGTCCTTCATTCTCAAAGAGGACCACGACATCCAGAAGGTGATATTATGACTTGGAAGTGAATTGGTTTTAAGTAAGGCAGGGCTGTGCAAAGTCACCAGCCTCACTCTCTCCTGTGTAGCCACCTGGTTCCAGTGATTAGGATGACTGGAGATGGCTCCAAGAGAAAGATTACTTCCAGATGGAAGGATGATGATGATGATGATGAAGATGATGATGATGATGATGACAGCTAATATTTCTATAGAATTTTAGAGTTTGCACAGCAGTTCAGTTATATTTTCTCATATTAGCTTCATAACAGCCCTGCAAGGTACTTACAGATATTATTACACCCATTTTACAAATTAATAAACTGAGACTCAAAGAAGTTAAGTGTACCACAGGCACACAGTTGGTAAGTGTCAGAGGTAGAACTTAAACTAAGCTATTCCTGACTTCAATTTAATTATTCTAATATAGTGATAGCCTTAAAGCCCAGCTCAAATACCATCTTTCTCATGAAGGAACAAGAAGATTCCACTAAACGGAGATAAGGAGAGTAGATAAAAGAAATGGAAGAGATTACTTTTTAGGACAAGGAAATTGTATAAGTGAAGACAGGTAAGGGGGAAAGCACAGGGTAAGTTTAGGGAATGGTAAGTAGTTCAATTTGATCATATTATAATGTATATGAATGGGAATAATGAGAGATAGGATGGAAAATTATATTGGAGCCAGCTTCACATGCAATACTCCATTTCCCATCTTCCTGCCTTTGCATTTTTCCCCATCTCCTTACCTCCCACCATGCCTGTGTAACTCAGGTTTTAAGCCAGGAGCGTTTTGCATAATACTTTCCTAAATGACAGAAAGAGTTACGTCTTGGTGGTGCCTGTTTAAGAGGCAAGAACCCCAGTTCAGATTCTCTTTAGGGAGAGATTCATGAAGAGAGAAAGAAGATTGGGAAAGAGCAGACATGTAGAGGTGATAGAGTCTTAACATGTCCCTGATTTCCAGCTTGCTTCCCCAGGCTTCAGAAAATTTCCACTAGGGTGAGATTAAGGTGGTTCTCTTGGTTAAGTGAGTTCTCAGCTTGATCCCATCTAAAGAGCTCATTCACTCTGAATATTTCCTGGTATATTCTAACTGGCAGAACTCGAATTTCTCTTCCCTATCTATGATATTTGTATTTAATTTGCTTACTATTTGCTGTTGATCTTTTGCATAAACTAACATTTGGTGGGAAGGATTCATACTTGAAGCTGAATGCTCCCCCTTTAAGAGATAACATCCAGGAAAGTGACTTGAACCTTAAAGAACTATGCCCCTTCAAGGCCAGTCATATTTAGGGGGCAGACAGATATAATTCTACTCTGGTACACCCTTTTATAAAAAAAAAAAAAGAGTAGCCACCCTTTTCTCCCTCCCCTCAAGAATGGGATCACAGTCTCTTTTGGAAAAGAATAAGCAGAATTCCAGAGCTATCTATCAATCCCTTCCTACAAGCTGCGGTAGACAACACATGTGGACACATACATCTTATATAAGCAGCACACACGTCCTACACCTGGACACCCTCCTAACCTTCCACTTGCAGATCCATGCCACCTCCTCCAAAAGACCTTTCTTGGTTGTCCCTCTTCTTCCCTCCTATTAGGAGCTATTAGCTTTCTCTCTAAGCCTACCTTCTATCTACTCTTATCTTGTATATCCTGATTTGTGTATCTGTTTTCTATCCCATTAGAATGCAAGCTTTTTGACGGTGGGGATTATTTTCCCCTTTTTTTTATATATCCCCAGCACATTGCACAGTTCCTGGCACTTGGTAAGTGCTTAATGAAAGCTTGTTGACTGATTATGGAAAGCCTTAGTCACTAGGCTTTTTTGAGTTTATCTTGTAGGCTGTGGGCAGCCACTGGGGAATTTTAAGCAGGGGGAGTAGCATGAGATAGATCCCTTTCTACTCTAAATCTCTGATACTATGAGCCTATGATCAGGGCTGTGCCATTAGGAAGATTCATCTGGCAGCTCTGTGGGGATTGGATTAGCATGGAAAAAGAATAAATGTGTATGGGGGAAGGAGGAAGACATGGGGAGGTGGGAGCAGAGCCTTTAGGAAATTATTGAAATCATCTAGGTGATGAGAAATACTCACCTGAACAAAGGAGGTGGCCAAGAGAAAGAAAGGAGACAGATGAGAGAAAAATTGTGGATGTAGAGTGAACAAAATGATGGGACTGGTTAGAAACAGAGGAAGAGGAAGGAGTCAAATATATCTGAGGTTTGGGGTTGGGATGACTGGGAAAATTTCCCATGTTCCCTAGTTTAACAAGTAGAAAAACAGGAGCAGCTAAATTGAAACCACATAAGCTACATTGATAAAAGAGCCGTCTCTGCTAGAATTAGGGAAACAAATGTACTCTTTCTCTAGTCCAGGCAAGACTACCCCAGTCACACTAATTTATGGCAGAACTAATAGCATAACCAGAAGGGCTCTAAGTCACCACTCCAGACCTTGGCTGACAGGCGCTTACAAATGCCTCTGTCAATAGCTCATAGGAGGGAAAAGAAACCCCATGCAATTATGCGTTTCGTTTTCTGTGGGAGGTAGTAGCACAATACAAAATAAACCCCTGATCAGAAAATTTCAAATGGTTAATAAAGGATTACAGGGGTGAAAAAAGCAAAAGAAGGAAAGATGTTTGGCTCACAGATTCTGTATAGATTAGGGAGCTGCAGCCCAGCAAGCAGAGAATGCTTTGGAGGAAGCAAAGTGACATTCAGCCCTTAATCTCTATCAATATACTTGTTCATACAGAATCTTTCAAAGTCGTACTTTGTATGAGAGCTTGGGAAAGTAATAACCTGAAGTTTTCAGGATAATATAATATTAGAATGTAGGTTTTAAAGATGAGTTAAAGAAGCCAGCGAAGAGGTGGGGAAAGGGTGGGAGGGAGTTGTTATTTACTTCCAAAGAACAGAGCCACTGCTTTCTAAAGAGAAACCTGATATTTATCGAATAATGGAAGCACCCTATTACACTTTAAATGAAAAGTAGAGAACAAGTCGTGTACAATAATAAATGAATCTCATTTTTTTCTGGAAATAATTTTACATTGTAATTATATAAAATTAAATGTACTTACTGTGAGAATCATTGTGAAATTGAGGAAAAAACACTGGGTCAAATTGCATGCTGACATTTCATAATATGTACTATGTACAAATTGCAAGCAGGCCTACATATACACAAAAGCTATTTCTTTTGTATTTTTGGAGGAAATATATCTATATGTTATTAAAAAGTACCATACATACTGTCAGTTTGCTAGCTGTAACAAACAAGTTGTTTTGTACATGCTGTGAATTTTAAATTTATGCCGGAGTTTCATGATATTGCAAACATAATTTTTTCCTTAAGATTTCCCATCCCATTCAATGTTTTAATTATTCGGTAGTCAGTTTACTGAGTCAAGTTTTTCTTCCTTCTGGTAACCCTGAGAAAATGAGTTCTGAGAAGAATAGGAACCCTCTGATGATTCCAACTCCTTAACTATTCATTATTTTGGCAACTCCATTTTTCTCTAACTTCAAGATTCTTTCAAGCCTTCTCTCATTCTCGTCTTCTACTTTGATCATGTATGATAACCTCCATTTTGATGGTCTGGTAAATTACCTGATATAACACAAGTTGACTTGAATTTATCTATTTTATCTATAAAAACTATAGGCTTTGAATATAGTTCCACCAAAATTCTATCAGAATGTATGTTCCTGAAAGGTTGGAATTGTTCTGTTTTTGTCTATACACCCCCAGCACCTAATACAGTGCTTAGCACAAAGCAGTCACTTAAATAAATGGTTTGCTGGTTATTTCTTTTCATTATCACTGTCCAACTTTCACCTTGAAATCCATTGTCTCTCCAGACCAATCCTGTGTTTGCACATCTCCACAATTTTAAATATGACATATTCCTACTGCAATGAGGCACAGGGAAAAAGGATTTAAGAAAACTTCTTTCCTAAGAGACTGAGTGAGTTAACTGATATAGAAAGAACCAAAATAGATATTTTGAGAGACCTGAGTTTAACTCTTATACTATGGAAAAGACATCTTGATAAGACACTAATTACTAGCCTAAAAAAATGGATTCTTGAAATATGGTTTCAGTGACCGTGGAGGAATTAGCATTTGAAACCTACAAATACTGGGGATTCTGGCTGTGACTTTTCTCACTTTTCTCTGATGCATTGTTGAGATATTTAAATATGTTTTAAATTATCTTATTAATAAAGTACATCATCAGAAACATTGATGTTTGTCTAATTTTATGAAATCAGGGTTTGATACTGAAAGGAGAAAAGGGTCGTGGGAATAGGTTTTTCAAATCATGGCAGGGCTCAGAACAAATTGATTAATGAGAAAGATTGTACATTTCTGTTAATTTATGATGAAACATGACAATATACCCCTTACTCAAGAACCTGGGATGAAAATGAATAAGGAAATGAGTCAATAGCAGTTAGAAATGGGTGAGGGTTAGTGTAGTGGTTGTTTACTATATTATACAGCATAAGCTACCACCTTTCATATAAGCTACATGTAAAGTGTTGCCCCTAAAATCCTGCTACATACTGTCTATGTCAAGTGTTAAAGGTCAAAGTTTAGGCCCTCTGTACATTATCTACAACTTTCTTGACTTCACATATTCTGAAATTTTATCATTTTGTGTCAGCATCTACATTAGAGTTCTCTTTCTTGCAAGATCTCCCTACTAAAGGCTGCGGATTTTGAGAATCTCCTTACATGGGACCTTTTTGAGGTGTGTCAGTTATCAGAGACATACAATTCTTACAGATTAATTCCCATGGTGATTATTCAGGCCTGCATAGAGTTATTAGTTTCTTTTCATGATGTCAGGGTCATACATAGACCAGAAAAGCTTCTGTGCTAGTCTTCCACAGAACATAGAATAGAACTTATTTATTCCTGAACAGAGAAATCAGGACATATATAGAAGTCTCACAACAGGGTGAAAAGAGAACTGATTCCAATACTACTGGGAGTATGGTAGAAATTCTGATCCCTTGGGCCCATCTCTCAGAATCTGGGTTGTGAAATATCTCAGATAGCATCAAGAATAGGGATACTTAGTCATTTTTTGTGTCACAGACACCTTTGTAGCCTGTTGAAGGCTAGGAATACCTTTTTCAGAATAATGTTTTAAAATGAATAAAAATAAAATACATATTATTACAAAGGAGACCAACTATTATGAAATAAAGATGTAATTTTTCACCATCCAAGTTCACAGACACCTTGAAATCTATTCATGTACCCCCAATGTAGAATCTAGACTAGAGTCCAGAAGGAATAAGAGTCTCCTCTATGATACATACTTGACATTTGGTTATCTAGGCCTTAGTTGAAGATGACTATGCTGTGTTTTAACTTTATCAGGCAAATTTCTGTCTAGCCCTTCCCAATGCCCTGTGGAGTTGATTTTCAACTCAAACATAAGAATTTACACTTATTTTAGTTACATTTACATCCCTATTACATTTTATTATTTTAGATATTAATAAGTATACCTAAGATATAAGCAAGTGATGAAAACTGGTAGTGGTATGGATTTGGCCCTTGGGCCATAGTTTGCCAATCCCTCTAGCCTATGAAGACTTTTTTGAAGTCTGCCTGCCATTCAGGGTATTAGTTATCCTTCCTAGCATGATGTGATCTGTAAATTTGGTCACCATGCCATCTATGCCATTGGTAAAAATGGTAAATAGCACTGGCCTAAGCACCAAATGCACTTCACTGAGTACCCAGAAGCAATGTGGCTGGCCTTGGCAAATCCTCAGAGATGGTAACCTTCCAATGGGACTTTAAAAGTCTAGGGTTGTGGGGCAGCTAGGTGGCAAAGTAGATAAAGCACTGGCCCTAGAATCAGGAGGACCTGAGTTCAAATCTGGTCTCAGACCAGATATTGACACTTACTAGCTATGTGACCCTGGACAAGTCACTTAACCCCATAGCCTCAGCAAAAAAAAATAATACTAGGGTAGTAATGAAACATGTTTGTCTCCAATGCTCCTGATCTTCACTTTCAAAGTCTACAATAATGGGAAAGTTCTTCTGCTGAAGTATAGGAGGTGTCTAATCTCCACCTCTGTGACTATCAGTTTAATAACTCTTTTTTTTTTCTTTTAATGAGGAGTGACCATCTTAGCCTATTTGTTGCCCCCACTAACATTTTATTATTTCTTGAGTCCTTGTACTTTTTTGGGGGGGAGGGGGGTGAGGCAATTGGGATAAGTGACTTGCCCAGGGTCACACAGCAAGTAAGTATCAACTGTCTGGTCTGAGACCAGATTTGAACTCAGGTCCTCCTGACTCCAGGGTCAGTGCTCTATCTACTTCCCCACCTAGCTACCCCCAAGTCCTTGTACTTTTACAAACTGTTTTCTTATCTGTATCATACACAGCGGGTACCCTGAACTGGACCTTCTTCTTTTTTCCCTTTATACTTTTTCACTTGATGATCTTATCAGATCCATGGTTTCAAAGATCACCTCTGTGTTGATGACTTCTAGCTCTATATGTTCAGTCCCAGTCTCTTACCCAAGCCACAGTGCTACAATACCAGTGGCCTATTTGACATTTTGAACTGAATGTCCTACAGACATCTCAAACTCACCATGTCTAATACAGAAGTCTATGTTTTCCCCAAAACTCATGCCTCTATCGAACTGCCTTATCACTGCCAACCAGTGGTACCACCATCCTTCCAGTCAACCAAGTTTAGAGCCATGATGTCATCCTCAACTCCTTCCCATATATTCAATCTACTTCTCTTTCTCACCACATGTCCAATCAGATGAAAAATCTCATTTCTATTTCCACAAAATTTTGTGCCTACATTCTGTTCTCTCCATTTACAAATCCACAGAGCCCTAAGTTTAGGCCCTTGTCACTCCTTTCTAAGACCATTGCAATAGTTTCCTAATTAGCATTCCTCCCTCCAGTGTCTCCTCAGTTCCATCTATTCTCCACAGAGCTGCCAATGGAATTTTCCTAAAGTAGATCTGCCCCTATCACCTCCCTCTCCTCCTTTAATAAACTCTAGTGGCTCCCTGTTACATCCAGGATTGAATATAAACTCCTCTGAATGGATTTATAAGTCTTCTCAACCTAGTCCTTTTCTGTCTTTCTAGTACCCTTATACATTACTTTTTTCTACCCACTCTATGGTTCAGCCACACTGGTCTATTTGCTGTTTTTCAGCACAATTCTTCCTCTCCCTTTTCATGCCTTTGTACTTATTTTCATGCCTGGGATTCTCTCCTTCCTCACTTCCATCTCTTAGAATTCCTGGATTCCTTCAAGATTCTGTTCCAAATCCTTCCACCTGCCAGTGTCTTTTTCTCTAAGATTACCTTGTATTTACTTTGAATGTATCTTGTGCATACCTAGTGTATACACACTCACCCCCACCTCTACCCCCATACAAATGCATACATGTGTTATCTCCACCTTTAGAATGTAAGCTCCTGTAGGGAGGTATTTTCTCACTTTTTTCTTTTTATCCTCATTGATAAGTATATACTTAGCACTTAATAAATATTGATTGATTGATTTTTGGCCCACTATTTGCTCTATTTTTAATGAAGGAAAACATGTTTTAGATTTAGCAACTAATGTAGCCTTGGGTCTTGGGAACAGCTATCTACTCACCAAGGACAAATGAAAACATGTGCTAGAAGAATAACAAAGAATGCTAATTGCATTTATGTTATTTCACTGCTTCCTGGGAGAAAGGAAGGGACCTCCTCTCCCCTCCTCTAACAACAGTTAGAACTTGTCCATGACCTTGTTTCAGACTGATAAACAAAAGTCTATACTGAATCATTTCCCTTGAATAGAGTACATAGACATAGGTTGGAGGGTGGAAGATAAAGGAATATGGAAAATAGAGGCACAAATTGCAGGCCACATTGGAAAAAATACATCTGAAACAATCTGCTGAAATAGTCTTGTTAAATCTAACCTTTAAAAAAAAAGATTGTGACACACATCTAACAGATTATCATAATGAAAGATAATAACCTATTTTGAATATGCCATTTTCAGCAGAAACAGAACTGATAGAGGGGTAAGAGTTTTTAGGGAAATATAAAAAGTCTCATGGTTTTGAGTTATATTTGTTATTGTTGTTGTTAGGTCATTTCAGTCATGTCTGATTCTTTGTGACTCCACTTGGGGTTTGCTTGGCAAAGATACTGAAGTGGTTTGTTATTTCCTTCTCCAGCTCATTTTGCAGATGAGGAAACTGAGGCAAACAAGGTTAAGTGACTTGCCCAGGGTCACACAGCTAGTGTCTGAGTCTGAATTTGAACTCAGGTCTTCCTGACTCAAGGCCCAGCATTCTATCCACTGTGCCACCTAGTATCTCAAAAGGGTTAGTGTAGTTTTAAGCTATTGAAGCTTATAAAGCAGGAAATAAATTGCTTATATACAGGGTATCCCAAAAGTTGTGTGCAGTTTTAAGCTTTGAATGTTTAAATAATAGCTATTAAAAAAAAAATTAAGACTGCACTAAGACTTTTGGGACACCATGTATATAAGTTTATTTCCTTCTTGTTAAGTTGTGACATTTTAAGACTGTCCAGAAGATGATGACCAAGATAATAGAGGAATTTGAAACCATGCTATATGAAGAAAAGTTGAAGTGGATATGTTTAGACTAGAGAAGGCCTATAATACAGCATCTTCCAAATATGTGGGCATTTTTTCTGTGGAAGAGGCATTAAGATTGTTTCTCACAGTTTCAGAAGAGAGAAGAGTGATCAGTATTCATCTGAAGGAGGCAGATTTCATAGGATCATAGATTTAGAGCTAAAGGCAATCTTATAGATCATCTATTCCAACTCCCTAATTTACAGATAATAAAACTGAGACCTATAGAGGTAGTTAGTCTAGCACCTGCCCTGAATATCTTACCATCTATCCTGCTGCAACACCCACCTCTCTTAGTGGCAATAGCACACTCTGGCCAAGAGCTCTCAGAACTATGACTCCTTCCTAAGAAGCGTTAACACATTCAGCTTTGGAATTCTAATCTGGGACTAAACTGTCTGATTCGTATGTGATTACATGCAAATATATTTAACCCAATATATCTCTAGCTGACCCCAAATCTTTTTTCACATCCATTCCCCTTGAGCGTAGAAAGGTTGCCATAGCATCAAGAGAACCTGGGTTTTAATCCTGTCTCAGACACTTGGCAAATGTATGACCCTGGATAAGTCACAGCTTGCTTAGCCTGTTTTCTCATCTGTAAAATAAGGTGGTCAGACTCCAGACCTCTAAGGTCCTCTTCAACTGCAAATCTATTTTATAATTCTATGATCCTATCACCTGCCCTTGATCCCTCCCTCCTTACAACTCTTGCTATAGAACAGTAATAAAATCAACACTACCATTGCCTTTGGGAAGGGTGTGACAATCATCTACCCCACTTTTCTACTCATTCTGTTCACCATTCCTCTCATTCCCTAGACTAGAAATTCCCAAACTTATTTGGCCTACCACACACTTTAAAAAAAATTGCTCATTGCTCCCCTGGAAATCTACTTTCTTTAGCCCTTTAGTGGTTTGTTTGTTTTTTTAATTTGCATTATTTCAAAAAATATATAATTTTTTTTAAAACAATACATCTTACACTTAATAATTTATTGTAAATTTGTAGGTTTTTTTCCTGCATTGAGATTATGATGATGCAATATTGCATCATGTAACATATAGTATCATACTGTAAACAAGTCATTACACACACACATTCCTGATGATGCATGCTGGACTTCCCGACAAAGCTCGACATGCTCACCTGCCAACACTTGCTTAAGACTTGTCAATGGACTTGACCACTGATTGGTTTTAACTTGCATTTTGTGTATTTATTTGGAAAATAATGTGATCCCTATTGCTTTAACTCTGTTTTACAACAGATGAAACATATACGAAACATGTACAAAAGTGGTTTTTCAAAATTTTCTTATCTTCTTTTCTTATTCTTCCACAGTCCCCTTATTTTTATCCAACACCACCCAGTTGCACATTAGGCTATTACCCCTCCCCTGGATTGTCCCAGCATCCCTCACGGAGCAGTATAGCCCACTTTGGGAACCTATGCCCTAGACCAAAGTTTTCTGTGCTAACACATATGCCCAATGGGCTGCCTAGAGAGATGGAGGATTCTCCCTTCTTGGAAAGCTTCAAGAGGAGGCTAGATGGTCACCTTTTCAATATGTTACAGTGGGGATACCGTTCAAGGAAAGATAAGTCAATGAACATATTTTAAGCTCTCACTATGTGCCAGGCACTGTGCTAAGTTCTGGGGATTCAAAGAAAAAAAAGGCAAATAGTCTCTATTCTCGAGGAGCTCAGAGTTTAATGGGGGAGACAACATGCAAATAACTATGTACAGACAGAATATATATACAAGATAAATTTCAGGTGAAGGCACTAAGATTAAAGGGGACTAAAAACGGCTTCTTCGAAAAAGGTGGGTAGTTAGCTAAAACTTGATTGAAGCCAGAAAAGCCAGGAAGCAGACAGAGATGGGAAGGAGAGAGTTCCAGTCATCAGTGACAGCCAGAGTTGGGGGTACGAAGTGTCTTGTGCAAGAAATTGTAAATAGGCCAGTGTCATTGGATCTCAGAGTGTGTGGAGAGGAATAAGATTTAAGAAGACTGGGAAGAGCCAAGTTCTGAAGAGCTTTGAATGCCAAATAGAATATTATATTTGATCCTGGAAATAAGAGTTAGGGGTATCATGAGGCTCAAATGAGATAATGCAAGTAATTGTACAGCATTCTGCAAATCTTTAAGTGCAATGTAAATTCCAGTTATTATTATTATTAGCCTACAGTTACCAGACTTTTAGTCTGGTGATGACTTCATTCCCTGAGCTTCTACTGAACTTTATAAATATTGCTCAAGCAATATTTATAAAGCAATATAAGGGTATGCTAGTAAATGTTTAACAACCAGCTTTGGGGGCAGGGGTGGGAGATGTACACACACATGCATACACACAAACACTTTTAAATTTAATCTGCATTATTAACATCTTCCTAAGTCTAAACAATCAACAAAATATTAAATCAACCCTCATTTGTAGTCAATTGCTCAATTTCTGAGCTATAAATGCTCACACCAAAAATTTAACAGTTGGCTGGGAACAGCCAGTTAGAGCTGGCTCAAGCACACCTCTGGTAATAGGATCCATTGGAATTTGTTGACTAGGGGAGTAATACGGTTGGAAGATCACTTTGCTAACTGAGAGGATGTTGAACTAGAGTAGGGAAAGACTTGAGGCAGGGAGATAAAACACAAGGCTACTGAAATAGTCCAAGTCTGAGGTGATGAGGGCCTACACCAGGATAATGTCAGTGTCAGAGACATCAAGAGATGTGTAGGTAGAAATGGCATGACTTGACAACTGATTGGAAATTAGAGGTGTGAGAGAGGAGTCCAGGATGATACCTCTGCTGCAAGGCTAGACTGGCTGAGAGGATGTTATACCCTCAACAATAATGGGGAAGATGGGAAAAGGGGAGAGTTTTGAGGGGAAAGATGAGTTCAATTCTGGACATGTTGAGTTTAAGATGTCTACAAGACATCCAATTTAAAACATCTAAGAGGCAGTTAGATAGGCAACACTGGAAGTCTTAGAGAGGTTAGATCTGGACAAAGCTGAGAATGCATAGTGCTCATAAGTGAATCCATGTAAGCTGATAAGATTACCAAGTGAAATAGTATAGAGGGAGAAAAGAAAAAGGCCTAAAATAGAGGGTTGGAGGATACCCACCATTAGTCAGAATGTCCTGGATGAAGATTCAGCAAAGGTGATTGAGGAGCTGTCACACAGGTAGGAAGAGAGCCAAGTAAGAGCAATGTCATGAAAACCTAGAGAGAAGAGAGTATCGAGGAGAAGGGGGTGATCAATAGTGTCAAAGGCTTCAGAGAGCACATTTAATGGTTCACCAAGGGGTCCAGATGAGAGAAGGGAGGAGAATATAGCCAGTGCAAGAGTGAAAGAGCTGAGGGGTAGTAGGATTAGAAGACGTGATGAGGAAGAAAAATAGGGTGAGGAATGCAAGGCAGAGAAGTGGAATAATAGATTATGATGGGTTAGACCAGATGGCTGCTAAGATCTCTTCCACTTCTCATATTCTGTGATTCTGTGTTGTTTACTACTATTAGAATGTAAGTTTCTTGAGGGCAGAGACTACCTCATTTTTGTATTTGCATGTATTCTCTGTTCTAACACAGTGCTTTGCACATAGTAGACAATTAATAAAATTATTTTTTATTCATTTAAATATTCATTCTGATTCTATATATCCAGCACTTACTCTTTCCAGTGCCTTATACTACTTCTCCCACATGTCATAAGAAGGAATTGCCTAGAACTTAGAACTTTCTGGAAAATGCAATAATTTTTCCTAAGATAGTGAATTCCTCATTCAGCAAATGCTGGATGGTCACTTACCTATGATTTAGTCTTTGGTTAATGCTTTGAACTAGCTGAATTCTAAGGTCCCTTCTCATTCTAAAATTCCCTGAATTTTTATAGATTGAGTTCATCTATTTTGAGTCATACCTGTACAGTAGGAAGGCAGAAGTCAATTTCATTTCACATCAGTCACCACCCAGGAAATAGAACTCTGATGAGTTTTTCCCTCCCAAAGCCAAACAATTCAAAACAAAGCAGTTACAATGAAGCAGGAGACGATTCCTCTGGTATATCAGACATAAGCTGGAAATTGAACAAAATGAACAGCCTTCCAACTTTTAAAAAGGTGTCAGGGAAATGGATGTCTCCGTCTTTCTGAGGACTTAAGGTGGACATTTTTCTGAAATCAGCTAGAACATCATTAATTCATGACACTTTTAGAAAAGTCTATTGTAAATCATGGAACTTCCCAGATACATTTAGCTCTTTTCTGGAGCAACTAGTAAAAGGCACTAGTGGAAATGCCTCAGATACTTGGTTGGTATGTAACCAAGGTTAGGTAACCTTTGAGACTTAGTTGCCTCATTTGCAAAAGGGGGATAAAATACTTTACCTAACTCACAATTAGGTAATGGGGGGATATGGGGGGTGGGAGGACAGACTTGTAAATCTGAATTCATAGATTCAGAACTAGAAGGGACTTTTAAAGGCTATCTAGTCCCTCTCTCATTTTATAAATGAGGAAACTGAGGCTGCAAGAGGTTAAGCAATTTGTCTATGATCACATAGCTAGTGTCAAAGATAGGATTTGAAGTCAGGTTTTCTAGACTACAGGTCCACTGCTCTATTCTACTAAACTAGTATACTACACTATTTACTTGAGGTTACTTTTCAGGAGGGAAATATGAGTACTTGTAATTAGATATAAAAACATAATTAGCCAAATGAGAATAACAAGATGCAAGTCAATGTAGGAAAATGGTTCTATCTGCCCAAGGGTGAAAGTTGGGGGCAATAGGAGAATGGATTGCTTCTGGAAGGCAAGGTGGAGCAGTTGCCATGTGCAGAAATAAGGACTTAGCTAAAGAAACTGCATACTACTTATACCCTTTGGTGGGGGAAAAGGGGTGGGATAAATTAGTCAATCAATCATAACTGCTACTTGTGAAATTGTGGAAAGAGCACTAGATTCAGAATCAGATGATCTGTGTTCAAATCTTGGCTCAACCACTTATTACTTGTGTGACTGTAAGTTGTTTCACCTCTCTCTGCCTGCTCTCTCATCTGGAAAGGTAGTAAGTTATCTTTATGTTTCTTTCTAGTTCAAACATCTTTGATTCTGTGCTTTTATGTAAACAATTGTGCCATTCATCCTTGCTCAAAATTTGTAATGACTCACCTTTGATAATCTAGCCTTCAAAATCCTCTGCAATATGAGGCCAAGCTACCGTTCCAGACTTCTCTCAACTAGTACTTTTTCGAGAATCCTATTCTCCTAGTACTCATTCAATAACACAATACACTAAATATAGTGAATGGAACATTCAACTGACATTCTCTATGATCTCCTGTGTTCTGACTTGAATCCTTTCTCTTCTGAAAACTCTTTCCCATTACTACTTGTCCTAATTTTATTTATCATTTGAAGGCACCACCACAAAACCTTCTATGAGTCCCATGATCTTTTCCCTCAGCCAAAGATAATCTTCCCTTCCTTCCCTAAACTCCTGCATGATTTGTTTGTTCTTCTTTAGTGGTAGTTATCAAATTCTATTTCTGCTGTATTTCCATTTATTCCTATCCTTGCTGTACTCCTTGATTTTAAGGGCCCCAAGGGAAGAAACTGTATTTTATTCATGTTTGAATACTTCATAATCCTCAACAGGGTGCTTTGCACATAGTAGGTGCTCATTGAGAGGCATCATAGTTTAGTGCAGAGGAGGGGAACCTGTGGCCTCAAGGCCACATGTGGCCTTCTAGGACCTCAAGTGTGGCCCTTTAACTAAATCCAAACTTCACAGAACAAACCCCCTTAATAAAGGGATTTGCTCTGTAAAACTTGGACTCAGTCGAAAGGCCACACCCAAGGATCTAGAGGCCACATGTGGCCTCAAGGCTGCAAACTCCCCCCTCCTGGTTTAGTGTAAGGAGTGCTGAATTTGGACTCATAGGTCCTGGGGTCAGATCCTACTTATTGCCTGTGTGATCTTGAGCAAGTCATCTCATCTCCTTTTGCCTTAGTTTCCCCATCTATAAAATGAACTGGATGAGGTGACTTCTAAGGTGTCATTCACTTCTAAATCTGTGATGCTATATATCAGTGAAAGCTCTCTGACCAACTACTCAACTATCCAAATAGGTAGAGAACAGAACGCTTGGGGATCAAGAGCTGATTTGATTCTGAAGGCTTACTGTTTTGGGTAACTCACGTGATTTGGAGAACCATAATCAGGAACCAAATGTAAATGGTGCTGCTTTTTAAAAATGGCATCAAAATCCAAAGACTTAGAAACTCAACTTTATTCTTTTACTTTGCAAATATAGCTTAACTTTTATTACTGAAATTTCACAATATAATCCAGAAGTATAAAGTAAAATCTCAAAAGATTTTTTTAAGTGGAAAAAGTCTTAGAAATATCAAATTTGGGAATGCCAACCAACCTTGACAATTGCACTGCAAGTGAGGAAACAGCCAGTAGTTTGACATGAAACTGGCAAGATTCTATATTTTTTCCAGTTCATGGCATAAAACTGACATCATAAACCACAGATGTACCTCACTAAACAGAAGTATTCCTGAAAAGTTGTCTGTAAAGTGAATGTCTGTCAATTAAATCACATTCTTTCTCCTTGTCTCATATTTTCAAAATGATTTTATGTATTTTTTTTGTTTTCACATCATCTTCATTTCCAAATATATCCTTCATCCTCCCCTACTCATTAAGTGATCCTTTAGAATGGGGGGGAGGGGAAGAAACAGAGAAAGTGACAGAAAGACAGAGACACTAAGAGACAAAGATGACAGCAGCCCTTCAGTAAAACTAACCAACCTATTAACTAAAGTTTGACAGTATGTGGAATGTTCCCCACCCATAGTTTCTCCCATCTCTTCACAGACAGGAAAGAGATACATTGCTCTCTTCTTTTATTTTTAGAGCCAAGCTTGGCCATTATAATCAAGAAGTGTTTGGTTTTGCTTTGTTTGTTTTGTCCAGTTACATTGTTGTAGTCATTGTATTTCTTGTGCCCTGATTCTGCTTACTTGGCTTTGTGTATTAGATCATGTAAGATTTCCCATGCTTCTCTGAATTCTTCATATTCATTGTTTATTAAAGAGAAGTAGTACTCCGTTGTATTCATGTATTATAATTTGTTTATGTTTCCTAATTAATTTTTCCCTTATTTAAATGCTTCCCTTTGGGGAAAAGGTTGGTCTTGAGATGCAATAAAACAAAGAAGGACCCCTCTTTCTGGTGGTTCCTCCTATTGGTTCTAATTCTTACTTACAACATCACTAATGGGAAAGGAAAGTAATGTATAGCCTATATCAGATTGCACCTCGTCTTGGAGAGGGAGGTGGGAAGGGAGGGGGTGAAAAATTTAAAACTCAAAAGCTTATGAAGGGGTAGCTAGGTGGCACAGTGGATAGAGCACCGGCCCTGAAGTCAGGAGGACCTGAGTTCAAATCTGGCCTCAGACCAAACACTTGACACTTACTAGCTATGTAACCCTGGGCAAGTCACTTAACCCCAACTGCCTTAAAAAAAAAAAAAAGCTTATGGAAGTGAATGTTGGTAAATCAAAATAAACTAATAAAAAAAAAAAAGCACATTCATAGAACCCAGTTTAAAAAAAAACAAAGAACATTGCAAATCTTTAAAATTAGTCTCATATTTTTAAATGAAAATTATATGATAAAATATTTATAACAACATTACTGTAATTGGGCATGAAAATACAAATACTACTTGGTAACAATGGTATGGGCAGTTAGGTGCTATAGTGGATAGAGCACTGGGCCTGGAGTCACAAAGATCTGAGTTCCTGAGTTCTGGCCTCAGACACTTACTAGCTATGTGACTCTGGGCAAGTTACTTAACCCCTGTTTACCTCAATTCCTCATCCATAAAATGGGAACACACTGAAGGAGGAAATAGCAAACTACTTCAGTGCCTTTGTCAAGAAAACCCCAATGGATAAGTCACAAAGAGTTGGACACGACTGAATGACTAAACAACAAGCCATTGGTATCTTCCCCTCTTTCCTCTTTCCCAACATGAATGTTTGTCTGAGGTCATAAGAAGTCTGAGCAATCAGAGGAGCACAGTTCTCACCCACCTCCACTTTTCTATACATGCCTTTCTTCCTTTTCCACCTTATCCAATGATTAATTAGATGAAAACATTGAGAGTGTTGGTGGGTTTGAACGATTTAACTCAATAGCTAAAATGAATCAATTAGGGAGAATTGGGGTACTTAGCTCCTGGAAAGGTATGGCATCTTCCCTTCAAAGAGGGAAAGACAGTCAAGATTTGGGAATACTATATTTGAACTTAGAGCTACTGAAAGGGGTATTCTGTGGTGGAAAGAAAATTAGCTTTTAAGTCAGAGGACCTGGTTCAGATCCGATCCCTGATATTTTCTACATGGGATACTTTTGGACTGGATGGGTTATAGATCCATAATTGTATAACTCTGCTCAAGCTAGAGAACACTAAAGGCCTTTCTCCTGTCCATCAGTCAGTCAACAAGCATTTAATTAAGCACCACTACATACCAGTCACTGTCCTACACCCTAAGGATATACTAAGAGAGACAAAAACAATCCCTGCCCTCAAAGAGCGTACATTCTAACAATGGAGGAGACAATATGCAAACAACTAGTTACATGCAAGATATATACAGAGTAGATAGGAGGCAATCTGAAAAGAGTAGGGACTATCAGCTGGGAGGAACTAGGAAAGTTCTACAGAAAGTAGGACTTGAGATGAATTTTGAAGGAAGCCAGGAAAACTAAGAGGTGGAGATGAGTTGGAAAAGCATTCCAGGCATGGAGTACAGACAGTGAAAAGGCATAGAGTTGGGAGACAGAGTTATATTCGAGGATCTCCCAGGTCTTTTAGTGTGGCTAGAAGGGAGTAAAGTATGAAGGCTGGAAGTAGGTAATGAAGAGCTCTTGCTCCATTTCCCCTCAGGCTTCTAGGGATAGCCATGAAGGGCTTTGGGGTTCTTCTAATGCTATATCTTCAAGTAGCTATCCCAGGGGGCTTGAGTTTCCTTCAGTAACAATCTCCCAGCCAGTTAGTTTCTCTTCAATATTACTGATACCATTACTTAGTACCCTACTCTCAACTAGTTAACATTAGTTAGCTTTTATGAAGGGACATTTACATAAAGGATATAGCAATCACAGATGTACAAAACATTATCTTGAACTGAGAGCCAATGGACTTGGTCTCTCATTTGTTTTTAAGACATAGTGTCTTGGCTGCTGAATCACTCCACAGCTGAGATAAACCCTGTAAAAGTCTCCTTGGGGTTGTACTCATTTGGGCTTGAAAGGGGGAGAGGGAGCCATAGAGACAGGGAAGGAGAGAGAGGGGAAAGTGGGGATGGAGATGGACATGAAGAGAGGAGAACAGCGGAGTGAGTCAGGGAGCTTGGTTAAACCTGCACTACTGTGCAAAAGAGCTGCAGAAGGAGCCATCTCCAAGTGAAAGTACAACTAGCAATACCTCAACACAGGCTGGAGACAAGGGAGAAATTAATACATCCATTCCATTAGTAAAAGGAGAGCCATACCTTAAACCACTGATCCTGATAGTCAATGCCCTCTGCATCTAACTCTAAGCTACCTTTCTAGTCTCATTTTATATTATTTCCTCCATGTGTAATTTAACTGGGATAAAAATTCAATGTCATGGGAATTATATGTAGGGTTTTAAAAATTATTTCAAACCAAAGTGTAGGAATTTAAACATAACTGTTGATTACTGGGAAGAATTCATAACAGCTGAAAATGGAATATCACTAGATTCAGAGACTTTTGAGAAAAGGTCAGTCGCAATAACTATCCAGCAGGAATTCTAGAACCAGTAGCCACAGATACAATCTAAAAGAAATAATTAATTCGTGTAATAATGAGTGTTGGTCTTTTCTATTATACACATTCATGCCTCCCTGAAATAATGCAGGGTCTCCCAAAAGTTAGTGCTGTTTTCAGCTGTTTCTTTGGGACACTGTATATTTAGGAGTTCTGTGGGTCTCTATTTACATGAGAACTCATGGCTAACATCATGGTTCTGTCCTGGGCCATCTTTTCTTCTGCCTTTTTACTATTTCTCTTGGCTAAGACTACAATATTATATTCAATTATTTATCCCATTTGTATCCAATCTTAGTATATGCCTGACTTTTGGTCCTGTCCTGTTCCTAAGAATGCTACAGATATTTTTATGCATAAAAAGGGGCACAAATTTAACATTGCATATAAGTGCTAAATAATGCCATATAGTCTTGAGCACTGATCTGGGATAAGGAGCCCCCAAAAATGTAGAACTTGGTCCAAGAAAATAATTCATAGGTTGTCTTGGTCATATCCCATACTGATTCCAGGACACTTTTCCTTTATTCCCCATAGAGTAATTTTATTTTGTAGTGAGTTAAGCACAGCAACCAAAGGGTAAAGTGTCCTGGTTAGCCTTTCCATTTACAATGCCATGACCCGCTTTATGGTTGATTCAATGTACTACTGATTTGTGAATTTCTATTTGTAGAAATGAATTTAAGTAATGGACTAAACCATTGCGTTTGTTAAGATCATAGAATAATAGATTTAGACCTGGGAGGGATTTTAGAGGTCATTTAGTTCAATTTCCTTATTTTACACAAGAAGACCCTAAGGACCACATAGGAGAAGTGATTTGCCCAAGGTCATGAGGGTAGCAATTATGAGAGGCAAGATTTGAACTCAGGTACTCTGACTCCAGAACCAGTGTTTTCTCCTCTGTATTTGTTTAACTGTAATACACTGAAACAGAACTGCAAATGCAATCCCCATTTTTGGCAAATTCCATGAGCAGCAGAATCATTTGTACTAAATATGGTTAACTGTAATATTTTGCACACATATTTAGTTTTAATTTGCATTTAAAAAGTTCAAGTTTTTTTCTTTTTTCACAACCTTTTTTTTTTGGCTAGGAAATAGGTTTAAGTGACTTGCCTAAGGTCACACAGCTAGTAAGTGTCAAGTGTCTGAGGCCAGATTTGAACTCAGGTCCTCCTGACTCCAGGGCCAGTACTCTGTCCACTGCACCTAGCTGCCCCCTCACTTTTACAGCTTTTGCAAGAAAGTTAAAACATCTTTCTTTCTTCTCCCTCTCTTTTGATTTTTGGCACTTCTATGCTCAAATATCTTTAATGGCTGCCCATGGAATCTAAACTCCTTAGCCTTGCAACAAGAGGTTCAATGGGATGTCCCTAGGTTACTTTCCAGCACCAGTCATATCATCTTGTCATAGTTATTGCCTAATAAATGTTTGTGTTGCTTTCTTTTATCTTCCACTACTACCTTAAATGTACTCTATATGGCAGTCAAAATGAATGCCATGTTTTTTCCCACTTCTATTATGGTGTTGATTCTACTTGTTCTTTCTGCCCAAATAGCCCCTGTGTCAGCACCTCTTAAAATGCTAATAATAGGATCTTCATCAAATTTTAAAATGCAAAAAGTACTTTATGTTTATTATCTCATTTTACCTTCATAAGTCTATGTATGACATAGGAGACAGAAAAAGGAACAAGCATTTATTAAGCACCTACTAGGTGCAAAGCAATATGCTAAGCCCTTTATACATATTCTTAGCTGATCCTTACAACTCTGTGAAGTTGTTCTTATTTTACAATTGAGGAAACTGAGGCAGAGATTAAGTGGCTTAAGGTCACATAGCTAGTGTTTGAGGTAAAATTTGAACTGAGGTCTTCCTGACATCATGCTCAATGCTTTATCTCCTGCATCACATAACTGCTTCTTAATTGTCATTCTTATTTTATGGATGAGGAAACTGAGGCTACAAAGAGGTTAAGTGATTTGACTAGGGTCACAAAGCTAGTAAGTATTGGATGTAGGATTTGAACTCAGGTGTTTGTGATTCTAATTCTACTCTCATATCCATTATGCTATCTTTTCTCCAGGGCACAAATTAAAAAAAAAATATTATTTTAAATTCCAAGATCTTTCCTTCCTTCCACCCTGCCTCATTCATTGAGAAGGCAAGAAATAATGATAGCTATTTTACCTATGAAGTAATGTACTATTTCTACATTAGCCATGTTGGGGATGGGGATAGGGGAAGCAAGGAAAATAAAAAGTGAAAAATATGTTTCAATCTCCACTCAAGAGTCCATCAGTTCTTTCTTTGGAGACGAATAACATTTTTCATCATGAGTCTTTTGGAATTGTCATGGAGTAGCTCTCTTTCCCAGTTGATTATTATTATGATATTGTTGTTACTGTGTACTGTGTTCTTCTAGTTCTGCCCACTTCACTTTGCATCTGCTCATTTAAGTCTTCCCAGGTTTTTCTAAAACCAT
Organism: Vombatus ursinus; assembly: GCF_900497805.2. NCBI lineage: Eukaryota > Metazoa > Chordata > Mammalia > Diprotodontia > Vombatidae > Vombatus > Vombatus ursinus. Next base: position 17,733,919 of record NW_020949613.1, read on the forward strand.
TCCATCATTTTTTACCGCACAATAAACGTTCCATCACAATCATATACCACATCTTGTTCAGGCATTCCCCAAGTGATGATAGTCCCCGCAGTTACCAATTCTTTGCCACAACAAAGAGCTGCTATAAGTATTTTTTGTATGTATGGGATTTTTCCTTTTTCTTTGAATTCTTTGGGATATAGACCTAGTAATGATATTGTTATGCCAAAGGGTATGCAGTTTTCTAGCCCTTTGGACATAGTTTCAAATTGTTTTCCAGAATGGTCGGTTGGACCGGTTTATAACTCCACCAAGAATGCATTACGTCTCTATTGTCCTACATTTCTTTAGCATTTCTCATTTCCCTTTTTTTGTCATCTTAGCCAATCAGATGAGTGAGGTGTTATTTCAGTCATTTTAATTTGTATTTCTATAATTATTAGTGATTTAGGGCATTTTTCATTTTTATTCATAGCTTTGATTTCTTCTTCTGAAAATTGCCTATTCGTATCCTTTGACCATTAATCAACTGACCAATTAATCAATACATTTGGCTCAGTTCTCTATATATTTGAGAAATGAGACCTTTATCATAGAAACTTGCTGTAAGAAACTTTCCCTTTTCCACCACTCCTTCTTTGGTTGCATCAGTTCTGTGTAAAACTTTTTAAATTTAACATTATCTCTCATGATCCTCTCTCATACTTAGTTGTAAACTCTTCCCTTATCCATAGATCTGACATAATTTTTCCCATGCTCCCCTAATTTATGATATCATCCTTTACATCTATATCAACTATCCATTTTGAGCTTGTTACATGGTGTGAGATGTTGGTCTATGCCTAGTTTTTGCTAGACTACTTTCCAGTTTTCCTAGAGTTTTTGTTGAATAGTTCTTGCTCCAATAGCTAGGAAATTTGGGTTTATCAAATACTAGGTTACTGTGGTCATTTTTTTTAGATAAAAATCTTTGACTTAATTATAACAAAAAAAAAGGCTATCAAGAGAGCATCAATAATCACTAACCCACAGGCGTACTTTCCTAATTAGATAAAATTTTTGAGAATAATCTACATATGAATTGAGGACATCCTTGATGAGAGTATTAGAAAGGATTTCACAGAGGCTTTCACAAAACTTTTAGATTCTTAACTTCGTATTCATATTCAACATATTTTTATATGTACTGCTAATTTTTCTTCTCCATTAGAATGTAAGCTCCTTGCAAGTAGGGACTGTTTTATTCCTTGTGCTGGTATCCCAGACACCTAGTACAATGCTTGGCATGTAATAGGCATTTAATGCTTTATTGAACAAAGGTATCTACTATGCATATGACAAAATAATACAAGAGTTCTTGAAAGATATAACAGAACTTGTAGATGGTAAGGTCTTCCAAATGCATTTGTTGATGCAGATTGCATAAAAAAAAATTCACAATCACTCAGGAATTCAGCTGAATTATTACTACAGGAAAAGATGAGTGGATGAAGTATACATGAGGTACAAGTGATGATATGCAGTTGAATAGATAACTTAGCTATTATTGGTATTTATATATTGGACAGATACTAATGAACAATCAGGCCCAGAATTCAACAGAAGGAGGGATTGGATTGCCTTCAGAAAACTACAGATTTCTTTTAATGACACCCAAATTTTCCCTGGAAGAAAGATCTACCAATATTCTTCTGGTGATTAAATGCTACTGTCTGTAACCCTCTAGAGTTGAGAATTACCCAAAAGGCCACAGAGAAAAACACGTTGTTTTGACCACACATATTTATTATAAGGGTTTATTGGGAGAATGGAGGGGTGGTGCAAGGGAAAGAAAAAACAAATGCTTGACAATTAAAAAAAATAATTACAAAAAAAAATCATGAATGAAAGCTGCCTAGACCTATTAATACCAGAAGGCTAAGTGAGAATTCATTGGTCACCAACTAAAAGAAACTCCCAAATAAAAACTACCAGGAATGTCAAAGTCAAAAGGTAGAACTTCCAGGGTAACATACATGAAGAGCAGTGTGGAACAGAGAGAGAGAACAAGCAGCTAGAAAGAGTTGAAGCACCGAGGAGCCATAGCTGGCAAATTACCATTATATAGGAGAGAAACGCTTGAAATTCTAAAGAGAGCAAAAGATAAAACCTTACATGCAAGAATAACTTAGTAAAACTGAGTATAATCATATGGACCTTCAATGAAATAGAGGACTTCTAAATATTCCTTATTAATAGACCACAGCTGAGTAGACTGAACTGGAAGGAACTACATGATGATGAAGTATTTATAACTGGAAGAAAAAAAAATATAACCTCAGAAGCTTAATGTTTCACATTGAAGGAGTAAGACAAAGGAAAGTTTTGTTATATTTTGATCTTAAAATGAAAGGAGTGAAGAACACACTAGGAAATAGAGGGAAAAAGAAGCTAGAATGGATTTCAAATAATCACAAGACTATACAAATATGAAATGGATGAAAATAGGATGCACTTGAACCTCATCACTTTGATCTGAAATGGACAAATGAGGGTTGAACTCACACACACACACACACACACACACATATGCACACACAGTCTGGTAGAGAAGTTAAATTCCATAGAATTAGGTAGGGACAGGGAAATAATAGAGGAGACTGAGAGGGTAAATTTAGGGAGGGAAAAGCAAACTCCATCTTTGGAAAGCAAAACAGGAAGGGGTGGGAGGGTGATTACCTTAAGTTACTGTGGTCATTTACTTCTGTATGTTGCGTGTCTAATCTATTTCATTGATAAACCATTCTATTTATTATCTAGTAACAGATTGTTTTGATGATTACTGCTTTGCAGTTATAGTTTGAGATCTGATACTACTAGGCCACCTTCCTTTACTTTTTTTTTCACCGATTCCCTTGATGTTCTTGACCTTTTGTTCCTCCAGAAGAATGTTATTATATTTTCTAGCTCCACAAAATAATTCTTTGGTGGATTTATTGGTATAGCACATCAAGCATATTAGTTACAAGAATTTTTTCTTTCCTTTTTTTTTTTAAAACTGGAGAGGAAGTGATACGAAAGAGAGAAAATACTTTTTTAATTAAAAAATTAAATTAAAAGCACAAAGTTTGGACTTAATAGTTTATAAGATCCCTTCCAGCTCCAAAGTTATAATTCTGTGATGTATGTAAATTTAAGCAATTAAACCTTAAAAGTGCACTAAGATTTTTGGGATATCCTATAAATGTAAATTAACAAAAGGACTAGTGGGTGACTAGTTTATCAACACAAGAAAATTTAATGTTATTTCATGGAAATATTTACTTAGTACTGGCTAAAATGCTAAAAATTATTCATATCTCCTCACCTAATTCCAACCTGTGGCCACAAGGGCACATAAACTTGAGGAGGTAGAGAAGGGTGCAAATGAATGGTGAAAGCCATGTAGGCCCCAAGGTGCAGTCCCAGATTAATGGATTCTCTCAAGCTACCCAAAAATGGCCAAACACTGAAATACTGGGGTGGGGAGAGGAATCAGTTCCTTCTCCTTTGGCAATGATAGACTCAAGCACAAATTTCAAAATGAATTAATACTCTACCAATTTGGAATTACAAGGAATGCAGACAGTAGTACCCTGGAAGTTTAATTCCTTTGGTATCATTTAGGAATATGAAGATACTGCAGCAAAAACCCTGGTTCCAACCCAGAAGTCAGATTAAGGTTTGGGGACACATTCCTTCTTATCAGTGACATATCTTAGTGTAGGAGAATATTGAGGTTTTGACCCTAAATTGTACTTGGAAGATTGCAGACTTTAGAAATTTGGAAGGGATTCTTCACACTCCTTTTACTCAATCTTAGCTTAGTCCAAATTCAAATGATTTTATGATATCACCTAAAATTTAAAAAGAAAAAAAAACGGGCAACCAAACTTACTAAGCTAAAAGCCTATGATGACCACACTAACCACTTTGTTCAAAAAGACCTAATTTGTATGGCACACTAAATCATTATAACTACAGTATTCTTACCACTTATGGAAGGTTTGACTCAGTTTTTTTTCTTCTCCACAATTAGTCAAAATCACTGTCAACAAGAGATTTATGGTACATTTCTTTTTGAGGGGGTGGTGGTGATCATAGGCAGAAATGTTTAGGGATGAACTCTTTATGATTAGAAAACCAAGAACCACCAGAAAAATATGACATTAATAATTATATACAAGCAATTCTTTATGACAAAAATGTAATTTATTCACTTATAAAACTGAATATCATCAAATGGATTTAAGATAACACATCCAATGTGCACATGTAGTTGAATTTTTATTAAGCATTATATAAATGTAAGTTGCACCTTGTTGCACCTTGAGTCCCCCTAATGTTTACCAATAGATCAGGGGACTAAGAGCTAGGAAGGACCCTTAAAAATATTCAGTCTAGGGCAACTAGGTGGCACAGTGGATAGAGCACCAGCCCTGAAGTCAGGAAGACCTGAGTTCAAATCTGGCCTCAGATCAAACACTTGACACGTACTAGCTGTGTGACCTTGGAAAAGTCACTTAACTCCAACTGCCTCACCAAAAAAAAAAAAAAAAAAAAAAAATCCAGTCTAACCCCTTCATTTTGCAGATATGGAAATTAAGGCCTCCCAATTTTAAACTTTTCTTAAGGACATGTAGGAAGTAAGTAAAACCAGAATTTGAACTGAGAACCTCTAACTTTCTACTGGTAGCAAGCTGTCACTCCTAATAAATGGCACATTTAAAAAAATATATGTGTGTGGATGTATGTGTGTGTGTGTGTATGTTTATATGTCTATATGTGTACATATATGCATACACACATATATGGATTGTTTATAAAGCAACTAGAATGTATCTTGTGTGAACAACTTGTGATTATGTTCAGCAGTCTACATTGCTTTTCATTAGTGTTAACTCTTTTTTACATTCCACACAATTTTTTGACTACAACCAAGAATAGATGGACTGCTAGGCTGTTAAGAAAGTCATTTAACAATTAAAGCTATTAAGAACAACACAGTAATCATTCACCAAGCCACAGATTCAGCTTTGATCTTTGCAAAGCAAATTTATTAGTGTCATTAGGAAATAATGCCAGTACATATTATAATTCTGCTTAATGTTTCTCAATCTTTCTCTGCCTTGGCTTTTTCACTTGGAAACGGTGAACACTACCTATTCAAGCTGTGGATATAAAGGTAATACAAAAAACGTCAGTCTGTATTACACTGATACAGAATGAGATGCTGCTGGATTCCTGTTCACCAGGGAAGTGCAAGCTAAAAGGATCAGAGTACAGACCCAGCGGAGGATCAGCCTAGTCCAATGGGGCAGAGCCTCAGCTGGAGATGACCACCTCAAGGTAATGAATTTTTCCAACAACTCACAAAGATAGTCTACTAAGGCACAAAGTGGTTGTGATGCTCACTGATGAAGGAAATGCCCACACTGATGAAATGATACAACCTCAAAGTATTGTTTTGTTAGTAATTTCACATTAATGAGGCCATCAAGTTGCCTAGGTTTTATCAATTTTTATCAGTATTTATTTAGATTAATCAGAAGAGATTAACTGCACTCTTCCACCCTCACAGCCCAACCGCATTAGATAAGGGTTTAATATACTTATTATTCAGATGCTTAGAATGAGACACTTTCAGTAAAATAATAAAACAAAACAGTTTTGTTTCATAAGTGCTATTTTAAAAATTTCTAATCTATAGCTTTAACCACTTTTCAGAAGCAAGTATTATTACCAATGATAAATATGACCCCATTTAATACAGGAACTTGAAATTTAGGCTTAGCTAAGAAAAAGTACTTTTAATAACCCAGAAGTTTATATTACACCAAACTTTGAAAAATGTATCATAAGAGTTTTAGGGAACCACAGTTTCAAGCATAAACAGATTTACTGATGCATTTACAATAACATGTATGTTACTATTTACAATTTGAAGAGAAAAATATTTAAAATCTTTATACATAAACTGCATTTGAATGGTTTAATGACTACAATACACTTTTTATTTTAGCTGTAATTTTACACAGTAAGTGAAAAACAGAAGCTGTGTATTGGGAGCAATATTTATTTATCACCTGTAATTATATGAATATTAGGTACCAGACAATTAGTAAAAGACATTTTATAATTCCATGTGACTTCAGAGAGCTAAAGGCACAAGTACCAGTGATATATTACATCTTAAAAGAGCAACAAAAGGGAGCATTAATTTCAGAAGGTTTTTAATCAATTTCAACACTATTATGCATCAGAGAAAAAAAATTCCTGAAAACATTCCCTCATTGAACCAATGGATGTATACTTACATATTATAATTATTTTCAACATTAATATGCTATAGTACAGTAATACTCTTTTATAAAACAACAAAATACGTACTTTTTGATAAGTCCATGCTCCCGCTTTTGATGGAAATGAGTTGGCTCAACCTCACTGGGCTGATGATTTATATTTATATGAATGTTATATTCAATCAATGGACAATTATTAATTTGAGAAAGGTTGTTAAGAAGAATACATAGATGGTTCGTCATCACTTAAGTCTGAATCATCTTCATCCACTTCCCCTTCAATGACTGATTTCTTCCCTTTACAACATGATACTATTAATCCAATTAAGAAGACCTGTAAATTTAAAAAAAATTGCTTTATTGAAAAAGAGGATGAAAAAATGCATTAAAGTTCAATGACACTATTGTCCTACAAATAGGAGAAAAAAATGAAAAGTTTAGAAATACTCTTGTTAGGGGCTGAATAATCACTGATAGACTTACTACAATGAAGGCCCAGTTGCCAAAATAATAAACAGCACTGAAGAACCAGAACTTATGAAGGAACAGGTACGTTCTTGTGACGATGCACTGATCTACAAAGTAAAATTGAAAAGAGAATTATCACAGAGCAGTTGTGAGCTTGGCTATTTGGGATGTCAAGAATTTTATTATCTAAGCAAACAAAAACTTTAAAAAAATAAATAATACAGATAAAGTAATGTCTTTTATTGAAAATTAAATTTGCTAGCTAATATATTTGTAATATACTAAATCTTGCCAATGAAATAAAATTACAGCTGAAACAAATAAAAAAAGTTCTTGGTGCAAATCGATCAGAATTGAATGAGAAAATAATTGCAATGTAGTTATTAGTACGTTATATTTTTTTAAGGACTCCATTTTCAGGGCAGCTTAAAACTTAAAAGGGATTTCCTGTGTGCCTCTGAAAATATAGAAAACATAAGAAATCAAGAAAACAATGATCTGTTATCAAGTTTCTTGCTTGAATTTTACAGTGAGAAGATTAAGATTAATCCTTTATCATTTTCTTATTGATCCTATTTATGATTAATTTTATCCTGTCATTGTTCTTTGTCTTTGAACTTAGTTGAGAGGTCAGTTGCATGTAATGAGTTAAGTTTAAAAACTCTGCTCTCCCGCTTTAAAGAATTTAACTGACCTTGGAGAATGTGTGTGAATAGAAAGGGAGTTTAGGCCTACTATCTTGACTTCACCAAGTTATCCTTTAAGTATGTCTGGTTTGCTGTTCAAAAGCCTGGGCCACTATTTCACAGCTGGACTCTTAGTCTCATGAAAGGAAAGAGGTGTGGGGGAAATCGTTGCTAGCTCCCATTACCAAACTTTCAACCAATAAGTTGTTTCCTGCACCTCAGCTCTGTAATCAATCATGTTGCCCTTAATCCCATGATGTCATGGGATTAACTCAGTTCTGTCTTTTGTTCTGTACTCCCCCCAAAATATGGGGAATTGTCCTATTGCTTGAGGTCTTTGTCATTAATGGAGGCAAGCCACTCACCCATTTATTGACAGGTAGCATGCCCCTGCTAATAAATATTATCTTGAATGGAGATCTGCCTCAGTTTACCCTTTGGTTAAAATTCAATCATGACAACAGAAAGTACTATTTAGTTGAAACATGTACTGAATAATATTTTTTCTTCAACTAAGGTCACTTTGCTTCCATAAAATTGCAATCCTGATTTATCTAAATATTTCATAGGGTCATATATTTAGAGCTGAAAGAAATCTTAGAGGCACTGAGTCCACTCCCATTCATTTTAAAAATGAGGAAATTGAGGCACAGAGAGGTTACATGACTTGCCCTGAGCTGCACAGCTAAGAAGTTTCTAAGGGAGAATTTTAGCTCAGGTCTTCCTGACTCCAAATACAATACTAAGCATTATCCACTGTGTCACTCAGCTGCCTCCATTATCTTAACAATTTATCTGCTTATATTAAGCTGTGTTTAGCAGATATCTTAAGTGATCAACAGTATTAAATAGGACTATTTAGACCTGTCTATAACCAAGGCTCAGAGACTGGAAGTAAATCTTACAATATGTTCTTACCTGTTTTTCAGTATTGTACATGAGATTAGAAAACATTTTGGATTTGTCATTCAAAATAGAGAGAGTACTGAATTTGATTAGCAGGTTCAAATTTCAGGCTCTACTACTTACTAGCTGTCTGACCACAGGCAAGTCACTTAACCCTCTGGGCCTTCATATCCTTATGTAAAAAACGATAGGGTCAGACTTTTCCAACTCTAAATTTTATGATTTTAAGACAGATGTGTTTAAACTATCTGTACACAAATACATTTATAAGGGATCAAAACCATACTATTCATTTTTTGTTCTTATTGTCTATTGTAAGCTTCAATACACAAGAGCTATTTTTCTCAAAGCATAATATAAAGTAGTACTGTTTGAGATTTATCTGTTTTTTAGAGTCTAAGACTTTGATGTCATTAAAAAAACACTATACAATTTAGTAAAAAAGGAAGCAATTTGATATCTTACTTGAAGCATCTCTTATTTGATTCTCTCAACCATTTAGCTCACTCTTCACCTACAAGCAGTACCTGTCCAAGATTTTATATACAGTATTATACATATTTTTGTTCGAGATCTGTGATTTCATCTATGTAGGTAACTGCTGATGTCAAAAAACCTTCCAATGATTTTATACACACACACTTTTGATTATCCCAAACTACTCATTGCCAACAAAGGCCCATACATGTGTTAATGTTATATGACTACTATAATCCTACAAGAAGTAAGTTGGTAAGTAACCCCAAGCATAATGGAAAGGGTGTTAGTGGGAATTAAATGTTACAGTAATATTAATGATTATTTGCACATAAGTAGCATAAAAATGCTTTTATATAAGTGGAAAAGGAAGTGAGCTGGTCATGTATCAAGAATGTGACACAGCAAATATAGCCTGAGTGCTACACTGGTACCCTCATAGGAGGCCTCCTGTATACTGGATAGAAAATTTATGGAAAGATATGGAAAAGAACTGCATGAAACTGGAAGATATAGAGGGGATGCAATCTGCATTAGAGGAAACAGCACCTGTACCAATAAAAACCAACAGGTCAAAAAAGAAATTTAAGAACTAAAATTTTTTTTTCTTTTGCCCTAACACCTTTAATTTTCCTTTGGTTCTCTTCCCTATCACATGTATGATATATCATGTATCACACATATCTGTATACATGTCTTTTCTCTCCACCAATAAGACCATGTACAGTCTTTGAGTTTGCAGGCTGTGCTATTTTATATCCTTAGCACCTAGCATGTGGTAGGTGTTTAAGAAATGTTTGCTGATTTTGTAAAGTGAAGTCTCCTTAATGAAAAATTATTTCAGCAGCATTTTGGTTGCACCTGCCCCTAAATGAACAAATATTATAAATAGACCTCATTATTAACAGTATAATTTAAGACTAAGGTATTCTACACTTCATACTTGGACTTCAATATTTGTTCTTGCATTAAGATCCCAACAAAGGAGAGTCACTGAGGGAGTTTTGAAGAGCTCAAGTCCCTTTCAGACTTAAAATTTTACTACACTAATTGTAGATTCTTACAGGATATTACTCTATACCTAAGATACTTTATTACCTTAGCTACAAAGGACTACAAAGTCAATGATCCCAGCAAAGCGCTCTTCATATCATGGCTGTTCTTTTCAAAGAGCAGTGTCATTTTACTACCAAAGAACTTTTTACCTTTTATTCTTCTATGCTTGAGATTTATAGAGGAAAAAAAACTTACAAGTTTTAAAAATGGCAATATTCCAACAATTTCACTAAAAATGAGCTTTAAAAAAGACCTCTTGCTAAGAAAGAGAAAGTTTAACTAAAGGGATACTTAAAAAAAAAAAAGGCCTAAGGTATTGTAGTAGAAAGATCAGAGGCTCTGGTGTCAGATAAATTGAGTTTAAATTCCATCTCTTACAATTACTTCCTGAGTGACCTTGGGTAAGTCACTTAACTCCCTGAGCCTTAGTTTTCCTCTCTGTAAAAAAAAAGGGGGGGGGAGTTTGGACTAAATGACCTTTGAGTTCTCTAGATCTCCTTCTACTTCTAGATATATGGTTCTAGGATCTTATAAAGAAGAATTCAAGATTAATACTAGTAAGACAAGATAATTCCAAAGAAAAAATCTTTAATATGAACTTTAAACTCCTTTTAAAGCAATGACAATAATCACAGATGATTTAGTATTAGTGTCTACCACAACTACACCTCTACATGTCTAAATTTATTCTAGTTCTTAAAGTTTTCCTCATCTTTCAGTTTCTTATACAAGTCTCAAATGGAATTCTTTGTAATGATAAATAGTTGTAAGATTCAGTAACAAAATAACTGGCTAAATATTAATGAATTTAGAGAATTTCCTCTCAATATTAGTGTCTTATTTGAAAACAGGTTAGGCCAATTACTATTAAAAAATACAACTGATGACAATGGTTGTGAAAATAAGAGCATTATCTTCTAAATTTATATTTTTCCCATGCAGAAGTCAAGAGGCCAGTGTGATCATCTGTAACCTTCCAGCTGCTCACTTGAATTACAGATACTGTAGTTGAGAGATCTAGAGATGGCTCTTTATAGTTACCTGACTAAACAAATTATGGTAAGCATTTTGAACCTGATTCTCTTTCAAGATATATTTAAACTGCAGAAATTTAGTTACTGAACTGCAGAGGACAAGAAGGGTGATAAGGTATCTGTATAGGGGAAAATGAATATCCATATTCTAAAATCACAGAACCACCACGGTTAAGTTTAAGTGTCCTGAAATCATTTAGAGTACTACAATAATTTTACTGTACACTTCTGATCAAATCATAGTTACTTAAAATGGTGTAGATCGGATATTTTCATTAAACTATAGGGATGAAGTCAACAATGAGAATAGGTAAGTATATGAATGACTCCTGATGCATAGATCTGTTGAAGTAGTACAGCAAAAGTTCAGAAGAAAAAAAAAATGACATTCTAAAAGATTTACTTCCAGAGCAGAGTACAGGAATAGGAAATGTTTCTAAATGTTTCTCTCTCTCTTTTTTTTTTTTTTTACGGTATCATTCTTTCATGTCCTCTAAGTGTATATACACACTATGTAATAAATTCCATCTTACAAGAAATCACTGTAGTATTTGCTCTTCACACAAGAGTTTAGAGACATTGACTTGACCTGACTAGTCAATACATGATATATAAAGGACAATAAGTAAACCCTGTATAACACTGATCTGACCAATTATGACATCATCAATAAGCAATTATAAACCAACCCCATCATAATGTCAAAACACTGCTACAGTCATTCTGCTGATCACTCAAGATGAAAACCAAAATCGACAATAGTTTTAGCTATTTTTTGAGAACTTCTTGCACTAACACTCTCCTTAACTCACACTATATATGTACACAAATGTTGTTCATATGGCATAAGCTGCCCCCTATAACTTTTTTTTAAACGCAAAGTCATGCTTTCAAGAAACCAACTAATCCAAGTGAAGGTCTGCCAGCATTCTTTAGTTATATTATAGTTGACTGGATAAATGGCTTTTCAAATGTGCACTAACTTTTACAAGGTCAATTTCTAGTAGGAAAACTCTGTTATTTTAAGATACACTAGAAAACACTGCTTTCTCTTTTAGGAAGGGGACTATTTTTTGCTTTTCTTTGTTAACCCCAGCACTCAGCACAGTGCTTGGTACATAGCAGGTGCTTAAAAAATGCTTGTTGAGAGGCAGCTAGTTGGCCTAGTGGATAGAGCACTGGCTGGAATCAGGAGGACCTGAGTTCAAATCCGGCCTCAGACACATAACACTTACTAGCTGTGTGACCCTGGGCAAGTCACTTAACCTCATTGCCTAGCCCCTCTCCCCCCAAAAAAAGCTTGTTAGCTTGATTTAACAATACACTTAAAAGTGCTAATTCATGGTAGATTTAAAGTTAGATTCAACCTTTAGCTATAAAGAAAGAGATCATCATTGAGCATTCTATAAGATAATTTTTTTGCTTTAAGGGCTTTATGGAGTTTGTGTAGTTTGCAAAAAGAAAAAGAGAAATTTCAAATTAAATAGAATTTTGTAGTAAAGCTGACAGAAAAATTAAAAGGTGACCTACTCAAAGAATAATGTATTGGCTATACAATGAAACATGCTAGCTTTTGCTTTCAATTTTGAGGTTAAAACAAGGGAGACATGAGATACATATGTCTTAATTGTAACTACCAGCATTGTATCTCAAATAAAAGCTTCTGAATTTGATATTTTCTGATAAGTATCTTACCTTTCCTAGCCAATTTCACTAAGTATTCTAAAACCTTCAAAATGTTTTCAGTTACACAAAATAAATAGAAAAGCTTCACAGACCTAAAACTACATTAGAATACAGAGGCACCAATCAATTAGTAAACATTAATTAAGCATCTACTATGAGCTTAGCATGGGGATACAAAGACAAAAATGAAACTCTCCCTTCTTTGAAAGCATTTAGATTCTATTGGACCTTAATTTCCTCAACCATAACATGAAGGAGCTGGACTAAATGATTTTTAAGTTCATTTTGACCCTAAGATTATCTAAATCCCATGATTCTAAGTTACCATTTTGAAGTGAATTCTGCACTTATAAGGTTCAAGTTCATGTTCAGAGTTCTAAAAATATGGTTTCACAGTTGGTTAGGACACCTATAGAACATCAGGTAAATCTGTAATAACTAAGTATATAGCACTTTAAGTTTTGCAAAGTGTTTTACATATATTACCTCACTTAATTTACATTTAAGAATATGATTTCAGCAAGTTTCTTGCACATAAAGCCTAGAGTGATGACTCGGGTATTGTAACATTTCAGTTCAGGAGACACAAATTTAAGCTTTGAATTTAGAATTATCAAATGTCCATATATTTACAATGGTATGGTGAGACCAGCAATTTGGATGTAGGAGAAAACATGCCAGAGAAAGATTTCTAGTTCTACTCCAGTGTAATTGAAATTAGAGTAATCTACCAACAATAAGTGCAAGCAGCCATGGGCATGAAGAGAAGTGAAAGTAATTTATTCCCAACCCAACTATCAGATGGCCTCAGGGAAGTTGCTCCTGCGGGGAAAGTGAAGTCAGAAGGTAGATTTGACCTAACATATTTTTACTGTACTGTCTGGGTACAACTCTGGGTCTGGTTCACTAAAGAATAAAATCCTGGGATATGGGTTAGCTCACAAAAGATTTGTGACCATTGGGAAGAGGCTGACTAGCAGCAGCAATTAATAAGACATATCTGCCCAGTAGATGACAATATCAGACTAGGACACAGAAGGATCAGTCTAATGTTACAAAATTTATACCTACTGATGGCAAATTGTTTGTTGAAAGTCTCAAACTTTCAGCTGCACTTTCAAGCTCTTATGGTCCACCTTCCTACATGTCACAGATTGCTTCCATGCTTTCTACAGGTATTGTTATGGCTTCAGAAATCCTGGGCCTATGGAATAAGGTAGCTATATCCATGTTTCTGTTCACTGGATGGTAATTACACTGATTTGTCTAGTGCTGCTATTTACGTCAGGAAGGCAGCATATGATAACATCTGAGCAATGCGTACATACATATATAACTGAATTGCTACATAGCCAAACTGAAAATCAAGTTCTGAGATTTTGTGTACAGAGCTTATCAGCAAAGGTCCACTTCAAAGCCACAAATTCCAATTTGTGTACGACTGACAGCCCACTGTCAGTAATTTTTCTACTAGAGAATGAAAAAGGGTTCAGATGTTCCTTACTCTGGATAGAAACTTATTTCTAGGCCTTATAGGCCAGTGTCTATGTGTAATAAAAAGAGCTTGCTTGGATTTGCAAATGCAAACATGGCTGCAAACATGAGGTAGCTGATCAAGTTGTTGAAAGTCTAATCACATTCTTCATCTTAATCTTTTTTCAAATGGTGCCAGAGGGTTCAGACTAGTGTGCACCTTTTGCCCCTGTTTCTGGTACTTCACCATATGCCCATGAATGAAATCACTGAGAGGTTTAATGATAACAATGTCACAATTCTGTATCAATGTGATAGCAGCACCACGAAATGCTAATAAAGTCTTTAGCTCTTGAAAAGTCTTTAGACATAGACCAATGAAGAGCATATCCAGTTTCTTGGGAGTCAGTCTTCATTCCCTGCTAAAACACTACACAACTCATGTATTTGATACAGCCTCTACAGAACTGGGACTTATCAATTGGCAACTTCACACCAGGATCTTCTAGGTTTTCTAATGGGTTTTTTTCTTCATGTTCTTTTATCAATCTTTTTAAACCTGGTAAGACTGCCCAGATATAACAATATTACTTCCTAGTAGTTGAGATCATCAACTACCTTTTCCATGAGCCACCAGAAAGTTGAAGGCACCCAGAAAATTCCTTGGGACATGCACTTCAACTAGCAGAAACCTATTACGTTGATGAAAGCCACCTTTTTCTTATCTTCCAATACTGAAAATCACAGGCCACCTAACAGATAGGCCACTTTGAATTTGTGGAATGATGCACCTACCCACCTTAGTTCTTTTGTTCTAAGTCCTATAGTCTTTCACCTTTGTATCTTTCTAGACTTCTTCAATAACACCACTGTGAGGGAGGTATACAAACTATAGTATTCCATGACAATACTGCTGACTAACTGTTTGGTGGTCCTCTATCCTAGAAAGAGACATCCTGCAAACTTGAGTTTAAAAATGTGAGGAGTTAAGGTAGATTGTGTATAATGCTATACAGGCACATATCATTCATCAGTCAGATTTTGATAAAAATAATAAACTGGTTTTGTTAGGGGAAAAAAAATATGATCAGTTGTACTGTATGTTGAATTTTTTTCATCAAAGACCATATGGGTTTGTATGCTCATCTGAATGACTGAAGTTGGTAAGTTAACCTGTTTTTAATTTTCTCATTTATATTGAGACGCCATAATTAGATATTTATGGCTACAGATCTGTGATTTAATTGAAGGAAGCCCAGGGAGAAAATTCTCCCCATTAAAGAAGACTGCCAATTTTCTGCCGGTTATTCTACAACTTATAATCCTAAAGAACTGTTCAGGGCATAGAGAGAGAGGTAAAGTGACTTGTCTAGAATAACACAGCTTTATGTGTCAGATGTGGGTTTTGAAACTAGGACTTTCTAACTATAAAGCTATCTGCTATGTCACACTAGCCTGACCATCATTACATAATTCTCATAAAGTATTAAAAACTAGGATGGAAGTTACCAAATACATGATATCACAGTAGAGTAGGTTTTAATGTGAAAATCCTAATAATGTACTTGTCAAATCCCTGCAAATTATTTATAAATCAAAGATGAACAATCATTATAGGTATTATTATAAGTGAGGACACTGTCAGATGAACTAAGAAAGAAAGTACTTTCTAAGTAAAAAAGAAATGAGTAAAGTTAAATTATCTAACAGGATACTAAAATTAGACATTTATGAAGAGTATAATATTTGAAAATATTTAGCAACATCACCTTTCCCTAAAATACCACTGAAAGATACTACTTTTATCTAGGTATTTACCTTGTATCTTATTAACACCGCTCCTTCAACAGATCACCCTCATATGAACCCCACTAGGCTACGCTTAACATAACCATAAGTAAATTTGCATTATGACAATGTTTTGTTTTGTTTTGTTTTTAAACCAAGAAGTCTGCACAGCAGAAACAAACAGTTCAGATTCCATTATGTGTTTAGAAGTAAATAACCAAAAATAAGGATTCAAGAAGAGGAGCAGGGACTTGGAGCCTAGCAAACCCCACCCCTAAGGCTTTGTTGGTACCAGAGGACAGGTAAGGAACCATGCATTCTAACATGGAAAAACAAACAATCACTCATTCTAATATTAGCATAACTATGTTTTATTATTTTTAGGGTACCTAGAATTCTTACCAGAAACTGCAAGAAGTATACAGGCTTTGGGGCTGCACATGTGGATCAAAGGAAGGGAAAAAAAGTACTCTATTTTTTGGAAAAAAGCAGCTACCATAAAAACTTAACAGCTTTCTTTAATAAGCCCATGAAGGGAACCAACTAGATGATTATTCATTATCCTACCTACACGTGTTTTGCTTCTTTGGAAGGCAGCACAGTGTAAAGCGTACTGGATGAGGAGTTAGAAAACAAAGGCTATAGTTCCTGGCTCTGTCACTAATAAACTCAGTGTGACTCTGGGTCAGTCATTCAACTTCCCTGGAACTCTGCTTTCCTAATCTGTAAAATGAGAGCCTGGGGCCCATTAGTGATTTATAAAGTGTCTTTCTAGCTCTAAAATTTTATGACTAATCCTTGTACTGAAAATGTTCTGGATTATGGATCAATGTTGTACTAAATTATTAATTTAGGTACTCAGAAATGGATTGCATTCTGTTTTGCACATTTATTGCACTTCTCAATTCCATCCCCAAATGAGAAGACTAGATTAATGGCAACTTACATTTTACACAGTTCTTTATAACTTATGAAGAAGCCCTTCCTGACAATGATCCTGTGAGATACATCATAAAATTATCATTAGAATCTTTCCCTTATCAATAAGTAAACTGAGGCTCAATTAAATTCAGCAAGTACTTACTAAACACTATTGGCAAAGCACTATGCTAGTTCCTTGTGGGGGAAAAAAGCAAAAGCAAAGTGAAAAAGTCATACCCACAAGGAATTTAACAATGTGCTACATAGAGCAGGAAGGGAAAAATAACGTGTGCAAACTCAAAATCTGGTAATAGATCTGGAACCCAAATCTGGGATCTTCTGATTCCCAGGTTTAGAGTTCGTTATGGTTCCCATTCTGACTATCACACACTATCTCATCAAGCTGTTTGTAAGCTTCAAATCAATTTTGTGTGCACTTTAAAGTATGTGTTAATGGGTATTTAGAATAAAAAACTAGAATCTTGGTTCTTGATGGCAAACTTTTCCTAATAATTCAACAATTCTACCATTATTCATCTTGAAAAGACAGCAAATGGAACCAAACATTTTAGGAGGAGAATCTTAAATTGCTCAAAAGGAAGGAGGAACATATTAAAAAAAACTAACTTCTTAGAGTATAAATGGTTATTTTAAAAATCTACCTAATAAATAATATGGCAATATTTTATTTAATAAACTATTGATAAATATTCTTAAAATAAAACATATGCAAAACCAGCTAGAAAATGATAGGGAAAAAAACTCCATTTAACATAACTGCAAAATATCTAAAATATTTGGGAGTCTACCTGCTAAGACACCAACAGGAACTACATGAATACAACTAAAAATACTCTTTATACAAATGAAGACATCTAAATAATTGGATAGTACTTTTTCATGGGTAAAGCAAGTTAAGTATCATAAAAATGACATTATTATTTATTCAGTGCCTTATCAACCAAATTACCAAAGGAAAGAGAATGATACTAAGGAAATTCTGGAAGAACAAAAGGTCAAGAAACTCAAGAAAAACAATAAAAAATGGGAAAGAAGGGGGCATAACAATACAAGATCTTAAACTAAACTATGAAGCAGTAATCATCAAAATGATTTGGTACTGTGAAGTGATCCAACCATTCTGGAGAGCAATTTGGAACTATAACCAAAGGTTTATAAAACTGTGCATGTTCTTTGACCCAGCAATACCACTACTAGATACTACTGTATCAAGAAAAGAAGAGAAGAAGAGAAGAGAAGAGAAGAGAAGAGAAGAGAAGAGAAGAGAAGAG
>NW_020949613.1:17752014-17790563 GCF_900497805.2 Vombatus ursinus
AGAGAAGAGAAGAGAAGAGAAGAGAAGAGAAGAGAAGAGAAGAGAAGTGGACCTATTTGTACAAACATTTATAGCAGCCCTTTGTGTTGCAGCAAAGATTTGGAAATTGAGGGAATGCCCATCAACTGGAGAATGGCTGAACAAGTTGTGGTACATGATTGTAATAGAATACTACTCTGCTATAAAAAATGAGGAGCAGAATATTTTCAGAAAAATCTGTAAAGACTTACGTGATCTAATACAGAGTCACGTGTGCAGAACCAGGAGAACACTGTACACAATAACAGCAATACTGCATGATGATCAACTGTGAATGACTTAGCTATTCTCAGGAATACAAAGACCCAAGACAATTCCAAAGGACTCATGATAAAAAATGCTATCCACCTCCAGAGAAAGAACTGATAGAATCTCAATGCAGATCAAAACATACTATTTTTCACTTTCTTTTTCTTGTCTGTTTTCTCTAATATGACCAATATATAAATATATTTTTCATGACTGCCCATGTATAACCTATAACTGCATGCCGTCTCAGGGAGGGGCAAGAGAGGAAGATAATTTGGAACTCAAAATTAAAAAAAAACAAATGTTAAAAATTGTTTTTACATGTAATTGGAAAAAAACAATTTTTTAAATGATGTAGTACTAGTTAAGAAATGGAGAGGCTAATCAGTGGAACAGATTAGTTACACAAAATATAGAAACAAATGAGCACATAAGTTCGATAAACTAAAAAAAAAAACTCCAAAAAGTGGAGTGAGAACTTATTATTTGACAAAAACCCAGGGAAAATTAGAAAGGAGTCTTATAGAAACTAGGCAAAAACCAGTATCTTATATCACATGCCAAAGTAACCTCCAAATGGGTACATGACTTAGATATAAAGGGTGTCATCATAACCTTTCAGATCTATGGATAGAAAAAGAGTTCATGACCAAATAAAGGATAGAGAGACTCACAGAAGATAAATTGGTCAATTTTGATTAAATAAAATTAAAAAGATTTTGTTGAAACAAAATAAGTACAGCAAAAATTAAGAGGAAAGCAGGTAACTGGAGGGAAAAAAAATCTTTTCAGCAAGTTTCTCTAACAAAGAATTTCATTGCCAAAATATATAGGAAACTAACTGAAATTTATAAGAATAAGCCATTTCCCAAATGATATGTGGTCAAAAGTTAAAAATAAGTAGTTTTTGGTGAGAGTCCTTTATTTCTAGGCTTAAGGAGAGTGCATTTTATTTGACAGACAATGGAAGGGTCAAAAGAGAAAGACTAAAAGATGTAGCTGAGATGACAAGCCGACGGAGCCCCTAATCAAGTTGGTGATGATATAGTCAATATTCAACTAAATAGGCTTGAATTCTAAACTAGAAAATGATCTAGATAGGTAAGTGTAGAAAGAATTCTGTAGAAATGTGGATGTCCTTTAAATACTAAGGGAAAAAAACCCCCAACCTATACATAGTACATGCCACAATAAGTTATCAATAACATCCTGCCATTATTATAATGCTTTGAGCATTAGCATATGTTTTGATACTATGTGTGAACTATATATGAACATATATGAACTATATATACAAATATATGTATCAAAGGAACATAGATGTGTATATACATATATGTGTATGTATGTGTGTGTGTATATATGTGTGTATATATATGTATGTATACATATATGTATGTGTATATATGTGAGAGAGAGAGAGAGATTCCATAAAGGTGTGTGAAAACTTTTCTTTTTGGTATACTTAAGTATTTTCTCTTTGATTTATATTCTTACTTTAGGAATGCTCTTTGTTTCTAATTGACCTTTTTTTGGTGGGGTGAGGAGACTGAATCCATCTTCCCCAACCTAGAATAGTAGCTACTACTCAGAGAACTGACTCCACTGCTGATCAGCACAGAAGATCTATTTTGTTTCTGAGTTGGACCAGTTCAACTTCTGTAGGCAGCTTTATAACTCATCCTCAACCCCTTGATCTTGGACCTCACAATAAATGTGCTAGACTTAATGCGGACATCCTATCCACTTTTGCCCTACTGCAGCTCACAACTCTTAAAATTCAAGCAATCTCCAGTAGTAAGGAGTGCAGACATGTGCCACCAGGTCTATTGATAGCTGCTTCTAGTATTTTGGCTTTTTAAATTTCCTGATACTCCAGACATCTTTAAAAGTCTTATTTTCCTATGTGTTAGATTTATATAAATGCAGCATACCTCTCTACATTTACTAAATTAAGCCAATTTTGTAGCTTCCTTCCAGTATTAAATATAGGTGGAGAGGGTGAATAATTACTGAAAGCCTAAAATAGAGCTGCATTTCACTAAGAAATTTATTAACTGGTTAAGAGGGAAGTCCTTGAAAGATAAGCTGTTTACATCCCAACTCAGCCAATTACTAGTTTTGTAATCCTGACATAAGCCAATTAACCTCCCTGTATCCTAGTTTCTCATTTGTAAAATGGGGATAAATAGCACCTACCTCACTGGGTTACTGTGAAACTTAAAATAATGTACATAAAGTGCTTTGGAAACCTTAAAAAAAATAAAAATGTCAGCTAAGCTAATGTTATTTAAATTACATATGCCATATTTACATATATATATATATATACTTATTACATGCAAAAGTTATAGAAAAGAATAGGCCAAGGAATGAGGGTATCAATTTTATTTTTTAGCTGATAGATTCTATCTCTATATTTATATAGGGTATAGGGACTGTGGAAAGGCTGAGTTGTGTAGTTTTCAGAGAGAGAGAGAAAGAGAAAGAGAGAAAGAGAGAGAGAGACAGAGACAGAGAGACAGAGAGAATCTGTCAGCTAATATTTTATATATGTTATATATATACACATACACACACACATATGTACTTTTTTGAGAGGGAGCTATTCTTTTTATTTTTGCCTAGACCTATGATTTCATTGCCTGGGGCAATGGCAGGTTCAGTAATTTGCCCATGGTTCCAGTGCCAGTGGAACTAAGGTCTTCTTGGCTCTGAAACTAGCTCTCTTTCCACTATAACAGGTATTTCCCCCAATATTATTAGTTACCTTTGCACTTGATAAAACATAGTTTGTGAGTTCAAAAACATGCAATACAGGTGAATTTCACTTTAAACAACCCTGAAACGTACTAATATGAATTTATACAAAATAACTGGTTTCGTTACTTCATTTTACAATATGACTGATTGCAATAGAGATCTCAGTAAATGCACAATTCAATTTACTTATAGTCAGTGTTTTAGGAACTGCAACCAGATATGTCTACATGCTTAAAGTCCATGTGACATACAGTAAATGAGGTAAAACTGTTAATTTCATGATGAGAACACACAAAGCTAGGATGTTCCTCAAGCTCATTACATGACCTAGGGAGTTAAGGGCTCTAGTCCTTGACCATCTAAGGAAGTCTCCTTACCACAAAGACCAACTGGGAAGTTAGGTGGAAAGACCGGCCTTAGGAGGGGGTGCCATGGCTATGGGATCCTAGTAGTAGAGCTAGGTCAGAGGTTCCCAAACATATTTGGCCTATCACCCCCTTTTCAAAAAATAAATTGCTCAGTGTCGCCCTGGATATCTACTTTCTTTAACCCTTTGATTTTTTTTAAATGAGTTATTTCAAAAAAATAGAAAATATTTGTTGAAAAAAAAAAGACATCTTAAATTTAATAATTTATTATAAATTTGTGTTTTTCTTTCCTGCACTGAAATTTTGATGATGCAGTATTGTGTCATGTAACCATACAGTACTGTATTATTAAAAAGCCATTACATGCAAATATTTCTGCTGATGTACCCCGGACTTCTCAACAAAAAAGCAACATGCTCACCTGCCAACACTTCAAGACCTGTTGGCAGACTTGACCGCTGATTGGTCATAACTTGCATTTTGTTTGTTTATTTGGAAAATAATGTAATCACTATGAATTTAACTCTGCTGACACAACAGATGAAACATGCATGAACGGTTTTTCAAAATTTTCTTCTCTTCTTTCTTTATGCTTCTACCACCTCCTTATTTTGATTCAATGCCTGGATTATTCCAGCACCTCCCAGGGGCTGGTATTGCCCACTTTGGGAAGCTATGGGCTAGGTGAAAGAACAGGGATATGCAGGCCAGTGGACTACAAAATGTAGAAATAATAGTCTCCAGAACTCTAAAGGAAGA
Organism: Vombatus ursinus; assembly: GCF_900497805.2. Classification (NCBI taxonomy): domain Eukaryota; kingdom Metazoa; phylum Chordata; class Mammalia; order Diprotodontia; family Vombatidae; genus Vombatus; species Vombatus ursinus. The sequence goes on from NW_020949613.1 coordinate 17,756,193, forward strand.
GAAGCATTTTTTCTTTTCTTTTTTTTTTAGGCAATTGGGGTTAAGTGACTTGCCCAGGGTCACACAGCTAGTAAGTGTCAAGTGTTTGGTCTGAGACCGAATTTGAACTCAGGTCCTCCTGACTTTAGCGCCGGTGCTCTATCCACTGTGCCACCTAGTTGCCCCTGGAAGGAAACATTTCTTACTCAAGGAGGTTGGTTCCCCGGGCAAAGCCCCAGTCACTCTGCCTTAGTTATGACTCTGGTTTTATACTGTTGGGGACAAGGTCTTCAATAGGACTCTCACAATCATCATTATTATTGATACTCTCGCTCTTAGTACTAGCCCTGTCCATGGATCATGATGGAGAGGAAGAAAAGTGAAATGACAGCCTCAGTTACAGGGTTGGGGGTGACCTTTACTACATGGCTTTTCCCATCACCATTACAACTGACCCTCTGGAACTCTGCCCTGATCAACAGAGAATGTCCCACACAACTGGCACATTACCTGTTCTACTTCTAGTAAATATCTGCCTCAAAGTCTCCCAATCTTTGTGATTTGGAGTCACAATTTGCCAATATGAAAACTATGCAACCCGGTTTTACCTTTCCACCGTCCCTATCCCCTATATTCCTTACATACACATATGTTTCATATGCACTCACATATACACACACACATATATTCTCCCTCTCTCTTCAATTTTTAATCCTTACATGGTGGGGGTGGGGAGGACTGTGCCCCAAGGCTTTGTTCTGGGTCCTTTTCTATCTATACTCTCTCCCTTAATGTTTCAGAGATTCAATTTTTTAAAACAGATGACTCCCACATTTATATATTCAGTTCATATCATAAACTGTATGCTATACACATCCACCTGGATGTTAATAAGAATTTCAAATTCAATGTGTCCAAAAAGGTACTTATCTCCTCCTCTAAACCTGCTCTTCTTCTAAGCATCTATATTTCTTGAGGGTATCTTTATCTTCCTAAATTACCTAGATTTTTAAACTTAGAACTCCAAATCCTCCTTGATTCTTACTTGTCCTCTCTTGCCCCATCCCTCACTCTAATTAATTGCCAAGTTTGGTCAGTTCTACCTCAGTCTCTTACTTTTACCAATCTTCTATCTATTCACTTTATCTATTCATTCTATTGGTCTCTTACTTTCACCAATCTTCTACCTATTCATTCATAGGTGGTATAACTAATTCAGGCCTTTATCACCTCCTACCTAAACTACTGAAATAATCTCTAAATTGGTCTCCCTGCCTCCAGCATTTCTCCTCTACCATCAATTCTCATACCTGCTAAAATAATCTCTTTAGGGTGTAAGTCTACATATGCTAATACTAGGCTCAAAATCCTTCAGTGGCCTCCTATTGCCTCTAGGATAAAATATAAGTTCCTCACATAGAAATCTTTCTAGTGACTCCCTTTTTATCCTTAGTTCACACTACTGCCCTTTGTATCATCTTCTAATAAAACTTGATTGTCTCCTTCCTACATTTATCATCTTATTTCCAGGCTCTGTACACTTATTTGCATAACATATACACCATGCGTAGAGCTCTCACACAGAAAGGACTCTTTCATTTTTGTGAGTCTTGGCTGGCCTTCTCCCTTCCTCCCATTCTCCACCCATGTATTTCTTCCTCCTCTCCCCCACCCCTACCCTACCTCTACTTCCCATAAAGACTGTATACTTGGATTTGTCTTTTCTTTGCATATTGTAACAACTGCCACCACCTCACATTTATAGAGCATATTTAGTTAAAAAGCACTTTACATTTATTCTCCTTTGATTTTCATCATAATCTAATGGGGTAGGTAATATAAGGATTATTCCCATTTAAGGAGTACAAAAGGGATGAAAATCTCCCCAGGTGGCATAATTAGTGAAAGAACCATGACCAAAAAATTCTTTGACCCCAAATCCAATTTTCTTTTCATGACAGTATGCTGTTTCCCTTTTGCACCTTGAATTATCTGCTTATTACTTATGAGAAAAAATTCAAAAGGCAATACAGTAGAAAGATCATTGATGAGGCATTAGAAGAATTGAGTTTTAGGCTTGGTTTTGCCACTAGGTAGTTGGATCACGAACAACTCAATTTTTCTATGCCTTCCTTGTCAGAATAACACAAGTTTGGACTAGATGACATCTAAAGTCCCATCCAGTTCTAAAATTATCTTTTATTCTTAATTATAAAATACTTTTTAATTGATATGCTTTTTATATGTCAGTAGGCCTTAAAAAAAAAAAAAACCTGAGTCTATGCTATTTTTTTGAAAGTATATAGCTTTCTTAGAGTCACGCTTTGAATGTGTATCACATGCCCACCATCTCTTGGACAATGAATCATCATGACAAGGCTATTTTTTGGTCACAGCAGATCATCATCATATACAAAGATTTGCTTGAATGGAATATGAATTTCTATTGACAAATTGTTTTTTTCCCTAAAAATATATTTTAAAATTCTTAAAACAAGCTATTGCCAATGATGTTATTCTCTTAATTCTTTTATATCCATTTAACTTTCTACATAGTATCTAGGTATTTTTTCCAAAAATAATTCTAAGACCTTTTCCCATTATAACTCACATACAGATATATGACTCTGAGTCTGATTTCCTTAGTTGTTAAGTCTGTTCCGGTAATTCATAAGCCAAATTCTCATTTCTCTTTCCAGCTTAACTGCCAAGATCACACTCTAGTTAGAGAGTTTTTTTTTTCAATTCCTGTGGTTTAATGCCTCAGTTACGTTTAGAATCACAGAGTAACCTAGTGTTTTAACCCCCTTTTCTAGTGATGTAATTTTATAGGAATAGCTTCAAGGTAAAGTCTGTGCTTAAAGATGACTGAGACTCTTCCTTGTGCTTCCTTTGGAAAAAAAAAAGTCTACAGAAGTCCCCTCAACTGGAGGATATATTTTATCAAAATGGATCTGTAACAATCAAGTTAAGAAATAAAATGGCTTATATAAACCAGGTTTTTCAATACCCAAAAGAGACAACATGCTATATAACAAGAAAAATGTGGTAAAAATCAAGCAGGCAAGCTGATAAAAGACAAAAAATTAAAGGTCTCATGATTGTTTTGTAATAAGAGTTTCTTCTGAAAACATTCCCACCCATTAAATACCTAATATTCATTCCATCCTACCCTGAAGACCAATTGCAGCACTGACCCTAGGTAATCAAAGGTTGTACCAAAGAAGTATAGGATCTATCAGGTTTTATGAAACAAGCAAGGCTTTTTAAAGGTGCACTAACCCTCTGGCAGCTGAGCTACCATTAAAGGTGACAGACACGGATTTCACTTAAAAAAAACAAACAAATTCGTTTCATATAAGAACAATATTAAAGTTCTGGCCAAGATAGGAACTAGGGACTAGAGTAATCCACTAGAGATAAAATAGAATTTTTATACTTTAATTTTAATCTTTTCTTTAACTTTTTGGTAAAGTTTCTCCTATCTCCCCAAATTAGACCATTTTCTTGTAGCAAATATGCTTGGAGAAAAAGATGGAACAGAATTTTCTAGGTGTTATGGTGGTTAAATTGGTGGTAGAGAGAATGAAAAGGTGGTAGAGACAATATAACAGCTGTGGCAACAGCTGTGGTTTCTGCTATGCCGGTTTTCTTCCAACTCTTCAATGGCATTATATCCCAGGGGAATATAAGGATAAGACATTCTCTCCCCTCATGGAATTTGGCAGCTACTAGTAGAAATAAGACATAGAAATATGAAAATATAATAAAATATACAAAGTATTATTTCAGTTTGGAAGAAGGGATTATTTCCAGGTGATGGTGGAGAAATCAGGGAAGACTTCAAAAGAAGGTCTAGAAAGACAAGCAAGAATTATAGTCTAGAGTGGAAATGAAGACAGCATTCTAAATACGAAATACACACCAAAATGTTAAAATAAGGAAATATATTATTAACAAATGAGTGTTACAGACAGGAAGTGCTAGGAGAATTCAAAGTAGGGTAGGGAAAAAAGATCACTATGTTGTATTGTTGAGGGTCAAAAGTTTTTTTTTTCTTCCCCAAATTAGGAACTATAAAGCAACTAGGATCAGTATTAAAGCCATTAAGATAGATGATGATCCATATAAGAAGTTCTGGGAAGGGAGACACTGACTTAAAACAGAGGTTGGCAGTCCATCACATTATCATGTCCTAAAACACTGCTGCTCTCTCTAACAGATCTAAATGTAGACTTTTAATAGGAATTAGAGACAACATTTTTTAAAATGGCCTGCCTCTTTTGCTTACTGCTTAAAGGGGAAATTCAAAGTAAAAAAAAAGTCTTACTGGGATCCTATCACTTCAAAAGAAAAGACCACCTTGGAAGTAGCAAGCACGGTGTCTTGCACACAGTAGGCACTTAGAAGATGACTGAAGAATGAAACAATCAGGTTCTCTTAGCCCTGATTATATTCCAATACTGTGAGGGGTTCTGCTTCAGTTTTTTTTTTTTAATTAATTCATTAATTGATTTTTGGTTTTCAACATTCACTTCCTTAAGATTTTGAGTTCTAAATTTTCTCCTCCTCCCTTCCCTCCTCCCTCCCTAAGAGAGTATGCAAACTGATACAGGCTTATCATATTAAACATATTTTCACATTTGTCATATTGTAAAGATGAATTAGAATGAATAGGAGAAACCACAAGAAAGAAGAGACAAGAGAAAGAGAGAGAGAGAGAGAGAGAGAGAGAGAGAGAGAAATAGCAAATAGCATGCTTTTATTTGCATTCAGACTCCTCAGTTCTTTTTCTGGATGTGCTTAGTACTGCACATCATGAGTCTTTTGGAGTTATCTTAGATCCCTGCATTGCTGAGAAGAGCTAAGTCTACCAAAATTAGTCACCACACAATGTTGCTGTTACTGTGTACAATGTTCTCCTGGTTCTGCTCACTTCACACAGCATCAGTTCATGTTAAGTCTTTCCAGGTTTTTCTTTAAAAAAAATCTTTGCAACAAGCATCTCTGATAAAGATTTTGTTTCCAATATATGTAAGAAACAGATTCAAATTTATAAGTGTAAGAGCCACTGCTCAATAGATAAATGCTTAAAAATATGATAACGCAATTTTCAAAGGAAGAAATCTAAGCTATGAATAATCATATAAAAATGTTTTAAGTCACTAATAATTAGAGAAATGCAAATGAAGACAACTTTGAGGTTCCACCTCACTCCTACCAGACTGGCAAATTTGACAAAGGAGGAAAATGACAAATGCTATAGGGGCTCTGGGAAAACAGGTATAATAATGTACTGCTAGTAGAACTGTAAACTGTTCCAGCCACCTAAAAAGCAATTTAGAGCTATGCCCATAAAGGTATCAAACTGTTAATACTCTTTAACTTAGCATACTGGTATTAGATCTATAACCCAAAGAAAAAATTTTTTTAAGTGAGGAAAAGGATCTACATGTACAAAAATATTTATAGCAGCCCTCTTGTGGCAGCCAAAAAATGTAAACTAAAGTACTGTCCTCCTAATATAGAATGACTCAACAAATTATAGTACATGAATGTAACGAACCATTTTTTCACAGGAAATTGGGAAGGCCTTCATGAACTGATACTGAGTGAAGAGAAAAGAACTAGGGAACAATTTATACATTATAGAGGAAAAACAACTTTGAAAGACTCTAGAATTATGATCAATGCAACAATAAACCATGAGTCCAAAAGAATGAAGATGAAACATGCCACTCAATTCCTATTAGAGGTGATGATTTTACAATGCAGAGACAAACATTGCTAGACATGGTTAATGTGGGAATTTGCTTTGTCGGACTACGTAACTATGTATTAAGAGATTAGTTTTTTAAAGATTTGTTTGGTTTTTTAAAAGTTAGTTTAAAAGGAGAGAGAGATAGTGGAAGGGACATATTAAATAATTTTTTTTCTTTAAAAAACAACTAAGCAAATACTAACACACTAAGAGAATGCTTATGCAGAGATATATAATATAGACAATATTGATTTAAAAAAAGACAACCCACTTGGCTGCTTAAACAAATAAAGTTTAAGTGCAATGTACAATTATTTAAATTAACTTCTCTATTAGAATACTTTAGAACTACTATTTTGGAACCTAAACTATCACAAAATTTTACAGTTCAACAATAATTTCATTAATCTTGTCCATGTCTACTGACTGAAGGCAAACTTTTGATGCAAACATATTATCATTTGTGAATATCTCTAAAACTCATTTCACATTAAAGAAAACAGCAGTTTTAACTATTTTTAGAAATTGTGTTGCTATAACAACATCTTTCCAGTGGGGGATTATTCATTAGGACAGGAAATTTTAATTTAAGCATTTATGAATTTCACAGTTTTCTGGAGAATAGCCATTTCCTATAACTAGCTATTTTCTATAATTACTAAATTAATACAGTAAAAAGGTATATGCCCCACATATGCATGCATACATACATATATAATATCACACACATATTTAAACCATTAAAAACTGAATAGATTTAATTTATATTATCTATTCTGGTGTTTCTAGTTACCATGAAACAAAAACCTAACTGACTCTCCATAGCCCTACTTCCACCTCAACAGAAACTGACACAACAATCAGTCTTGCCAGTTGCTTTCCATATTTCTGCTCTTTCCCCAAAACTGAAGAGTTTTCCTAGGGTGCACACAATTTGTGGCACTTAATCTGAGTCTTATGTTGTATTAGCTAAGTCTCTTCTCATGTCTTCCCTTTCTTCTTCAACCCCAGAGTCATTAATGGAATCAATTCTTTTCAAAGGCTATCTTCTCCTTCAACTCTCAGCACTGCACTGTCAACAGTTTAAGTACATTTGGAAACATCAAGGTGTGTCTTGACCAATTCCTAGGTTTATAGGTGTTCTTCAAAGTTAAAGCTGACAAGCATTAATCTATTATTAATAGACAAAGCATGGCAAAGTAATGTACTTGACTGAAATTTTCTGAGTTAATTTTCTGATCTCAGTGGAAAGGTAATGTTATACCAATAAAAATATTTTCAACAGAAAATACAAAACAACCAAAAGAAAAGAGATTTTGTTTTAATTACTAATCTATTTCCTCTTCACAATGTGTGTGTTGTGTGTGTGTGTGTGTGTGTGTGTGTGTGTTTAATGTCTGTGATTAATTTGAAAATTAAATTCAGGTATACTGTTTACTAACCTTGTTAATTTGCAAATGCTAAAATTTATGATCCTATGATTATTCAACCAATTCCCATGTGGTACAATCTCAAAACCCTTCACTATTCCTAGAGAAAGATGGTCATATACTTTGATCTTGTCATCACCCACAAATATTCCACTTTGACATTCATAAACTCTGAAATTCCTTTGCTTGATCACAATCTGTTGTCATTCTATCTCTCATGTGCCTTAAAACCTCAAATCTTATTCTTCATCATCACCTTACCCTCCAATCCCTAGACTCCTCAGTTCTTACTCCTGCCTACCTTTTCTTCTGTTCTTCATCTTGCACCAGTTTACTCCCACCAAATCAGTAAGTCTTGTTACCTGGACCTGTTATAAATTTGTTAAATAATCTCAACTGTGATGTCATTGCAGCAACAGTCTTTTTATGGTGCAGTGGACAGAGCACTGGGCTTGGAATCATAAAGACTCATCTTCCTTCAAATCTGGCCTCAGATATTTACTAGTTGTGTGACCCTGGGCAAGTCACTTAACTCTGTTTGCCTCAGTTTCTCATCTGTAAAATGAGATGGAGAAGGAAATGGCAAACCACTTTAGTATTTTTGCCAAGAAAACCCCAAAATAGGTTCACAAAGAGTCAGACATAACTGAAATGGCACAACAACCACAAAATGACTCACTATTCCACTCACCACGGAGGCTTTTTCCAACCTTTCTTCCTCAAACCTCCTAGAGATTTACCTCTCCTCACCCTCTTGACTGAGGATTTTGCATTACATTTCCCAGAAAAAAATTGAGGCCATTTGCTGAGAACTTCCTCTTCTCTCCCGCTTCTCATCTTATATATGCTAGGTGGCTTCTTCTTGCCAAGGTCATTTTACAGATGAAGAACTGAGGCAAACAGGGTTCAGTAACTTGCCTAGTGTCACACAGCCTGTAAGTGTCTGAGGCTAGATTTGAACTCAGGAAGATATTTTCTTTTCTTTTCCTGGCAGTTGGTGTTAAGTGACTTGCCCAGGGTCACACAGCTAGTGTCAAGTGTTTGGTCTGAGGCCGCATTTGAACTCAGGTCCTCCTGACTTCAGGGCCAGTACTCTATCCACTGCGCCACCTAGCTGCCCCCAAGATATTTTCTTGGTTTCAGGCTGAGCAGTCTATCTACTGTGCCACCTAATTGCCCCTTCTTAACTCTTACAGTCTGGCTTCTGACCTTATAATTCAATCAGAAATACTCTCCAAAGGTACTAATGATCTCTTAATTGCCAAATCTAATGGCCTCTCTCAAACTGCATCATTCTGAACTTCTATGCAGCCTTTGATACTGTTGCTCAACAATTTCTCTCTCTGTTTTCATGACACTATTCTCTTCTGGTTCTCCTCCCACCTGTCTGTCTTCGCTGGATCTACATTCAGGTCATGGCCTCTTACTTGGAGTGTTCCAAAGGACTCAATCTCTTTTCCATCTATATTATTTCACTTGGTGAGCTCATCAGCTCCCATGGATTCAACTATTATCTCTATGCTGATAATTATTGCAAATTTACTTAATTCAGCTCTAACCTCTAGGTTGACCTCCAAGCCCACAGCTCAAACAGTTTATCAGACATCTTAATCTAGATATCTCTTAGACATCTTACACTGAACATGTCCAAAACTGAACTCATTATCTGTGTTCTTAAGCTTCCCTCTCTTTCTGACTTCCCTATTACTACCATCCTCCCAGACACTCAGGCTTGCAATCTAGGCATTATTTTCAGCTCCCCATTGGTCTCACTCCCCATAATATCCAATCAGTTCCCAAGAACTGTTTATTCTATTTTCATAACATCTTATAGCCCACCCCCACCCTCCTCTTCTCTTCTCTGACACTGCCATCACCCTGGTACAGGAAGTCATCACATCACAGTGCCTGGCACACTGTAGGCCTCTAACAGTCAACTGATACCAGGATTACTGCAACAGCCTGCTGGGTGGTCTCCCTGCCTCAAGACTTTACCCACTATAGTACATCTTCCACTCAGCTATTAAATTTACCTTACTAAATACAAGTGTGATCATGCTGCTTCTCACACCCATGTTCCATAAACTTCAGTGGCACCTTACCACTTCTAGAATCAAATATAAAATTCACATTTAGAGCCCATCATAAACTGGCTCCCTCATACATTTCTGGTTTTCTTTTACTATGAACACGAACTCTGCAAGCCAGTGACACTGGCCCCCTTGCTGTTCTCTTCACAAGATACTCCATCATCTGACTCTGTGGATTTTCCCTGGTTCTCTCTCCTGCCTGGAATGCTCTCCCTCCTCAACTCTGCCTCCTGGCTTCCCTGGATTCTTTAAGCCCTAGCTTAAATCCCACTTTCCAAAAGAAGCCTTTCCAGATTCCCCATAATTCTGGTGCCTTCCCCTCTGTTAATTATCTCCAATTTGTCCTATACATTTTTTATTTGTAGACACTTGTTTTCACGTTCTCCCCATGAAACCGTGAGCTAACTCCATGAGAGTAAGTAAGGACTGTAAGTAGAGAGTTTTACTTTCCTTGATCCCCAGAACTGTAATAAAAATCTTGCTGGCTTGACCTGGAGTCAGGAAGACCTGGGTTTAAATTCTACCTTAAGATACTTGCCTAGCTGTGTGACCAGGACAAGTCACTACATTTCTAAGACTCTAAGTTTCCTCATTTGTGAAACAGGGACAATGATGGCATCTACCTAGCAACTTAACAGGGTTGTTATGAATAGTCAATAAGACAATACATAAAAAAGCATTTTGCAAATCATGAAAAACTATATAGATATGAGCTATTATTGTGATCATCATCAACCTAGTTACATTCTTCTGGATACTCTCCAACTTACAAAAACCAATGCTTAAATCTGGTGCCCAGAATTTAACATTCAATATTCAAGACAGTGAACAGCAAGATTATAACCTTCCAAATTTTGAATGTGACCCCTCTTTTAATGAAGTTTAGCTTAGACTGCATTAGCTTTTGTGGCTGACAAATCATACTGATGACTCACAGTGACCTTGAAGTCTATTAAAAGCTCTAGATCTTTTCTAGACAGAATATTTTGCATAGTTATGTTCCACCCCTTCCCCCCCCCCAGGCTACTTTGCATTTATCTGTATCAAATTTTATCATATTAGATTTGGCTCAATGTCTTAACCTGTCAAGATACCTATAATTGTTATGGGGCTTGGCCAATTTCATATAGTAAACGCCAGAAGTAAGACTGGAAACTCAGGCCTTCCATACTCCAAACCCAACACTAGCTACTATATCAGGTTGCCTCCAAAGGAGAAAAATAAAAATGAACAGACCAAATGAAACATAGGACTGCAAATGACTAATTCTACAAATTAGGTATCTGTTAACTTCAAAACCAAAAGATCTATATACTGAATTTTAATTCAATAGTGAGCCCCTCCCCTTTTAAAAAAAACTTCTTTACTGTGTATTCAGCATGGATTTGTGATGCCTAAGTATATTAAAATATTTGACAAAAGTCTCTCACCTTCTGGAGCATCTGCATCACATTTCTTTGGCACAGAGAGTGTATGGTTCCCTTTATGGTCAACATATGTTGCATTGCTCTAGAAGAAGAAGAAAAGAAGTTAGGATACAAGTTCTTTCAATGGAATATTATATTTCTAATGATTTTAAAGTGTTTCAGTAAAAATGCTTTAATCTAAACGTCAAAGTTCACAAATTTCTTTAGTAAAGAGAAGCAAAAAACAAACAAACAAAAAAAAAAACCCAAAGCCATCTTAAACAAAAGAAATACTGATGGAACAGGAGCTAGAGGAGTTCTGATAGAATACAGCTGAAGAGGTAAGGCAGCTAGGCGGCTCGGTGGATAAAGCACTGGGCCTGAAGTTGAGAAGACCTGAGTTCAAATCTGGCCTCATGTACTTACTAGCTATGTGAACCTGGGTAAGTCAGCTAACTTCTGTTTGCCTTAATCCACTGGAGAACAAAATGGCAAGCCACTCCAGTATCATCTGCCAAGAAAATCCCATGGACAGTATTGGCATGCTGTGGTTCAAGAGGTCATAGAGTTGGACACAACTGAAGAACAATAGCTGAAATAGATACACTATAAACTCCCATGAATAAGTCATTGTAACACAACAATACTTTACAATGACATCACTGGTGTCATATATTGTTATACTGAGTTACATATGATTAATGTAGTATAAGTAGTACTTACATAGTAACCTACTTCAAGTTTACAAAGTTTGTTAGGCATTAGCAAACCTAAGACAGCATATCCTAAGGTAGTAATGAACCAATTCAATGGCACAAGAAGCATGGGCAAGTGACAGAATAGGCCAAATTCTTTTTAAGGCCATCCTTTTTTCCTTTCTAAAATCTCTTGTTGCCAATCTGTCAAAGTCCAAGAGAAGCATTATGTCTAATAATCTCTGAATGGTAATAATTTTGAACCTAACAAGTAACAAGACTTAATTTAAATTCATATTTTTTTCTCCAGGACACACCAGGGTAAGCCATCTATTCTAACCTGTCTTTTTTACATCATCCCTGGCAGTTAGTCACCAGCTGTTTTTTTTTTTTTTTAAACCGTTCAGTGATGGGGAACACTGTACCCCAGAGAAAGCCTGCTTTGATATAGCTCTACTTGTTAGGAAGTGTCTTCTTACATCAGTGGTCTCCAAACTTCATGCAATAATATATCCTCCTACTCTTAAAAAACAAGCAAAAAACTGCTATGCCTCTCTTCTTTTTTGTGGTATAAATAACTTAGCTTAAAGTGAACTGGTAACAGCTTAATTACTAATCTATTATTATTTTAATAACAAACAGATTTTAAAGATTTTATAAACTAGGCCAAAGATATTTATTCCTTTACAATCTTCATATTTATAACATAACATAAAACAACAATGAAGTACAAACAGCTAGACAGAAGCCACTGGTCCCAGGAGCTCATTCAGACTTGAGGGAGTCCCAGTCTCTAGTGTATAATGTGCTACCAGAATCATGTGGTAGAGACCCAGAGGGAATTCAGGCTCCAACAATCCTAGGGAGACTTGGTCTGACCTTATGTTCTATAACTTGAAAGACATCACGGTAGAGTAGATAACACAGCTCACTACAGAACCAAAAAGAACTAGGTTCAAGTTCCTCCTTTGACACATGATGCTCTGTGACCCTGAACAAGTCACTTAATCTCTTTATGTTCTAGCCAACTCTCTAAGACTCTAAACTGGATAGACACTGCATTGATAGAGGGTACTTCCTCACTGAGAGTTCCCTGCACTGAAGAAGTCATATGTCTTGGGGAGGTTTGTTTTTTACCACAAAATTTCTGAAAAAGTTGTATAATGGATAAAACTGCGATTTACAATTTTTTTCCTGACCACTAATTGAGGTAGATATTTTGTCTTCCTGACAGCTATTGCCAGAAATCCAGTTTCACAAAAACAATATATTACAAACAGTAGTAATATTTGCTATCATTCTGTTTGAAATTCAACAAAGAGTTCCTTTATGTGTCGCCAAAACTGAGTAAGATTTTCAGGTTCAAGCACTTGTTTGACTTTAAAACTATCACTTCTTACTATTTTTGATCACATAGAATAAGATCAAATGTATTATATTTGTCTATGGCTAATGGGTTATCTTTCATATTTAGAAATATCAAGGTCTTTATAAAAAGAGAATTGTATCTCTAGATCAGTAAAATGGTGAGTAATCGAATCTTTACTTTTTTTGACTGACTTCATAATTGTAGGGCAGGTATTTTTAAGATTGGGAAACATGAAAACATATTCTGTAAATGTTTGCCATAGTTCTAATTTTTCATAAACGCAATCGTAATCATTTCATTTATGTAATTTGCCTTTCTAGATCGGAGTATGAATTTGATAACCTTGAACTGACTCAGAGTAATTTTTTAAAAACTGTCTACCAAATACAAAAGTTTTGGGAAGAAATTGTCACAAAAGGAATTTTTTTTTGTTTCTTCTTTATTATTATCATCAAGAAAACAACAATTTCTTCTAGTCTATTTCCTCACAAAACACCATGTATTTTACCTACTTGCTATTTATTCTTCTTACTCTGTATGTATTTACATATGCCATTTTTGTCTTCCCTGTCAGAATGCTAGTATTCTTTGTGAGTAAGGATTATTTTATTCTTTGCACTTGTATCTCAAGTGCCTGTCATATGGTACACAAATTCTGACTGATTAAAAAAAATATCCAATGATACTGACCATTGCTTTTTATCTTTGATTCTTGTATAATTAAATATACTTTCCCCCCCAACAGAATTCCTAGCCAGCTTCAGTTTATTCTGAGTGTTACAGCTCCTGACACCTTATAGGATAGTGACACTCCTTTGTATTCATGATGTTATCTGTCCTTGCTTCCATCTTCCATATAATAATCTAAGTTAGCTGAGTTCCCTGAAAATCCATATCATTCTTTTGAGATAAGCTCCCTTCATTCCATCCTCAGAATCTCACCCTTAAGAATTTCTAATTCCTCATGGGTAGACTTCCCCTTCTATAGAATGACAGAGTATAGGGTATGGGATCCTAGCTATTCTTTCTCTGAATCTTTTTGAAGTATATTCTCCAAAAACCAAGAGCAATGTCACTCTGTGCCTGGCTTTCTTGAATTCTAAGATAGAACATTCACATCTTTTCTACTCTATAGTTCTCAACACTTTTAGTTCAGCCGCCAATTATTCTTTATTTGGTCACTGTAGGTACAGAGTAGCAGTTCCACTTGTCACTTCTATCTTTGAAAGGACCAAGTCACCACAAAGGCAAGCCAAGAATTTAGCTGCTCTGCTTTTGGCAGAGAGATATAACAGATGACTGGAGAGTTGAAATAGTCTAACACTTCTATAGCATGCCTCCAAGACAGCTGTGGATCTCCTGCCTTGGTCGAGTTTATCTGTAGTACACACTACCACAAAAAATAACACTAGTTTCTCTTTCTGTTACTTATCCACATTCTCACTACCATGTTTCCTGCCTCAGATTCCATAGTTCTTCCAAAAAAACCCCAAAAAAACAAAAAAACAGAAACAACCAAAAAACCTTTCATTTCAATGCTTTGAGGCACCTATAATCTTTGGCATGTTGGCAGTCCAAAAACACAGATCTACACAGCCCTCATTCATGTCTGCCTGTACTGGACAACTCTTTCTCCTGTCATCTTGTAAATTCACAATCAGGGATCTGCCAAATGTGCTAGTGCAGTGGGGGTTGGGGGTGGGAAGTAGTAGGGAAAAGGAAAGGCTTCTTCAAGAACTCTTGATACTTGAATGTATACCACTGAAATATATATCTTATCCATCAATGACTTCCCGACTTTTTCCTTCAGTCATATACTTTTGATGATCCATTGTGGTTGATTAATGGGAAGACACAGGGAAAAAAAGTCACATAGCAGAAAGGCATGGATGGGAAGCAAATATGTATCACTAGAAATAGTATCAACATCAATGAATCAGAGATTCATTTAAGTATGAAGAATAACTTCACAGAATGAAAAGGTATGGATGGGGTGAAATCCATCTCAAGGAAAGGAGTATATACCTAAATCAATGATATCAGTATATTAAAGATTTGTTACTTCATTGATAAGGGTACTCCTACATTGATGAAGATTACAAATTACATAGATAAGTCTGAGAGAGTTGCATAAGTCTCAACAAGGATCAGATCAGGATTTGTAAGAGTAATACAAGAAGGCTTATAGAAATAATGAGGAAAATACACATCTTGAGCTATCACTGGATTTTTTAGCTCCTACCCTCCCATTTTCTCTGTGTTCTCTCCTAAACCTATTCATTATCACCTTAACTTCTAGCCATTCCATTTCCTTTCAATCGCCCACGTCAACAGTCCTATGCTGGACTCCTTTTATAATTCTTTATACTACAGTTCATCAGTTCAACCATACACTGCCCTTTATTCCCTAACCCCTTTCTCTCTTATCCTATAATGTTATTTACTCCTTCCCAAATCAAACCGTGGGTTACCCCCACCACTGGCCTATTTTGCTTCCCTCTCACCTATGCTGCTGAATGGTGTTGGAGGAAATCACAAAACCAAGCGGACTGAGTCAAGTGTAAATTTAAGTTACAATCTTAATTGGGTCTTCACAGCTGCACGGCTATCTTTTTATTGTTCCCTAATGAACTACTGTGAATCCCACAGCAACTGTAAACTTTTTTCCCTCCCTCCTCAAGCCTCAAGCAGCCTTTCCCCACCCTAGTAGCTAAGAACTTTGCCACCTAATACAGGATGAAAAGAGACCAGTCACAAGGTTCTTTCCCTCTAGTTTGTATTTCAAAACCTCAAAAATTATCCTTTATTTCTCCTTCTTAGATCCTGTCTCTGACAAAGAGGCAGACTTTGATTCCATCACCCCCTATCTTCTCTGGTAGCTTATTCCCCCAATCACATGTTCTCTTTTTTAGCTTCAGTATCTCTTAATATACAACTCTTTCCCTACTGCTTAAAAACATTCCTGAGTTGCCCTCAACCTTAGAAAACTTCTACTTGACCTTGCCATGCTCTAGAGCTATTCTTCCCTTTGACAGCCAAATTCCTACAAAAATGTCTACTTTTTTCTTAAACCCCTGAAGAACTATTTCTAACCTTACCATTTAGCTTAAAACTTCTCTTTAACTGCTAAATCTGATGGATCATTCTCAGTCTTCATCTTCTTGACTTCTCTGCAGCACCCGACACAGCTGAGCTCCCCTCAGCTGGACATTCTCTCCTCCCCAAATCTGTGACACTACTTTCTCTTGATTCTTCTTTAAATTGATTGTGCATTCTCAGTCTCTTTTACTGGATCATCATTACTTCCTGTCAAGAGTCGGTCTTTGGTCTGCCTTTACTCTCCCATCCATTTCTCAGTAATCTGCTCCCATGGGTTCATCTACAGTTTCTATGAAAATCAATCTATACAATACCCATTCCTATTAAAAACACTATAGAGCACAGGAATAAATGGAGTCTTCCTTAAACTGATAGGTGGCATCTATCTAAAACCGTCAGGAAGCATTTCCAATAAAATCAGGGGTGAAACAAAGATGTCCACTGCCACCACTGTTATTCAATATTGTACTAGAAATGTTAGCATTAGCAATAAGAAAAGAAAAAGAAAATGAAGGAATTAGAATAGGCAAAGAAGAAACAAAACTATCACTCTTTGCAGATGATATAATAGTATGCTTAGAGAATCCTAGAGAATCAAGTAAAAAATTACTTGAAATAATAAACAAATTTAGCAAAGTTGCAGGATATAAAATAAGCCCACATAAATCATCAGCATTTCAATATATTACTATATAACAATCAAACTACCAAAAATTATTTCATAGAGCTAGAAAAAACAATAACAAAATTCATCTGGAAGAACAAAAAGTCCAGAATATCAATGGAACAAACGAAAAGAAATGCAAGACAAGGTGGCCTAGTTATACCAGATCTTAAACTGTATTATAAAGCAGCAATCATCAAAACTACTTGGTACTGGCTAAGAAATAAGAGTGGTGGATGAGTGGAATAAGTTAGGTATGCAAGACACAACAGTCAATGACTACAGTAATCTATTATTTGATAAACCCAAAGACCCCAGCTTCTGGGATAAGAACTTACTCTTTGACAAAAACTGCTGGGAAAACTGGAAAAGAGTATGGCAGAAACTAGGCATAGACCAACATCTTATACCCTTTACCAAGATAAAGTCAAAATAGGTACATGATTTAGATATAAAGACTGATACTAAAAGGAAACTAGGAGAGCAAGGAATAGTTTCCCGATCAGATCTATGGAGAAGGGAAAAATTTATGACCAAACAAGAGATAGAGAACATTATGAAATGCAAAATGGATGACTTTGATTACATTAAATTGAAAAGTTCTTGCACAAACAAAGCCAATACAACCAAGACAAGAAAGGAAGCAGAAAGCTGGGAAACAATTTTTACAGCCAGTGTCTCTGATTAAGACCTCATTTCTAAAATATATAGAGAACTGAGTCAAAAAGAATATAAATCATTCCCCAATTGATAAATGGTCAAAGGATATGAATAGATACTTTTCAGAGAAAGAAATTAAAGCTATCTATCGTTATATGAAAAAATGCTCTAAATCACTATTGATTAGAGAAGTGCAAATCAAAATGACTCTGAGGTACCACATCACACCTATCAGATTGGCTAACATGACAAAACAGGAAAATGATAAATGTTGGAGAAGATGTGGGAAAATCGGAACACTAATGTATTGTTGGTGGAGTTGTGAACCGACCAAGCCATTCTGGAGAGCAATTTGGAACTATGCCCAAAGGGCTACAAAATTGTACATATCCTTTGACCCAGCAATACCACTTCTAGGTCTGTATCCCAAAGAGGTCATAAGAACGGGAAAAGGACCCACATGTACAAAAATACTTATAGCAGCTCTTATTGTGGTGGGAAAGAACTGGAAATTGAGGGGATGCCCATCAATTGTAGAATGGCTGAATAAGTTATGGTATATGATTGTAATGGAATACTATTGTGCTATAAGAAATGACAAGCAGGATAGTTTCGGAAAAACCTGGAAAGACTTATATGAACTGATGCTGAGTGAAATGAACAGAACCAGAAGAACACTGTACACAGTAACAGT
Source organism: Vombatus ursinus (assembly GCF_900497805.2). Lineage (NCBI taxonomy): Eukaryota > Metazoa > Chordata > Mammalia > Diprotodontia > Vombatidae > Vombatus > Vombatus ursinus. Next base: position 17,774,040 of record NW_020949613.1, read on the forward strand.
CACACTGTGCGATGACTGGCTTTGATAAACTTAGCTCTTCTCAGCAGTGCAAGGATCTAAGAAAACTCCAAAAGACTCATGATGGAAAATGCTATCCACATCCAGAAAAAGAACCATGGAGTATGAATGCAGAGGGAAGCATGCTATTTGCTCTCCTTTTCTTTTGTTGTTTTGCTTTATTTCTTCTTCTTTGTGGTTCCTCCCATTAGTTCTAATTCCTCTATACATCATGACTAATGTGAAAATATGCTTAACATGAATGTATAAGTAGAGCCTATATCAGATTACACACCTTCTTGGGGAAGAGGGAGCAGAGGGAGGGAGAGAATTAAAACTCAAAATCTTATGGAAGTGAATATTGAAAACCAAAAATAATAAATTATTTAAAAAAGAAAGAAAATCAATCTCTTAGCACTTATAAAGTTCCCATCATGTGGTAGATGCTGGGGATACCAAGACAAAAATAAAATCATCCCCACCCTCAAGGAGCTTCTAGATCTGCATAACCAACCCTAATCTTTCTTCTGGTTTAAGGTACTATACCACTAATTGTCTGCTAGATATTTCTAAGCAGACGTCTCACAAGCATCCGAAAACTCATTATTTTTGAAAGAAAATTTAATATCTTACACTCCCAAATGTACCCCTTTCCCTAACTCTCTCTTTTCTGTTAAAGGTACTATTCATGATTTCAGACCTAGGCTGGTAACCATGGTGTCATCTTTGATTCTTTCTTCTCCTTCACTTTCCATATCCCTTCAGTTACCAAGTCTCATCAGTTCCACTGGTTCAACATCTCTCATATCCATCCCCATTTCTGTATTCCCATAACCAATTACCTGAATTCAGATCCTCACCATCCCCTGACAAGACCACTGCAAAAGCATCCCATACTGGACTATGGGCTTCAAGTCTCTACTAATGCAAAAAATTTATTAATTCCCTTCTACATTCAAAGCACTGTGTATATACCAGGATCTGAAGGTACAAAAAACAAAATGAAAGATGGTTGGTATTCGCATTTACCTTTTGCTTGTGGGGTTGGGGAGGCAGATATAAAGTATAAATAGATAAGTTTATACTTAATCATTTAAGTAAAGCTGGGGGTCTAACACTTACAGGATTTAGGAAAGGTTTCCCTCTGGAGGTGGCTCATAAGCTTAGCCTTGAAGGAAGGAAGCTATAGAATCTGAAAAGTGAAGGTGAAAAGGAAGTGTACTTCCAGCCTGAGTGAAATTCTATGCAAATGTGCAGAGTTCAAGTACAAAGAATTGTCTTCAGAAAACAATGATGGCCCAGTTTTTTTGGAATGTAGAATGCATGAACGTGTAGAGCAGGGTAAAGTGGACTAAGTCTAAAAAGGTAGGTGAGTGCCAGGTTTTGAAGGGTTTTTAATGCCCAACTGAAGAGTTTCCATTTTATCTTTGTGGTAAGAGGAAGCCACTGAAAGTACTTTGAGGCATGGGAGTGACGGTCAAACTTACGTTTTTGCAAAGTTACTTTGGCAGCCATGTGTAGATGGACTGGAGAGGGCATCATATAAAACGAATGTTACAAGATGCTTAAATATTGCACGTTTGTGTTACAGACTTCAGAGGACAACTATTTGAGAGAATAGCCAAACTGCTCACAAACTCTAGTCTTTAGTCAAATTAAACAGGGGCCAAAGAATATCACAGCATGGGCATCAATCATTGTGTGTTTAGCACACAGGTATAGCATATATACATACAACACTGCTAAATAATGGCATAGTTTCTTCATGCAACAAGTAAGGGTGTGAAAAGAGGTAGTAAAAGAATAATAAATACTCCCTCTCTTCCAGCAACTTATAATCTAATTGGAAAACAAGGCAAAACAAACATGAAACACCTATACAATACAGTGCATGGCAACACATGAAGATATGCCACAATGAGTACTATACTTTGATCTCTAACACTGAGCATAGTATCTCATACATAGTAGGCATATATTCATGTTTGACACATTCAATTAAAAGATAGTCACCAATGGAGGATACTGTGATTCCAGAAGGCTTTGTGAAGTAGGAATAATAAATGTGAGAGATTTGAATAGTCAGAAGAAAAAGGCAAAAATATCTCATAAAAGAAAATAATCAAATGATTTTCAAGTATAAAAATATATATTTGTGGAGACAAAGATACTAATGTGACAGAAAAAGGCCAGATTAGTGAAGGTTTTAAGGGCTTATGTCAAAAGGTTAACCTTTGTTCTGTAGCAAAAGACATCCAATGGAGTTTTATGAGTGAGGAAAAAACATGATGTTATTTTAGAAAGATTATTTTGCAAATAGTACATAACATAGGTTGGAAGAGAGAAAAGATTAGAAAAAAGGAGACATAGGATGTTGAGTTGTCTTCTCTCTCCACATTAGTTAGAACAGAACTAGAAGAGAGTCTTCTTCCATGCTCCTAGAAAATAAATGTAACTGAAATAGCAGAATTAATAAAGGAGCTCCCTCTGGGTCAGGACCTATGGGAACTGACATAACATTCTTCTAAATTATTTCCTTTTGGGAATTCATATTATTAGTCACATAGTCATTCAGTTGAGAGGGAATATTGGGAGTTTTAATAAAGCTCTGAGCTAAAATGCAACAGCTCAGTACCATAGGATTCATTTAAGAAAGCTTTTTAATGAAATTTAGTACATATTCTAATGAGAATTTTACACTAAATATGAATAATATAAATATAGTGATATAAATTAAAAATAAGAAGGAATCTGATGAAACTGATAATTTCAAGTCATATATCATTTAAACTACATCTACTTTCTCAGTATAATTAACATTAACTTGTAAATCAGGTTAAAAAATCTTCAAAGGTTGGAATAGTAAGGTGATGTAATTAAAACGAGGAAAATTAAGAGGATAAAAATAAGGTCTGAAACATGGATTAAAACATCAGTTACCCAAATACAGAATGTGAGAGACTTAATTAGGCTGCAAATTCATATGATGAAGATATATGGATTTTGGTGGACTATAAACTTGACTCAACGTGAGCAGGACTCAACTTACATAGGAGACAAAAATGCTAATGCTTTAGGTTGCATTAATAGAGGTACAGTGTCCAGAGAAAGTAATATCATAGCTCCACTGTACCATGCCTTGGTCAGATAATATGTGGTACTGTTTCTAGCTCTGGGTATTATCATATTGTAGAAAGATTACAAGTAAGAACTGGGGATAGCCAAGATAGCAAAAGGGACAAAGAGTTATGCCATAGAAAGATCAGTTGAAGAAATTGGAAATATTTAGGTGAAAAAGAGAAAAAGAGGACTTAAATAGGAAGGTCATGATAATGTTCTAAAAATACATAAAGGGTTATCATGTGGATTAGATGGCCTCTATGGTCTGTTCCACTCTAAGATTCTATAGTCAAGCAAAATACAGATGAAAATATCTTAGTATATAGTACTCACCTCTATTAAGTATTTTTGGCTTCCGTACATAACATACTGAGGGGCAAGACTGTAAATCATATAGCTAGTGTGAAGGACAATCAGCAGAAGTATCATGCAGAGAAATAAGAGTGCTTGGGGTCTGGTTCTACCTCTTCTGATCCTGTACAACTAGGAAAAAAAAAATGGACCATTAACACATCAGCAATACTGTTTAAGTAAAAAGTTAAGCTCAAATTCTCTGTTAATGGAAATGCTTTTTATAATCAATCTTTTCCAAAATAAAGTCTAAAAGCTCCTAATCATTGCTAGTGGTTAAAATGTGATGGAAAAAAAAAAAACAGCTCTTTCTACATAGGGATTTTAGGTTGAATCTAGCTTATTTGTTTATAGGAAACAGTTACTGTAAAAAAAGCTGCTAAGTCAAAAAGGGCCTATAAAGGATCAATTTTAAAAAGCAACAATCTAGATACTATAATATTACTTAACATAGTCAATATTTTTGTATTAACTTGAAGAGTAGGAGTTAATAATCTGGTATTGACTAGTCTTTTTTTCTTTTTTTTTTAAATGTTGATACCTATTGCAATATAACTGGTTTCCTTTATAAGTCGATGTACTTGTTATATGTATTTAAAGACATTATTCTGAGAAGAGAGCTATAGATTTTACCAGACTACCAAAGGGATACAAGGCACAAAAAAATGTTAAGAACCCCCTGATCTGGAGCATCCTTGTTTATATGAAGATAATGAGTTGATACAGTATTAAATCCATAAGAATTACCTCTAGTTTTATCTGAAATCATTAGGATCATTTCAATATTAAAATTTTAAATATTTCAGTTTATATTTAAGTTATAATATGAAGTCACATGAAGTCAACTGAGTGACACTACCATATCCATGAAACACATTTATGAAACGTTAAGGTAAACTGCTATGAAAATTGGTTTGTGACAACCTCTGAAATGGGTATTTTTACATTCTTTCCAAATACAGGTAAACCAATATTAAGAACAAGTGAAACATAAGGGAATCAATTGATTTCTTTCAAGTCACTAGAAACGTTAAAATATGGTCCATTAACTTTGACATCAAATCCAACCTCATTATATTATTGTTTGATTTTTTTAAGCTTTCCATACCTATTTTTATGTCTGTACATGTAAAATGGCATCAAGGAGGTGGATTTTTATTGAGTGAACTCCCAAGGTTCAAACATCTTCACGGGTTTACCTTAAATATTACATTTAATTTGGGTGGATATTTAACATAATAAAATTAAATAACTTCCTTTCTCTAGCTACACACAAAAATGCATTTGTGTATTGTATGGCTTAGTCTCAAAGCTCTTAGATCAAATGCCATCCTTTAAACTTCAGTGTATACTGAATGCTCTCAAGCCAATGTTTCAGAGAATTACAACTTGTAGAATATAAATTCTATAAATCTAAATGCCTAATGAAAAATTAATAATCCTTTTTTGATAACTTTGGTGAAACTGTTCCCTTTAACTTCACAAAACAAATAGCATAGCTTGATATTAGATGGTGCATATATAGAAAAAAAAAACTAAAGTGATTTTCAGTAGTATATATTTTTATTACTCACTCTGATCCAAAAGAACCATATGCCAATATTCCGAATCCCAGCCATCGAAGTGAAAATAAAGTACATAATTATAGTTGTTATAAGAAGATAATCAAGTGGGAAAACCTGAAACAGAAAAATTCAAATTTAATACAGAAATAAACTGTGAGAGTGGTACAACGTAAAAATCTGCCCAAGATAGTTCAAGATAGTTTATCTTAATACAGGCAAGAGTTCAAAATATCAAATTCCAACAAATTCTAAGGTTACTATGACCAAATAAGAAGGAGGGAAAAATAGATTGCCTAATTAATAAGAACCTATTTTAAGCAATGCTTTGGCATAAATTAATATTCATAAGTACTTTAGTAAGTGGCAGAAAAGGTCTCATTCAAAATCAATGTCAAAGAAAAGGCATAATTCTCTTAGGACTTCGGTGAGCTACCTATATGTTTAAAAAATAATGCAGGGAAATAGATACAGATATATAATTATAATTAATTTAAAAATAACAAACTCTTTAAGAAATTAGTCAAAATAGAAGTTGCTTTCAAATTAAAAAAAATTATAGTAGCATACAAAGCAAATGAACCCCTTATTAAATTACAAATAGTTATTTCTTAGCTAAAATGTTATAATGTGAACAATACCAATTGGTGCATGTGCTTTGGAGTGTTAAGCAATGTTACAATTCTCAAAGTCTTTCTTAGCAACACTGTCAACTGGGTAACATTGGTTTCTAAAACTGCTAATGGCTATTTAGTTTCCACAGAAAATATCTTCAAAAAAACGGTATGCTTCCATTCAGAAAATGACAGCCACATTAACAAGTTATTAATTTGTAAGGAAAAACAGAGGTGATTATGACTTATTAAGAAGTAGTAATGTCTTGATATGTTGACACTTAAGCAAATTATGCTTATGAAATTTGCATTTTATAAACAAGATTTCATTTGATGAGTAACTGAATTTTCAAATGTTTAGCTTAGTGATTCAATTTGATCTAAGCTCTTAGAATGCATCTATGTATTCATACTTCATAATAATTTCAATTAGTAACCATGAAGTTATTTGTTATTCCCATTTGAAAGAATTAAAAAGTTAAAAATTGGGGCAAAATTTACTAATGCTTAATTACAGTAATATCTTACCTACACAGAGGTCATTGATTTATTAACATTGACACATTTACAACACAGCTAACAACCAGATGCAAAAAAAAAAAAAAAGTTTTTTCTAAGCAGTCAAAATAGAGGCCATAAAGTCCATATATATTACATTATGAAAACTTAGGCATTTTAATACTGTGAGTGCCTAAGACTTTCATTCATTTAAGTCACCTTTACTTTCATTTGTACAAATTAAATAGTCTGTTTTAATAATTTGGCTGTTTCAAACCTCATCTCTGTTCAAGGCTCTTAGAGCACATCTTTTTCCTCATCTTCCCAGTAGAGGATATTGTTTTATATTTTATTGAAAAAATTGAAGGCATTTGTCAAGAGCTCCCTTTTTTCTACTCATATCACAACACTCAGGCATCTCCCCCAGTTATTCCTTCTTTCACTCTTGAAAAGTCGATCTTTCCCTTGTCCAGGCCAACCTGATTTCTATCTATCTCACATCCTTCTTTCTTTTACAAAAAAACTGCCCTCATTATCATTCCCACCCTATTATCTTCAATCTTTACTGGATCCTTTCTTGTTCTATATAAACAAATCATCACCATCCTTTAAAAAATATTCTAACTTGATCTCACCAACCTGACTATTGTACTACATCTCTCCTCTGCCTTCACTGCTAAACTCAAGAAAACAGTCCATACACAAATGTCTCCACTTCTCTTTTCACTTTTTTCTAAGCCCTGTACAACCTTCTGACTTCATAATTCAACCAAAACTCTGTTACCAGTGCTCTTAACTGCCCTCCAATGTCCTTTTCTCAAACCTCAACTTTCTATACCTAGATAGCATCTGACAATGCTTATCACTTCATCTTACATAATCTCCTTTCTAGGTTTTTGTGACACTGTTCTTTCCTGGTTTTCCTCCTATTTATCTGCTCCTTCTTAATCTCTTTTGATGGTTCTTTATGTCACTCAAATAACTGTAGGGTTTCCCTAGGGCCTTCTTTTGTTCTCCCTCTATACCACCTATGATTTATAATCACATTAGCTCCCACAGGTTCAATAATCATCTCTATGGAAGTGATCCTCAAATCTAGTCCTTCACCAAATGCCTTTCATGCACCTCAAACTAAAAGTCCAACAGGTAAAACAAACTTTAACTTGCCTCAAATTGAATTCATTATCTTTCTTTCCAAACTCCTTTTCCAAGCTTTCCTATCTATTATTACTGAGTATTTCTCTATCATCCCAGTCATCCAGGTCTCCAACCTCAACACTTACCCAACATAACCAACAAATTTGTTGTTCAGTTGTTTCACTCATGTCTGACTATTCGTGATCCCATTTGTGGTTTTCTTGGAAAAAGATACTACAGTGGTTTGCCATTTCCTTCTCCAGCTCATTTTACAGATCAAGGCAAACAGGTTTAAGTGACTTGCCCAGGGTTACACAGCAAGTACATGTCTGAGGCTGGATTTGAACTTAGGTCTTCCTGACTCAGACCCAGCACTTTACTCACTGTGGCGATTGTGCCACCTAGCTGCCCTCATCCAACAAGCTGCCAAACTTATTTCTACCTTCAAAATATCTCTCATATAAACCCCCTTCTCTATACTCATACAGCCACTGCTCTGGTGTAGGTCCTCATTACTTCTGAGTAGACTATTGAGATAGCCTTCTAATTGGTCTCTCTGCTTTAATTACCTCATATTTCAATTCATCTTCTGGTCAGCTGTGATTTTTCTAAAAAAGTGATTTTCCAGAGCAGCTAGGTGGCGTAGTAGATAGAGCAACAGCCCTGGAGTCTGGAGGACCTGAGTACAAATCCGGCTTCAGACACACAACACTCTAGCTGTGTGACTTTGGGCAAGTCATTTAACCTCAACTGCCTCACCAAAAAAAAAAAAAAAAAAAAAAAAAAAAAAAAAAAAAAAAAAAAAAAAAAAAAAAGGGATTTTCCCAAAATAACCAACCTGCCCATGCCATCCTCCCAACTTAACAAATTCCAGTGACTCCCTATTATCTTCAGAATCAAAAATAAAACATTTTTTTTTGAGGGGGAGGCATTTATAGCTCTTTACAATCTGACCCTTCCTACCTTTCCAGGCATGCACAGTTACTCCAACACCTAACACTGTACCTCTGCCCTAGCTATGTCCATGCCTAGAATACTTTCCTTCAGTTTACCTTCCCTTCCTTCAAGATTCAGTTCAAATCCCATCTTTTACAGGAGGTTCTTCCCAGTCCTCTATGCTGCTTAGTGCCCCACTTATTCTACATATATCTTGTATATATCTAGGTTTACATGTTATCTCCTTCATTAGAATGTATGCTCCTTGAGTACAGACACTTCTTTTCTACGTATTCCCAGCATTAAGTACAATTTCTGACACATAGTAATAGATTAATAAAAATCTTGTTGACTAGCTAAAAGTGGACAACACAAAACAGAATGTGTAGGAAAGTTGTTAGAAGAAGGGGCAAGGGCAATAGCAAGAAATAATAGGTAAATGGAGGAAGATAGCTGAGCAGTAGGGAATAATATAGCTGAGCTTCCCTCCTCCTCCCCCACAACAAACAAACAAAAACCTTCTTTAAATATATCTAACACCAAATTCCCAGGGGGAAATTTTTTAACTGATAATAAATTAAAAATAAATTTATTTTAAAATAATTCTTTGGTATACATATAATTTTGCCATTTATCAAAGACAAAAGTAAATTTGGACCTGCTTATTTTTACATAAAGAATTAAATCTTGGTGGAATATTCGATACTGCAGGACGTAGAGCATCTTCAATGTTTTTCAAAATTGATCAATATTTTGATTTTATAAACACCAATACTGAGAATGTAGCTTGACATAAACATTTAGTACAAGAAGTATGTTTAGGCCATTTCTGAAATTGTTGGAAATTCTGTCCTAATCCCAAGCCCAAATTCATTTAATGATTTTGTATGTACAGTAAAAACACTGCAATTCATAACATACAATAGTCTTGAATCTGAGTCAAGGCGTTTCTGGCAGCGTTCATTGGCATTGCGTGGTATGACAGCATGAGCAGTGCAAAGTGTGCATGCTGTATGTTCAGAACCAAGGCTACAGTGAAGTTGTGCAATGCAACATGGGCAAGCATCACCAGAAACACCTTGGATTCATTATGCATTTGATTTTGGATTATTTTTTGGTCATTGCGCATTCAGAAACCTTTCACTGTTGCCAAATTTTTCACAACCCCCACATTTAGTTACATGACCCCACATGAGGTTGTGACCCACATTTTAAGAAGTGCTGTTCAAGACTGCTCATTTAAAAGCTGAATTGAAATAAACCCAGAATCAACGTCTACATTAAAACATAGAAAATACTTATATTATTTACTGCTAGAAGACTGCAGTGAATTAGTAGCTCTAGACTGATTCTGAGGGCCAAATTCAGAGGACCTACTCTGATGATCTCATTTCTTACTATATTTTCTATATGCCTGTTTCTATCCTTTAATTCCTAGTATGGTAGGTACCACAGACTCTTTCTGGACTATTGCATTCCCTGTACCCTGAATAAGACCATCCCAAAGAGGATATCATAGGGACAAAAATTTCAAACACAGCCACAAGGACCTCAGGGGGAAATTTAAGAAAAAGTCATAGTGAGTCATTGGCCAGGTAAAGTCAGAAAAGAGAGACAGCCAGAGATCAATGGACACAAGGGAGAGGATCTGGTCAGAAGTAGGCCACAAACAAGCATTACAGCACCCCAGGATAGGCTGTGAAATGAGGCAAGATGAGATCCTACACTCAAATTGGAACACCCTCAGAACATAATGGAACACTTCATTCAAAGTAGCAAATGGCAGTTTTGTTTATCCTCTACCCAGTTGCAGGTTAAAGCTCTATGGTGGACTAAGGAAAGCACTTATGCAGTTACAGGCCCAGAGAGAATCAAGTTTAGAGGCATGCAGCAGTGATGTGGCTCAGATCTCAGGGGTAGAGCCGGAGGATCTCCATTCTAGCTCCTGTTCTATTCCGAAGCCTGCAAAGGAAGAGCCAAGCCAGGCCTAACCTGCACAGGAATAATCAGGACCAAGGGGAAACTTGCAGTTCTAGCTGAATGCAGTTCTAGCTGAATCAAGCAGTAGTTTACTATTGATCAGATCCAAACTCAGATCAGGAACTCATAGAGCTCAGACCAGGGGATAGCATTGCCATTTTTGTCCTGTGTCAGACCATACTGGGAGCACCAAAAGCTTGCAAGGTTCCCAGCTGGAACTGCCACTGAGATCCTAGAACCACACAATACTCAGTACCCCAAGGCAACAAAGCAGTTTCAGCACAGATCTTCCCTCTAGAAGTATACAGAATCTGGCTCTAACATTAAGTCTGAAATCAAAGAAGCAGTTTGGAAAAATGAGCAAAAGAAAAAAGAATCCCACCATATAAAGCTCTTATGGTGATATGGATGCTCAAGACACAAATCTAGAAGAGAATGACCTCAAATAACTACAAGCAAAGACTCAAAGAAAAACAGCATTCCTGGAAGAGATGAAGAAATTAACTTATTTTTTAATAAATGAAATGAGAGTGCTAGAGGAAAAACATAGGAAAAGAAATGAGAAATATGGAAAGATAATTAACAACTTAGCTCAAAAGGTACAAAACCTTGTTCAAGCAAACTTGCTGAAAATTAGAATGGATAAAATAGAAGCTCCATGATTTCATGAGATGACAAGAAACATTAAAGCAAATTCAAAATACTGGAAAAAAAAACAGAAGAAAACATAAGGTATGTCACAGCAAAAACAAGTGACTTTAAAAATAGGTTGATGGGGGAAAAATTAAAAATCATTGGACTATCTGAATATCATAACAAAAAAACAGTCTAGCTATCATATCTTAAGAAACTATGAAAGAAAATTGCCCAGATTTCTTGGAACCAGGAGATAAAGTGAAAAGAAAGAATCTACCAGATATATCCTGAAAGAAACTCCAAAATTAAAACTCCTAGGAACAGCATAGCCAATATTCAATTTCTAGGTCAAAGGAAAAACACTGCAACAAGCTGCCAGAAAGAAAGAATTCAAATATTGAGGACTCATAGTCAGTATTCACACACAATTAGCAGCATCCATTATAAAGAAATGAAGAGTTTAGAATAAAATATTTAAAAAGACAAAATATATAAGATTATAGCCAAGAATAACTGACCCAGTAAAACTAAGTAAAAGACAAATAGGCAATCCATAATTGATAAATGGTCAAAGGATATGAACAGGCTGTTCTCTGAGGAAGAAACTAAAGTTATCAACAGTCACATGAAAAAATGTTCTAAATCACTATTGATTACAGAAATGCAAATCGAAATGACCCTGAGGTACCACATCATACCTATCAGATTGGCTAACATGACAAAACAGGACAATGATAAATGTTGGAGAAGATGTGGGATAATTGGAACAAAATTGGCGTTGTGAACTGATCCAACCATTTTGGAGAGCAATTTGGGGCTATACCCAAAGGATTATAAAATTGTGCATACCCTTTGACCCAGCAATATCCCTTCTAGGTCTGTATCCCAAAGAGATCATAAAAACAGGAAAAGGACCCACATGTACAAAAGTATTTATAGTAGCTCTTTTTGTGGTGGCAAAGAATTGGAAATTGAGGGGATGCCCACCAAGTAGGGAATGGCTGAATAAATTGTGGTATATGAATGTAATGGAATACTACTGCGCTATAAAAAATGATGAGCAGGTAGAATTAAAAAAAAAAAAAACTTGGAAAGACTTACATGAACTGATGCAGAATGAAATGAGCAGAACCAGGTAAACACTGTACGCAGTAACAGCCACATTATGGGATGACTGACTTTGATAGACTTAGCTTTTCACAGCAACACAAGAATCTAAGATAACTCCAAAAGATTCATGGAATCTTTTTTGGAAATTGTTATCTATACCCAGAGAAAGAAAAATGGAGTATGAATGCAGATGGATGTATACTATTTGCTCTCCTTTTCCTCTGTTGTTTTGTTTTATTGCTTCATTCTCGTGATGCCTTCCATTAGTTCTAATTGTTCTTTATATCATGAGTAATGGGAAAATATGCTTAACATGAATGTACATGTAGAGCCTATATCTGATTATATGCCATCTCGGTGAGGGGGGGAAGAAATGGGAGAGGGAGAAAATTTAAAACTCAAAATCTTATGGAAGTGAATGCTGAAAACTAAAAATAAATAAATTTAAAAAAAAAACAAAAAGGAAAATATACAGACAAGAGAAAAATAAACCGGACCTTTAATGAAATAAAGGACTTTCAAGCAATTCTGATAAAAAGACCAGAACTGTATAGAAACTCTTAAGTTCAAATACAGGAATTAGGAGGATCATTTTAAAAAAATGTAAATACAAATGAACAATTATAAAGCACTAATAAACAAGGACAAATTGCTTAATTTTAGTATGGAGAGATCATTCCCTCTGAGTCCCATCATCATCAGGGCTCACAGGGTGCTTAATTAATTAGAGAAAACCTGGAGGTAGTTCTATTATGTCTTGATAATCTTAAGAGAATAAGCAAAAAAGAGGAGTGGAGGAATACATTGGGTGGGATCAAGGGAAAAGAAGTTTAGGGAATATTACTTCACATAATCAGGGTGTGTAAGTAGACATCTATACAGGTTTGGGAAGGGGACTGCTGACACTTAAACCTTATTCTCATCTGACCTGGTCAAAAGGGGGAAGAATATATAAACACAGCTGATTACAGAAATTATTTTCATCAACAAAGATATAAGAGGAAAACAAGGAGGAAGGAGGAGGAATCAGAGAGACAACAGACTGAGGGAGAGATGATTTCTAAGCAGAAGAAACTAAAGATGTACTCAAATATTTATAATAGCTCTTTTTGAACTGGCAAAGAATGGGAATCTAGGGGGTTATTATCAATTGGGAGAGACTAAACGAGTTATAGTACATAAATGTGACTAGAATTCTATTGTGCTCTAAGAAATAATGAAGGGGATGGTTTTAGAGAAACCTGGAAAGATTTACATGAACTGACGCAGAGTCAAGTAAACAGAACCTGGAGAATAATTTATATAATAATAACAACAATATGGTAAAGACAAACAACTTTAAAAAGAATTATGAACTTTGATAGATATAAAGATCAATCACCGATCCATAGGACTAAAGATGAAATATGCTCACCCACATCTCCTGTCAGAGAGATGAAGGACTCAAGAGTACAAAATAAGACATTATTTTTTTTTTTGATATAACCAATGTGGAAATTTGTTCTGCTTGATGACACATTTGCAATAAGAGTTTTGTTTTTCTTTCATCCTCAATTGTGAGAGAGTTAGGGAGGAAAAATGTAGATTTTTAATGACTGAAAAAATAAAATATAATTTTAAAATATTCTTTTAGAAAAAAGAATAGCTGACCATGAAGAAAAAAAGACCAAAAACCTAAAAAAAAGTATATGAAAACTAAAAAAATCTAGCAGCCATGAATCATTCAATGTAGGGCTAAACAATTATACAAATCAAAATAGGCCTAGGTCCTAAGAAATTACCACATTCAGGTATAGTTCAACTAATATACATATAGGCTCCACTCATTAAGAAAATTTTGAATTATGATCACTATAATTTGAGACTAAGATCCATTTAAGAAAGATTTTCATAATAAAATTTTAAATCCAAAACAGAGGGAGAACATTTAAGTTATTTGAAAAACTTTGTAGGAAATGATTTTTTCCCCAGTGATGGAAGTTAAGTGAAGGGTTAATGAAGTTTTAAAATTTTCTGTCAACAATGAACAAAATTACTTTAAAAGTATTATATCCTCTGCTACCTGCCACTTTCCCTGATTATCAAGATAATATTCTATATGAAGCAATTAAGAGATTAAATTTCTATTCTATTCTAAAAACAAAATTTTAGGTAGGGTTGAGTTTCGAAGCATCTAACACTATAAATTTATTATTATTGTTATCATTATTTACTACTCACCGTCTGTAGTATAGGTAAAAGCATATTCAGTGGATTAGTCAAGTTGGTTCCAAAAATTATGAATCCAGAATCAATGCCAGCTGAATGAAGAGCTTTGTCCAGGCTAAAGTTAAAAAAAAAACTAAGGCTTGAATTTTTACACGGAACATTGCATATTTGAAAAAACAGAGAAATGACCATAACCTAAACACAGAATACAAACTGGTGGTAGAAATACATGTACAGAAAATTGAACTTCATTTAAATATTTTACAGAACTATATTCAGTTGATTCAATTGAGATAGGATAAAGAAATACTGCCCTTTACAGGAACACAGTTAGCCATTCTTTATGAGAGTTAACACTGTAAAACATTTCAAATAAAGTAGATAACTCAAGATGAATAGACTACACTAATGGATTTCAGCAAGGAAAAAGTATATTACATGATTTGTGTAAATGATTTAGGAAAACTACACTGAAATGTACTTACCTTGACAGAAAGAGAGAAACTGTGAACAGCAGTGCCACAAGGATGAAAAATATTCCCCATATGATCTAAAAACAAAAATATATTACTAAAATGTAGCTCAAGATGCTCTAAAAGTTTATATTAAAAGCACAAACACATTATGCTCAATCTTATTGATCATGAGCTATTAGTGTGCCAATGTTTTAATAAAAATCAATCCAAGGTAGATTTTTATTGAGGATATAACTCCAGTTGTCACCTAAGTTTTAATAACTTGAAAAACTATTTGAGTGAGAACACTTATACAGGATAAAAGGTATTCACACAACTTCTGCAGCAAATTTTATCAGTAAGTAAACAAAAGGAACAAAGATTTCTTGCTAGATGAGATAATTCATCCTTTGCAACTTACACCTGAGATTATCCCATTAAACTACATATAAAAACTCATGAAAGAGTTCTCATGACGTTACTGAAAACTTTAGTTTTAGTTGGAGAAGGATTCAAAAATGAAGGACAGAATTAAGAACTCTGAGTAAAAAGTAAGAGAGAAGCAGGAGAGAAGTATTGTACCACTATTCATTCCCACCATTATAGACTCTGGAATGAATGGCCACTGGGGTACCATGAGAAGCAGGGATTTAAATTGAAGAAGGAGGGCCTAAAGAGCAGTGAGGAGCTAGGAAGGCCAGACAAGAAAAGAAATCACTGGCATGCACGGGGTAAAATGAGCTTAGGCCCAAACTCAAACTAACTTCATATGTAATAAAGAACTTAGCTGTAGGGAACTTAAAAATCTTAGTAGTTTAAAATAGGGAAAGTATTTCCCAACTACTAGTATCAGGGCAGGATTCCAAGAAGAGAAAACATTTGAGCTGGACTCTGAAGACAGAGTGCTGAGATGACACTCAATAAAGAGAAGTCCAGGGACAGGAAAATACAAGAGTATATGAGGAGAATGCTCTGTCATCCAATTTGGCTATAGATGACAAACGGAAGGGAAGGGGATAAGGCTAGAAAGGCTGATGGGAGTTCTGTTATAAAGATACTTGAAACTAAGTGAAGGAGCTTACACTTTAAACAGTATATAATGGAGAGCTGTTGAAGGTATTGTACTTTTGCAAATAAGTGACATGATTAGAACTGTGTTTTAAGAAGAGTAAAACGATCACAGTGTCAGATGAACTAGAGAGGAAAAAGAAAGCTACTGAAATAGTTAAAAGCACCTCTAGGAATGGAAGGAGAAACAGTTTCCCTTTTAACTGAATTCCCACAGCATACAGTAGGTCCTTTATAAATACCTGCAGAATTGAAACTAAAGAAGGTAAAACAAGCATTATTTATTAAGCACCAACTATGTGCCAGGCATTGTCCTAAGTGCTTTGCAAATATTCTTTCACTTGATCCTCACAATAACCCTAGGAAGAAAGAGAGGCAAACAGAGGCCAAGTGCCTGGCTCAGGTCACATGGTAAGTATCTCAAGCTGGATTTGAACTCAGGTCTTCCTGACTTCAGGCCCTGTGCTATATTATATTGTCTACGCCATCTCGCTGCCTCTGGAACATTAAATGGCAGAAATATTTTGGAGGAAAAACACATAGGTCTTAGTGACTAGACTGGTGAGGAGATGAGAAGGGGATATAAGACAGTCAAAAGACAAGGAAGCTACAAAGCTTCAGTAAAAGGTAGGGTATTTATGAATTTTATGAAACATTGGTAGCTTCATTCCCTATTTATCTCCTCTGGAATGGAAATGTAGTTACAAATTAGAATGAACAGCACTATGTAATTGCCTCAGACTATCCTAAGTATACACAAATGCCTCATTGTGGGGGGGGGGGGGTAGATGGGAATAAAAACAAAAACCTGGTGGCTAAAGGTAGTGGAAGGAGATGAAATCAAAAGAATGT
>NW_020949613.1:17790573-17898880 GCF_900497805.2 Vombatus ursinus
ACCTATATTTTAAAATTAATTTACAAAGCATTCAAAGTACTAAAGAAAATGCATCTAATCCCCTGCAAACTCTATCATTGACTGCAATGATCATAAATGTAACCTGTCTCACTTAACTGGTATATAAACTAAAGATAAACACATCATGTTCTCATTACTTACATAAAAATGATAGCTTACATACGTGCATGAGTATTCTGATTAAAGGCTTATGAAACACTTTATGCAGTTTTGGGGATGTATACAACAACCCTGTGAGGTAGGTAGTGCAAGCATTATTGTCCCCATTTAAAGAAGAGGGAACTGACTGGAAGGGAAGGTTAAGCAACTTGCCCAAAGTTTCAGAGACAGCAAGAGGCAAAACAAGAATTTAAAGCTGAGGCTCCAGTCCACAAATTCAGTGTTATTTCCATTAGAAGAATGCTGTTTCACATATATAAATGTTAATATTAAAGGTATTTTGGAATCCTAATATACGTGTTATGGATTAACACAAAATTAGAGTTAATATAGTTAGTATAAAATGCCAATATAATATACCATAAGAATTTCCAGTAGCCTATATAGTACTGAACTTGGAGTCAGGAAGACCTGGGTTGGAATTATGCCTCACACACTTACTTGCAGTGTGTTGCCTTGTCAACACCTTTCTGGGGCCTCAATTTCCTTATCTGTATAATTCATGGCCTCTAATATATCTTAAGTTCTTTTTTTTAATAATTAATTTTTTATTTTTAGTTTTCAACATTCACTTCCATAAGATTTTGAGTTTTAAATTTTTGACCCTCTCTCTCTTCCCCTTCCCCAAGATGGTATGCAATCTGATTATAAGCTCTACTTTTACATTGACACTAAACATATTTTGAAATTAGTCATGACATAAAGAATTAGAACTAATGAGAGGAACCACAAGAAAGAAGAAACAAAACAAAATAACAAAAGCAAATATTATGCTTCCATCTACATTCAGACACCAAAGTTCTTTTTCTGGATGTGGATAGCATTTTCCATTATGAGTCTTTTGAAATTGTCTAAGATACCTGCATTGCTGAGAACAGCTAAGTATATCAAAGTCAGTCATCTCACAATGTGGCTGTTACTGTGTACAATGTTCTCCTGGTTCTGCTCATTTCACTCAGCATCAGTTCATATAAGTATTTCCAGGTTTTAAACAACACATTGTAGGATTATGGTTCTTAATCCATTCTGCTATCTACTTCAGTTTTGTTTTTTTTTTTTTACTTTTTTTTTTGTTCTTTGCTAGGCAATGGGGTTAAGTGACTTACCCAGGGTCACACAGCCAGTAAGTGTCAAGTATTGGAGGCCAGATCTGAACTCAGGTCTTCCTGACTCCTGGGCTGATGCTCTATCCACTGTGCCACCTAGCTGCCCTCCCCCCACTTCAGTTTTATGGGAGAGTTCATCCCATTCACATTCATAGTTGTGATGATTATTTGTGTCTTTCTCTCTATCCTATTTCCCCCTGTTTATGCTTTCCTCTCTCCTTTCTCCCTTTCCCTCCTCACTAGAGTTTTGTTTTTGACCACTGCCTCCCTCAGTCTGCTCTCCCTTCTATCAATCCCCTTCCCCTTTACCCTTTCTACTTCTTCCCTCCCTTCTATCCACCTCCTCCCTTTTCTTTCCCCTCCTACTTCCTATATGGTAAATTAGATTTCTATACCTAACTGATTATGTTATTCTCTCTTTGAGTCAAGGGGGGGGAGATCTATCATAGAAATAAAAAACTAAAATTAATATTTTGAAATTTATATTTTAAGCATAAGAATAATGGAAGAAAATACATACTCATTAGAGACCAGATACCTCTCCTCCTAGAACCTTCACTTAAGAAGGGAGCCCAGGGCAGGAATCTTTCCATTTCCAACCCAGTTATATTCCTCTAAACTTCTCCATCATGTCCCTACACTGGGTACTTTTCCTACCCCATCTCTGCCTTTCTGCTTCCTCTGCTCTGTTGTCTTTCCTGGTTAGATTATAAGCTCCTTGAGGTCAGTAAATATCTTTTGCCTTTCCTTGTATCCTCAGGGCTTAGCAGAGTACCTGCCACATAGTAGATGTATTAAACTAACTGACACACTCGTTCCCAAGCCTTTAAATGAAAATAAATCCATGTGAATTGAACTATTATATTCACATTTGGACATTAAAAATAGATTTTTTTAATTATGTCTACAGAGAAGCAAATTCTTAAATACTAGGAGGTACAGCATAAAGTCCTTGACTTTAATTTTTTTTTTTAAAGTATAACACAAACAAGTAGTGTCAGAATGCTACTTATATTAAAACTTCAAGATTAAGAATTAGGAAGACAAGTCCTACATAAGATCATCTTAATGTGAAACACTCCATTACAAGTAACATTTATATTCTCAAAGAGTTTATCCAGGGATTTATTATTTCCTCATCTTTTGGTTGGCTGGTGATCCTACCTGGGTTGCTTTATTTCAATAAATGAGCTTTGCTTTATCTTACTGGGACCAGGGTTAAGATAATCCCTTTCTAACTCACATTCATGTACTGTTTTCCATCATTTAAATGTAAACTCTGAAGGCAAGGATTGTCTTGCTTGCTTATAGTTGTATTCTCAGCACTTAGAACAGTACCTAAAAAGCATAGCAAACCCTTAATAAATACTTGCTCGCTCTATCTGTCTGTCTGTCTTTCTATCTATCTATCTATCTCTAGTATCTTTATCAAGTACCTGGAGATGCATTTCCATTTTACTAGGTGTTCTTTTTCTTCTTATATAAAATTTAGTGACAGGGCTCTGGATTCCAAAATTAGCTAAGCTTTTCTAACTACTTGGGACTAGATCTTCTTTAGTCCTACCACAACAATAACTCTGCATTTAAAACAAAACTGAAAAATTTCTTCATCTCTATCTCCACCTCCACCAGGCCCTGGCATAGTACTTCACATACAAAGCAGTCATTTTTAAAAAGGATTCTGAGTAAATATAAAGAAAATCAGATAGTGTGAATTTCATAAATAAGTATTTTTAGAGTTTAACACAGTAATAGTTTTTTCCTTAAAATTAGAATATATTAATATTAAAGAAGATTTCTTGGTTTAATTCTGACAATTGAAAATTATTGGCTACTAGAATCTTGATTATTTACAAAGACTTAAAATGCCAAGCAATTTTAAACAGTTAAACATCAGAGATGTATTCTTTTAGAAAGGTTATGGGGCAATAAAATAAAAAATAAAATAAAACAAAATTAAAATAAACAAATAGGTTTCTGGTCAAACATATGCTTCAGTCTAAGAAGTTGAAGTGCAAATTCTAACACTCCCTTAGTGACCTTTTAGCAAAGGATTTCTTTACACATGTTTTCCCAAGAAGTATATTAAATGGTGGTTAATAGCTACCTCTCATTCTACTTCATGATCAATGACTATGAAATCAGAGATACCTAATTTGAAAACTTTAATTAACAAAAGAATCTATTTAGAAATGAGAATTTTTCTAACTAAAAAATTTTTCTATGGAATAAATCAGCCAAAGATAGATGTAGAAGTTCAGTGACATGTAGAGCAATGTTTACAGAAGTATGCCAAATACTATTATTTCATATGGTACTTAATGTCACATTTTTTCCCTGCTTGTTCTATTTTAAAAGCCTCATTTTAAAAAGTTAACTTATGTTATATTATACTTTAGAAAAAACATTTTCAATTTATTCCCCAAAATAAAAGTACAGTTTACAAGTTGTAAGCATTCCAAAAAAGTGCCCAAATATTTTTTAACCTTTTATTTATATACACATCAGTCAGTGCCTCAAGATAGCACCCCCCCACCCCCCAAAAAGGTTCTTGTCAAAGGTCAGACGGACTGCCAAAGGACCCTGAGGGTAAACAGATGACATCAGGGACTAAAAAGGATAGAGAAGCAGCTCATAGCTGAGCTCTGGAATCTTAAAGTCCTGGCAGGTGATACACAGTGGCTGGCACATATACTGAGATAGTCAGTCACATGGAACAACATGCTCAAAGATGAACCCACCCAGAGACAGACTGTCACAGACATACGGAAGGACCCTCACAGTAACTCTCAGAGGTACAACCTCAGAGCCAGTCACACACACATAAAACTAGACACTCAGAACTGCTACAGAGACAAAGAAACTCTCACAGAGGGCAATGAGACAAAAAACTGGTTTTCACTAGATAGCTCTCTGGGACTCCCTTCAGAAGAAAAAGCTATAGAACAAATACCAATAAAGAAAAATTTTTTTTATCTAACATTTAGAAGAGTACCCATATCTCATAATTAAAGTCGTTAGATTTTATCATAAAAATATTTAGCGGGTGGAGAATTTAAATATATCTGAAAAAAACTTAACATTTGTAAAATAAACAGACATAAAATGTATTTTATTTATGGTAACTATTAAAAGAAACATTTTGTGATTTTTTGTTATTCTAGTAGTTTAAAGTACTTCTTAGAAATTCAAATTATAGAATTAATCAATGTCTGGGTGAAAAATGTTTATGTGTGTGTTTGTGTATACACATACATACAAACATACTAAACATATATATGAAAGCAGGCAGAGTTGAAAGAATGCTTTAGCTAAGAAAAAGGAGTGAAATAGGATAGAAGAACTTCCAGTTTTGTATAACCTAATTATGAACACATTTGGAATAGGCTAAAGCTGATCCACCATCAATCAACATATTCTCTGGATCTACTACACATCTTAAAACAACAGGGTTTAACTTGGCTATCTAAAATAATTTAATATCATTCATTCTTTAAGTACGGAAAAATGTTCATTTTTTTTAATTTGGGGCTTTGTTTTTGCTGAGAACTTATCACTAAAGTCATATTGAAATTAAACTCTTGGAATCTGGCCCCAGTCTTGAACACCACTGAAAATGTTTTCTCAAAAGGCAAACAATGATATTCTAAATTAATCCAATTTGCTTAATCCAATTTGAAACTAGTGACCTGTGTTTGAATACCAACTTACCACCTGAATAAAATTGAGCAAGTCATTTATTTCACTGCTTTGATTCAGTTTCCCCATCTATAAAATTAGGAGGTTAACCTACATGATTTCTAAGACTTCCGGTGCTAAATACTTTGATTCAATAGTCTTTGTTTTAGTCACCAGGTTTCTTTACCATTCTACAGTATGACACATCACTAGAACTTCTCTCCCTGAAACCTCATTTTTTATTTCCCTCCATTAATCATCATATTCAATCAAGACCTTTCAATTCTTGTCAAAATTTTCATTATTTAAATTAAAAGTTGTTTATGTTTATTGAATTTCAGCAAAAAAAGATTTATTTATATCCACATCAATTCTTATTCAAATTATTTGTCATACTTGCCTTCATTTCTAACTCTAATGCCATCTGCTATCTCACTCTTTGATTATTGAAAACTTAACTGATCTTCCTTTATTTTATTGAATAATAAATTCAAAAGATGTCTTGAAATTCCTTTTTTAGTCATCCAAACACTAGAATAACCACAATCAGGAATTTTTGGGGGTAATGTTACATTAATATTTACAAGTCCAGGAAATTTAAGATTAATTATGCTTTTAAATGTTTTACTTTTCTAAGTTCATAGTGTTTAATTCGAAAGGCAATTTGGAATGATCCAAGTTAGACTTGGAGTCATTTAACCATTTTGAGTTAGTTTTTTCATCTAGAAAATAGGGGTAAGAGGACATACCTCAGTAGGTTCCAAATGAGATAATAAATTTAAAAAGGTATGCAAACATTAAAGTGCTACATAAATGTGTGCTATTGTTAACTTTGCTATTGCTAATATTTGAAACATCATCTAAATAATTACTAACAAAACAAGTACAATGGTCATCTGTCATATGAAATAGTAGCTGCTAGCCTGAGGAATTACTCTTTTACTTCTGGTGCTAATATTTGATGATTATAAATTAATGAATCTCAATCCTTACCACGAATCCAAGTAAGACAATGGATTATTTCTACTCAAATGGAAGCTACCTGATTTATCCTGTTAAACATTCTACAGATTCCTTATTAGGGATAAGCTAGATGTCTCCTGATAACATGCTTATGCATTATACTTCAAATTACAAAAATGTAATAGATGGAAATTTTAGAAGAACTGTAACTTAAGTCAATCTTAAACTATACAATAAGCTTAGAGATTTGCTTTGATGTTACTGCTTGCTGGTTAAACATACTTAAATAAGCAATTATATCATAAAGTCTTTTGTCCTGAAGTTGTTTCTTTTTTTTTTGTTAAATCACTGGCTTAAAATACAATCATGTAATATCACTAAATAGAATATTTAAGAGCAAAAAAGTCTTACACATGATTAGTTTGGCACATATTTCCTCTGATGATTATTCTGGTCTTTAAAAGCTTTTATGAAATGATACTGACACATGTCCAATCAATCACTATGTTCATTAACTATAATGACAACAGGTTCTCTGTAGAGAATACAATTCTTGACTTTAGCAAACATTTAGTTGAATGTCTCTGTACACAACTACTATAGAAGAAAAGTACTAAGCACTTTTTATTATATCTTTCTGCAAAAATTGCTAGGTTTCCCACTTCCCTACCCCTTTTCCAGAAAACCATGCACAGTTGAAGAAAGAAAAGGGGCTAGACCCCAGAGGCCAAGGCAGTCTGTCTAGAACTCCCTCCTACTCATTCTCCATCTATCCTGCATATCCTGATGTTGATTTAGTCCAGTAGTGAAAAAGAAAAGAAAGAAGAGAAGAAAGAAAGAAGAGTGAAAAAGAAGAGTAGCACATCATAATTAGTCACTACAGGTCTAAAGGAATGGGGCTGAAATCCAGCAGAGAGACCAGTTCTAAATTCCCCACTCCTGTTCTCAGCAAAGAGACTGAGGCAGCCTGGCAACCTAACATTAGAAGGTAGGTCCACCAGAAAAGGTGAAAGAGCCAGAAAATAAGTAATGGAGAAATAAGGCCAAAAAGTGCTAAAATAACAAAGATCTTAAAGGGAAAATCCTCAATAAAAACCAAAGCAAGCAAATAAATCAACAGAGAGGACCCTAAAACCAGGAGGAAAGCAGTAAATCGTCAAAGAGAATGCACAGCTTTAAATGTTGTTTAAACCCCTCCCCCCAACTCAATTAGCACACTAGAAAAATCTACAATTGAAAGTTTATAAAAAGGTGAGAAAGATATAGACACAAAATTCCTTAACTGGAGGAAAATTTGGCAGAAGAGAAGCAAAAAAGTC
The DNA here is from genome assembly GCF_900497805.2 of Vombatus ursinus. NCBI lineage: Eukaryota > Metazoa > Chordata > Mammalia > Diprotodontia > Vombatidae > Vombatus > Vombatus ursinus. The sequence goes on from NW_020949613.1 coordinate 17,797,820, forward strand.
AATGATATTAAAAGAATATTAAGTTATAATAGGAAGAGTATTAAAAAATCCAAAAACAAACTATTTTATTTTGCACAGAAGGGTGAAAATTTTGAGTTGCCCAATAAGCATTAGATAAGGTCATAAGTTCAGTGTTAATGAATCAACTATACAGCATATTCATAAAGAGAAAAAGAAAATTCACCTATCTACACATGAGGCCTCTCTAGAAAGTACTAATATAAATATTGTGACCAAAGGCTTGCAGAACCTAGCCCTGTATTTCCCCTGGGAGCTATTATTTGGTATTCATTAATTCAATGTTTACACAGATTTTAAAGAACATAAATACCGTGACTGAGAAGAATTGACTATATATATCTGTCCCTAGAGCCAACCTTATACAAAACATAATAGTAACAGGTTTTTTTTTTAATTTTCCTACCTTCTTTTTTGTTTCCTTCATTCAATTCCTAGTAGCAACTTTTCCAAATATTCCAGAAGCTTCACAGAGCTTTTTAAATACCCAAAGTCCCTACTATAATGGCACCTTGCCAACAGTTGTCTCTCATTTTCCTAATGTCTTAAGCTGTAAAATTATCGTTTTCTTCCAAGTCTACTTCCAACCAAAACTTCCTATTTGCATATTTCTATAAGAATGAGTGACAAATCTTTGGAACTAAAAAGTATCTTAGAGATCTAGTCCAAGTTCCTCATTTTATAGATCAGGAGACTGAGACCTAAAGTAGATAAGTGACCTTCCTAAGATCACAAAGAAAAGGAAAGAAATGAACCAGGATTTCAGCCCTGATCTCTAACTCCAAAACCAATGTGTTCCATTAAACTATACTGTCCATCTATTAGCACAGAGGAATTTCTAAGTGCTGGAATCTGTATAACTATAACACAATGAAGTGAATTTTGTCTTTCAAGAAACTTCTTAAAACAACTTTTGGGTAGGAACATTAGATAAGTATGTTTATCCAATGAACAAAGCAGACAAAGAATGCAGAACAAATTAACATCTCACACATTTAATCCATGTATAGGTTCAAATATAAAATGCTGAATGCAGTAATATACATAATGTGTTCAATAACTGAAGTGGATGATTTTTTTTTTAAGTGAGGCAATCAGGGTTAAGTGACTTGCCCAAGGTCACACTGCTAGTACGTGTCAAGTGTTTGGTCTGAGGCCGGATTTGAACTCAGGTCCTCCTAACTTCAGGGCCGGTGCTCTATCCACTGCACCACCTAGCTGCCCCTGAAGTGAATGATTTTTTAAACAACCTCCATACGTTTCAACAAAATTATTTTCAGCAAAAATCATAACATGAAACAAATGATAATGGCTAAGGAAAATAGCAAAAAATTTTCTTTAATCAAATTTTATATAAATAATTATGCCAGTAAAATAGATAAAAAATAAATATTACAGTACAAAAAGAAAAAAAAAGTAGTAGATTATCACTTTTAAATACATTAATGCAGGCCTGCACAATCTGTGGCCCAAATGTAGAGAATGTTTTCCTCTACGTTTTTCGCAGCTCACCCAAAATCCTTTGGCATGCCGCAACCAGACAGTGGTCCACAGGTTGTGCAGGCCTGGATTAATAATTTTTTTTTAAAGAAAAAAAATCTACATGTTGACCTGTCATGGTAATGAAAGGCTTACCTTCTATAAATTTTCAATAATTTCATCAAAAATAATCTTCACATATCAAAAAACCATAAAGCTATATCTGTAAATCTATTTATAGTTGATCAAAGAATACTTTTTATTAATTTTTATTTTGAAAAGTTTCTTTCAGTAAAGCTATGGCTACACAAATAGATAAAAGTTTCAAGCTTGAGGATAAGCTTGGCAGATTCATAAAAATCCTATTTCATAAGTGAATTTTAATAAAACTGAAATATCTGACTGAAATATCTGCAAAAGATCAAAATTAGGCAACTAACAAATAGCGCCACTGACGTACTTCTTTTTAAATTTGTTATTTTAGTTTTAAAATAATCAATTAACAATTTTAAAAGAATACATTTCAATCATAAAATTTTAGTGAATAAGTTCAATTAAATGTTTCATAGATATATTTAAATTTGCACTTAAAATATTACATATTCACATACTGTTTAACTGTCTTAAATTTTAAACACAAATACAAATCCAAGTTGTCACACAGAAGGATAGAACTGAATAAAGTTCTGATTCTTCTTTAAAATCACTGTGCTATCACTGTTTATTTTGAATCTACTGTTTAAATGCATGATTACACAGATCCACAGGGGTTGGACACACAAACACCTGAAATAAGCTAGAATGATTCTAAACTATTATGATCGTAATATTGAAATTAATACATTTAGCTGAATTCACATGTGCCAGAGGGCCCACTGTGCTCACAAAGCAATTGTTTAGATCATTTAAAAAAAAGATATTTTTCAAGGAGCACTTTATGACTGACATTGTTTGGAACTGCTCATCCATGATGATAACAAAAATCAGAATAACTTTTAGTTTTAATAGTTTTAAAATTCTCTACAAACAATGTATTCCTATATTTCCTGCACCCAGTGTACAGATCCCACCACCCTGCCCCTGATACATTAGAAGCCAGATGACTTCTCTGTTGAACTTCATTATTAATGTCTCTTTAAAGGGGGAAAAGTCTTGTATATTTTTAAGCAAATGGAATACTTACACAGAATATTTCTATTAACTGTTAAAATTTAAAGTAAAATCGTGGCAAGTTTTTAGAAGAATAGTAAAATTCATACAAATATACTTTTAACATAGGTAATTAAGTATAGGTAAAGAAACTGAATCAGAAAATTCAAAGACTTACTTGGGATTATATACACTACACACAGTTCATGAATAACCCAGATCAACTCCTACTACAAGGCTTCTTCTATTAGAAAACATACTATTCAATTAAATTTGTTATGATATTTACTCAAATGCCTAATACACACACACACACACATACATACACACACACACACACACAAAACCTGCATTGTGGCTAGACAGTGGCAATACAAAAATGAAAAAAGATAATCCTTGTCCTCAAGAAACTATATTCCAAAGAAATGTCAGAGGAATAAAACTTTAAAAAAATTGGGGAGTGAGGGACAGGGGGATGTTGGGGGACATATGCAAAAGTCTGATTAATTAGATTAATTTCCAAATCAACTCACTGATATTATAGTATTTAGTCCTTTTTGGGAGGTATCTGAGGGGCACATCCTACTGACGTGTGGGCATACAAAGTGGCATCTGGTTGAGAAAACTAAGAAAACAACGGATTGGATTTGAGAAACAAGATGATTGGCTGACTGGGACTTGAGAGCTCTACCTATTAGAGGAAGACCCTCTTTCCATCACCTAGAAAAACAAATTGAAAGACAGGAATTCTCCCTTGGACTTCTACCTTTTTCCAGTTCAGAAGATGCAAATGATTCAATTGAGCCAATAAACAGGTAGAAAAACACAAAAAGCATTCAAACAGCCTAACAACTCCCCCTGAAAAGGAACTGAACTTAGGGTTCCTACTGTACTTTGGAGTTACTAACTTCAAAGGTAATAATGATCTCTTAGTTGCCAAATTCATTGACCTTTTTGAAACCTTCATTTTGCTTGACCTCTCTATAGCCTTTGACACTTGATCACTCTCTCCTCCTTAATATTCTCTTCTCTCAAGGTTTTCAAGACACCACCCTTTGCTGGTTCTACTATAAATCTGATCACTCATTCTCGGTGTCCTTTGCTGGAACCTTTTCCAGATAAGTGCCTTTTAATCATAGGTGCCCCTCAGGATTCTGACCTGGGTCATTTTCTCTTCTCCCTCTATACTATATCACTTGATGATATCATTAGCTCATGTGGATTTAATTACCACCTCTATGTGATGAATTTCAGATCTACTTATCTTGCTGCAAACTCTGCAGACTTCCAAGTGTCACAAATTCAACTGCCTCTCAAACATCTTGAACTAGATGTCCAGTAGACATCTTAAACCCAATTAGGTGCAAAACAAAAGTCATTATCTTTCCTCCTCAACTCCTTTCTACCCTTCCTACCTTTCCTATTACTGTAAAGGATAACACCATTCTTCAGTACTTAAAGCTCACTACCTAGGAGTCATCTTGGATTCCTCACTCTCTCTCATCACCCTACCTCCACCATATTCAACCTGTTGCCAAGGCTTGTGGCTTTCACATTTGCAACATCTTTCAAATTTTCCCCCTTTTGGTCTCTGACACTGTCACCACCCTCATCACATTATGTCTGGATTATTGCAATAGTCTGCAGGTAGGTTTGACTGCTTCAAGTCTCTTCCCACTACAATCCATCTTTCAATCAGCTTAAATAATTTTCCTAAAACCCAGGCCCAATCATACGACCAGGACACCCTCAATAAACTCCAATGGTTCACTATTGCCTTTAAGATGAAATACAAAATGCTCTGCCATTCAAAGTCCTTCATAACCTAGTTCCCTTCTACCTTTGCAGTCTTCTTACAACTTACTCCCTGACAAATACCCTTCCATACCGTGGTAGTGGACATTCCATCTCTCAGCCCTAGGCATTTTCTCTGGCTGTCCCACATGCATGAAAAGCTCTACCCACTCCACTCCAACTACTGATCTCTCTGACTTCCTTTAAGTCTCAACTAAAATACCATTTTCTACCAGAAGCCTTCCCTAACCCCTCTTAATTCTAGTGCCTTTCTTCTGTCAATTTCTTCCTATTTATCTTGTACATAGCTTGGTTTGTATATACTTGTTTGCATGTAGTCTCCCCCATTAGATTGTAAGCTCCCAGAGGGGAGGAACTATCTTTTGCTTCTTTTTTATTCCCAGGGCTTGGCATAATACCTGTCACAAAGTAAATGCTTAATAACTGTTAATTGATTGATTAGTTGGGGCAACACTTTGAATTCTAATGAGTGCCTCTTTTCCCACAGAGTCTTTATGTTTTCCCCGTCCAACAATCATACCATCTATTGTTTTATAACTTTCCCTTCCTATATGCTCCAAGAATAAAACTACTTTGAGGATTACTGAATAAGCTATTTTCCTTATTATTGGTTATATGTGGACCAAGAACCTCTTCATATCATCATTCAGCAGCAAATGTTCTCTAAATAAATACCCTTTGTCTTATTTTCAAGTTGTTGGGGAGGATGGTCTTGTTGTTATAAAAAATGAATTAGTTCTATCCCCCTAACAGTCAAAGGAAATGGACAACCAATTTTCAAACAAGAAATACAATCTATCAACATTCAAATAAAATATATGCTACAAATCACTAGTGACTGGTGCAAAAGATTAGGGATAGTGCCTTCCCTCCAAAATAAAACAACAAGAGAAACAAAAGGGAGGCTAGAACAAATCACAAGTAGGCAGGGTATGGTTAAACATTACATGTTGAATTTACTATATATTTTAAAATAAAATTAAGATGTACTTAGTAGTAGAGAACCAGTTTCATACATAATCCTCCCTTTCTATAGAGTATATGGAAATATTTTATTTGGTGTTTGTTAAGTTCAGAATTTTAAAAATACAATGAAAAATAAGTAAGTACCTTTTGTAGTACATTTGTGGTCACACTAGAAATGAAAAACAGCTCTATGACAAAATCTATATCTGAAGCCAAATTTATTGGGATAACATTATAGAATGCTATTTATGGGCCTTAGAGCACTTCCAAGTTTCAGTGGGGTATCTGGCTGGAGGCACTCTGCTAATCTCTACTAATATAAGTACTAACAGCTAGTTAAGAGCTGCAGGAAAGTAGAATTCTGGCCTTTTCCTATATTGAAAGAAGTCTCACTTTTACACACAATTTTCCTTTTTTCCAAGACATATATCATATGGGACTGATAGGGTCATAGGCCAAACAACTGTAATTTGTGAAAGAACATTCCAAGTCATGTGTGTGTGTGGTAACAGGAGTAGGGGGCAGAGGGAAGGGGTGGGGAAAGAGAGGGATGGATTTTGTTCTGTGGATGTATGTTGTTGTTCAGTTGTTTTTCAATCACATCCGAGTCTTCGTGAGTCCACTCTGGGTTTTCTTGGTAAAGATAACTCATTTTACAGATGAGGAAGTGAGGCAAACAGAGTTAAGTGACTTATCTGGAATCACACAGCTGGTAAGTATCTGAGGCCAGACAAGAATGCATGAAGATGAGTCTTCCTGACCCTAGGCTGAGTACTCTATCCACTGCACCACCTAGCCGCCCTTATGAATGCACAGCTTTTGTTAAATAATTGTAGGCAGCAAAAACCAATAAGCTTCAGTAATTCAAAGTTAGTGAAGAACAAGGAGCTATGGGATCATACAAAAAAAATAGAATAGAACATAAATACATAGCTATATCCATTCATTCTTCATTATATTATATAAGTTTTTTTCCCTAACAAAAATCACACAAATAGTCAAGCATATGTTTGTACAAGAAATTCTTTGGTATGATATTTTTAAGAGAATTAACTACTTGTTATATCTAGTAAAGTAGGTCTCTAATCAAGAAGAATAATCAGTTTGTGTCCCCTGTGTTTTAGATTTATACTCATTTAAAAGAAAAGAAAAAAATGCTAACAAGACAAAGCAAAAATCGTAAAGATTTTTCTCCTCTAGTCTTTTTTTTTTCCTGTTCTGTCAGGGCAAGAACAAAGAAAGATATAGCTTGTTCTTGAATTGCTTAGCTAAAGAAAGAAAAGCAACTCTATCAAAAGTAAAAGTTCATACAGGTATGTATGGAAGAGGAAAAGCAGTAGGCAGCACTATTACTTAAATTTAGTACAAGTTTATCTTTTAACAAATATCCTAGTCTGGTTCTTGCTGCTGAAAGTGAACACATCAGCCCCTCCTCTTCTTAATGACATGTTCAATAAAGGGAGAGAGGACACCAACAACTATCCTTTTAGTTGATGGCCATTGACAAACCATGCTGCCTCCACTTTGGCCATCTGCCTCAACCATCTCCCATAGGAACAATACAGATTCTGTCCCTCAGTCTTTGGGTTCTGATAGGTGACTTTTCACCTTATCTTGTCTAGAGCAGGCATCCACAGCACTTCTTGGCCATTTGCATATCATACTGCATCTCTCAGGATACCCACTCGACCCCCAGCCACCAGAAAACACTCAGACTCTGCCTCTGGGTCCCTCAGATATGAGCCTTTGATTTATCTTGCCCATAACCAGGCCTTCACTTCACTTACCAGTCATTTCCAGACCATGTTTTTACCTCCTCTTTATGGGTTGCCTTTTCCCATTAAAATGTGAATTCCTTGAGGCAAGTTTAAGCACAATGTCAGAAAAAGCTTCCAACAGCTAGGGCTGCCCAAAGAGAAATGGATTGCTTTGGAAAGTAGTTCTCCCTCCTTGAACGTTTTAGAGCACATGATGGAGACCACCTCCTGGGAATGCTAGAATGAGTATCACTTTTGTATATGATCTAGGCTAAGTGACTAACATTCTTTCTAACTCACAGATTCTTTGATTCTGAAATTAGGAATTTCTTTCTATGTCTTGGATGATATTTACCTTGCCTTGGTTTTACTTATTAAATTCTAACTATTCTTTAACATACAAACCATAGGTCACTTATTCCATGAAACCTTTTAGCCAGAAATAATTTTTCCTTCCTTTGAACTTTTAACACTTTGTACCCTTCTTATGTACATTCTACCTTGTAAAATAATAACTTGTGAACATGTCTTTTCTTCTCTTCTAAGCTTTTTTAGGGGAAAGGATCATATACTATTCATCTTTGTATCCCTCTCAGGGCCTAGCACAGTACCATGTTCTTTATTGTTTGAATAAATTGTTGTTTTCCTTACTAGGCTTTTTCCTGCTAACAATAAAAACAAAAATCATGTGATTATATCCATAGAGGCAAAAAAGGCCTTTGATAAAATATACTCATTTGTGAAGAAAAAAAAAGTCAAAATTCCAGAGGTAAAAATATCTTTTTTTTATATGATAGAATTGTTACTTAAAATCAAGAGCTAGCACAACTTAAAATGAAGAAACAATAATAGTATTTAAGGATTTTTTCTTTAAATTGATAAAAAGTATTTATCTAAAAACATCAGCAAGCATTATTTGTAATGGGGATAACTAGAAGCCTTCTCAGTAAGATTCGGTGTGAAACAAGGATGCCCACTGTCACCAATATTATTTAATATTGTACTGGAAATCCTAGCTAGAGCAATAAGAGAAGTAAAAGAAACAGAAGGACCCAGAATAGAGAATGAATAAAACTATCTCTTTTTGCAAACAATATGATGATATACTTGGAAAATCCCCAAAACTCAACTAAAAAGGTAAAACAATAATTTTAGCAAAGTAGCAGACTATAAAGAAAATCCACATAAATCATCAGCATTCCTGTATGTCACAAACAAAACTCTGCAAGAAGAGATAGTAAAAGATACCTCATTTAATATAACTCTAGACAGTATTAAATGCCTAGGAGTACACCTGCCAAAACAAACGCAAGAACTACATAAACAAAACGATAAAAAAAAAAATTTTTTACATAAATAAAATCAGATTTAAATAACTGGAGAAATATTAACTGCTCATGGTATAATAAAAATGACAGTTTTATCTAAACTAACATTTATTAAATGCCATCTCAATTAAATTACCAAAAAATTATTTTACTGAATTAGAAAAAATAATAACAAAACTCATTTGGAAGAACAAAAAGTCAAGAATATCAAAGGAAACAATGAAAATGGATAATTTTTATTACATTAAACTAAAAAGGGTTTGTACAAATAAAACAAATGTAGCCAAGATCAGAATGAAAGCAGAAAATGGGGAAAAAAATTTTCATAGGCAGTTTATCAGATAAAGGTCTCATAAGAGTCATTTCCCAATTGATAAATGGTCAAAGGATATAAACAGGAAGTTTTCCAGTGAAGAAATCAAAACAATTTATAATCATATGAAAAAAATGCTCCAAATCATTATTGATTAGAGAAATGCAAATTAAAACAACCTTGAGATATTATTTTATAACTATCAGATTGGCTAAAATGATAAAAGGGGAAAGAGACAAATATTGGAGGGGCTGTGGAAAAACTGGGATACTAATTCATAGTTAATGAAATTACGAACAACAGAAGCCTTTCGAAAAAAAGCCAGTGGCAGAGTGAAAATGTCCACTGGTCACCACTGTTATTTGATATAATTCTAGATAGCAGTGGTACTATGACTAGAAACAATAAGAAACATAATTGAGATGTCAACCAGAAGGAACCTGCCTCTAACCTGTGGGTGGCCAGAGCTGAACAGAAAAGGCTAGAGACAGGAGAGTCAGGAATCAAACAGAAGTTTAATTTCAAAACGAGGGAAACAGCTTATAAGCAAAGGAGGACATATGTGCCAGGGCCCAACCCCTAGTTGACCTGGGGTGGGGAGGGGGCTGGGAACAGGGTAGAAAAGGCTACTTTAGTGTGGCCAAATTTCAATACTTATACCAATGGCTGTGCAGTGAGCTGTAGCCCTGACAATGAAGAGTAACAGCAACAATGTGACAAGTTTGATTCACAGCAGGGTTTCATGACCAGAACATGGAAACAGAAAGTTGTCTGAGCTCAGAAAATACCTGGTGCTGGTCAAAGCAGTATAATAACTATATGAAACAATTCTGGGATTTTGCTGTGGCTGAGATGATCCAGAGGGTGAGCACGAAGGACTGTTTGTTATTCCATGTCAAGGGCATAGATTGCTTGCTGAGCCTTAGCTCTGGAAACAGGATGTCTCCTACTATCTTGACACACCAAACTATTCTACCATTCTATGCAAGGGTAAAAATTTCCAAAGTGCTTTTAATGAGACAGACAAGGGTAGATATTCTTTCTATTTTACACTAAGACCTAATGGAAGGTTAGTTACATATATTTATTCCTAGGAAACCGTGAAGTAAAACAGAAGTAAAAGCCCAAGTATTTGTTTATGGAATTTCTTTTAGGATAGCCAGGGATTCTGCTAATTTTCTACAATGCTGAATTTAGTTCGAATGTCATAAATTAAGGACCAATCCCCACTTTGCCTATGGTGAAAAATTAAAGAAATCCAATGTACCCAGGGGAAAAAAAAATGATTACAAGGTGCTAAATGTGTGGTCGTAAAGGCAGTCACAACACTGATCTTCACCCTTTGACCCATGGCTTTTTTTGAATTTCAATTTCTTCATCAGAAAAGCATTTGCCAGCAAAAGAAAATAAAACATCTTTTTTCTCCTGTGGGACAATATTCAGATGAAACCATGTATGGCATATAGTGTCTAAACTATAACTATGAGCTACAAAAAAGAGGAATTATATCACCCTGGTTTTCTAGTCACTCTTGGGGGTGAAGGCGTATGATCCTCCTACTTTAGTCTGAATTCTGAGTGATTTGATATTTACTAGTGATGTGACCTTGATACCAGTGGTCACAGATGATTCAATTTCATCAGAGTAATTAGATTTACTTTGGGTTCCTGGCTCCTTGCTTATGGATCAGTGCCAAAATAGATGTTCTGCTTTGCCCAGTAATCTATATCCTTTCTTCTGCCTTCTTTCTGTTACCCCTTCTAAAGCTAAAGCTTTTAAGTAAGCATATAATGAAATAAAATTATAGTAAACTATAACAAGATCCTCTAGCTAAAAGTTACCCTAATTACTAATCCTTCCTCCACTCACATGTCAAGGTAATTTTCCTAAAGTACACATCTGACTATTCCCTCTCCCACCTCCATTCCACCCATCAAATGGCTCGCATTGGCTCTGTCCAGACTGGGGCATGCCTATACGGGTGCTAAAGAAACTATTTTTGGCAACGAATAACAATATAAACTCTACAAAATATCACAGAAATGTGCTAGATTAAAATTTGCTGCATAAACGATGCTCCCTTTCCTCTTGGAACAATAATTTTTGAGTTTCTATATAAAGCTGAGGCACTGTATAAAACATGGGAAAAGTGAATAATATTATTTTATTTAAACTCCATTTACCTTCAAGGGTCGTAGGACACCACAAAATTTTGTCCAGCAGCTCTTCTCAATGAATTCTAAGTGCCTCCCTCTCCTTCTAAGTGTCCTCAACCTTTCTTCAAAATGTTTTAAGGCCCGTCTATCCTTTGCTGGCAGAGGTCGACCATCTTTGCTCTGTAAATAAAAGCAGAATAAATGAAACACAGAATATAATCATTCATTCAAAAGTTTCCAATTGATTTTAGTGTTTCTGAAAGCTAAGTGTATGATTCACAAATATACTCTATATATCTGTGTTTGGGTCACTTTCAAAATAAAACAACATGTAAACATCTTTATCACGTATAGAATCAGGGAATAGAATTATAAAAAGTTTTAGAAGTCATCACCTCATCATCATTCTTATTTCAGAGGAGAATAAAGAAGCCCAGAATCATAAATTAGACTTAGCCAAGGTCATATAACTAGTTAAAATATAGACTCTGGATTAGAACTTGGGTCTCCTGACTCCCCAGTTCAGTAATCTTTCTATTATACAGCTAACTATCAGAAAAGACAATTCTGTCAAGGACTGAATCACAATCACACAAGCATTAGAAAGAAAGCTGACTCTAATTTTAATAAAATATTGTCTAACCTTTGATTTAATCCTTTGAATGTGCTGTTCCACTTCTTCAATATCTTCAGTGTTCTCTAAGCGTTCATAGGCAGCACTTCTAGTACCTTTTATTAGATTTAGAGGTAAGGCTGACATACCATAGGCCTAAAACAAAAAAGAGAATTGAAAGCATGTTTACAATATTAGTTCAAACTAAATTCCATATTATTTTATAAGTCTAAATGTATAATTTATGCTTTTAACTTTTACTATCAGTATAGAAAACAAATTTTCTTAAGAGAACTGAAAAGTTGCAAATTCAGATTAAATTTCTGATACTTTAAATGGAAAGTAAAATCTCATTAATTTAAGCTAACTAGGAGTAAGATCAGTGTGAACTAGTAAAAACTACAAATTATTAAAAATGTCATAAACTAATTTTATTATTTTAAAGCTAAAAACAGGTATTCAGAAAATGTTTTCATGACTTATTTATGATAATTACTCACTTAAATAGTGCTTTAATAATTGAAAAATATTTTCCCAAAAGCCTAATACAGATAGCATAAATATTATCCTAATTTTATAGAAGAGGAAACTAAGAATAAAAGCCTAAGTAACTTGCCCAGGGTCACACAAGAAGTAAAAATCTTAGGTGGTACTCAAACTCGTGTTACCTAATTCCACAACCCACAATGCTACAATGTCTCTGGGATACATAGCAGGAAGGAGCTTGAGAAATTACTTAATCCAACCCCCTCAAATTGACCAATGAAGAAAATGAAGCATAGAGAGATGAAATAACTTTCTTAAGATCACACAAGTGACTAAGGTCTTCACAGAATACATATTCCTTGAGTCAATTAAGTCACCAGGCATTTATTAGTACCACTATGTGCCAAGCTCAGTGCTAAATTGGGAACATAATGAAGGGAAAACAGACAGTTCCTGCCCTCAAAGAGTTTATATTTTAATAAAGAAGCAGACATGTAAACAACTAAATTTATACAATTACAGAGTAGATGGTAGGCACTCAGAGGTGATGGCATTTGTGGCTAGGAGGACTGGGTAAGGCTTTCTGGAGTAGATGGGATTTGAGTAGAGTCTTCAAGGAAGTCTGGGAAACTAAGGTGGGGATCAGAGGGCAAAGACTTCCAGGTATGGGTAGCAGCTAATGCAAAATCATGAAATGCCATATGTGAGGAACTGCAAGTAGGCCAGTGCTGCTGGATCATACAGTGTATTGAGTAAGGTGGAAGAACAATGAAAAGGTAGGCAAGGGCCAGGTTATGAAGATCATGAAGTGCCTAACAAAGGAGTTTTCATTTGATCTTAGGGGTAATAGGGCACTGCTAGAGCCATTTGAGCAGGGGGGTGTCATGGTCAGATACATGCTTTAGGAAAATTACCCTGACACATGAGTGGAGGAAGAAATGGAGTGCAGAAAGGCTTGAGGCAGTGAAGAGGAGATGAGATTCCGAATTAGGATTGTGGTTGTAAGTACAAAGAAGGGGACATATAAATGAGAGATGTTGTGAAGATAGAAACTATAAGATTTGGCAAAGGACTGGATATGTGCCATTGAGGAATTAAGAACAACACAGGTTTTGAGCCCGGGTGAGTGAGGAAATAGTGGTATATCTGACAATAGGAGGGAAGTAGGGAAGAGGGGAGACTTTGGGAGGGCAAAGGATAATGAGTGATGTTTTGGGTCGTGTTGAGTTTAAGACACCTGTGGGATCTTTAGTTTAAGATACCCAAAAGGTAGTTGGTGATGTGGAACTGGAACTCGGCAGAAAGACGAGGATATATGTATATAATGATGTGTAAGTGTGTGTCTCTGTGTGTGTATGCAATTAGGGTTACTCATTTATATATACACACATATATACATCCATTTCTTTTTTTCTATATCTTTCTAGTTACCTAGCTAATCTCTCTACTATGCAGGTCATTAGTTTTCCTGAACCATTTTGGTCACAGACTAGAGGTTTAACTAATCATCAATGTGGATAAGTATACCTGTCACTCATTCTTCAACAAAAATTGCTGGGAAAACTAAAAGCAGTTTGACATAAAACAACATCTTACAACACATCTAAAGTTAAGCTCCAACTGGATGCATGACTTACATATATAAAAGATGACATGATAAACAAATTGGAGGAACAAGGAAGAAATTACCTTTCAGATCTATGAATCGGGTAATTGCTCATAACTAAACATGGAATAGAGAGGATCACTGAAGATAATTTTGATTACATAAGATTTTTTGAAAGTTTTTGCACAAACAAAACTAATTTGTCTAAAATTAGGGGATAAGCAATTAACAGGGAAAATGCTTGCACAAGTTTCTCTTCCCAGTTGATAAAAGGTAAAAAAAATATGGACAGGCAGCTTCCAGAGGGAGAAATTAAAGCTATCAATAGCCAAATGGGAAAGCAATGCTTCAAATAACTAATAACTAGAGAACAAGGAGAACAGTTTATACAATTAAACACTATAAAGACAAACAACTTTGAAACACATTAAGAACACTGTGATCAACACAAAGACCTGCCATGATTCTAAAGGATTAATGATCAAGCATGCTATCTACACCTCCTGACAGACAGAGGAAGGACTCAAATGCAGAATGAGACATTTATTTGTTAGATATGGCTAATGAAGGAATTTATTTTCCTTGACTATGCATATTTGTTATGAAAGTTTTTTTTTCTTTTCCAATGGAAGACAGGAGAAGCAGGAGGGACAGAAAAAAAATTCTGTCCATTGGAAAAAAAAAAGTACACCTGTTCACTCACGTGAATGTTGTGCATTATGAGGTATTTTGTTTGATCATTTTAAACATAAATATTGCTAATTAAGTCTTTAAAAAATCATAACTTTACAAAACTAGCTGCTTAAATATTGTTTTCCTTCCTATTTAATATCTTAATGTTTTAGAGAATGTTATTAAGAATTGGTTGGTTTGAATATAAAAAATTATATTATGACCCTGTATAAGTAACAATACCCAGTGATTTCATTTATAGCACACATTTTAATTATAATTTTCCTTAATCTTTTTTTCTTTAGTTTGATATCAACATCATGCCAAAGAGTTCAAATAAAAGTCTTAACTTTAAAACATTTATGAGCAAAGTCTCAAAACACAGCTTGGGCACAAATTTCATGAGAATTCATGTAAGAAATAAAGCAAGAGTATAAAAAATAGAGAAATGAGAGCCCCTAAGGAAAAATTTGGAAAAGAAATAAGGGCTATGGAAGAAAGACTTAGAAAGACAATTAACAGACTGGCACAAGAGGTTAAAAACCTGACTCAAACAACAAATTCCGTGAAAATTAGAACCAATCACCACGAGACAACAAGTATTAAAACAAAGTCAAAAGACAAAAAAAAAAAAAAAGAAAATGTAAGGTAATTGATAGCAAAAACAACTAACCTGGAAAACAGATTGAGGTAATTTTAGAATCACTAGACTACCTGAAAGCCATGATCAAAAAGAGAGACTAGACATATTTTAAGAAATACTTTAAGAAAACTGCTCCACAATCTTAGAAACTGACAGCAAAAGGGAAACAGAATTTGCTGGAGACCTCCTGAAAGAAACCCCAAAATGAAAGCTCAGAAGGAATATTACAGCAAAATTCAGACCTTCCAGATCAAAGAAAAAAATACTACAAGTAGCCAGAAAGAAAGAATTCTGGAACCAAGGTGCCACAGTCAGTATTACAAGTGATTTAGCAGGCCCCACTATAAAAGATATTCCACACAGCAAAGATTATAGGCTTATAGCCAAAAATTACTTACCTAGAAAAACTGAGTATAATCCTACAGGAGAAAAAAAAAGAATGGGCCTTGAATGAAATAGAGCACTAATAAGCATTCTTGATGAAAAGATCAGAACTGCATAGAAATTCTGAAGAACAAACATAGGAGTCAAGAGAAACATAGGTAAACAGAAGTAAACAATCAAATCATAAGGGAGTAAACAAGGATAAACTGTTTATATTATAATATAAAGATGTGTTATATGTGTATATATATTTATTCCTTCTAAACCCCATTATCATTCTTCTATTATCATCAGTAGTCAAAGAGGCTGTCTAATTAGACAAAAGTCCTGGGAGTGGTTCTATTATGTCTTGATATTATTAAGACAAGAATGAAAAGAGAGGGGAAGAGGAATGCATGGGGATGGTGGTGGGAGTGGAGGCAGGGAGGGTGTGAAAGGAATAATAGGAGAAATTATCATCCCTAAACGGGGTGCACAAGTAGTAGATTATAAAAACAAAGAGGAAAGGATGAAACTAAACTGGTCAAAGGAGGAAAGAATACATACACATTTAGAGCTGGATATTGAAAAAGGGATTCAGGAATGAAAGGGAAGAACAGAGGTAGGAGAATAACAGGGAAGGAAGATTAAGGGAGTGATTAGTCCTAAGCAAAACAAATTTTAAGTATTTACAAAGCTATTTATAGCTATTTTTTTTTGCAGTGGCAAAGAATGAGGACTCAAGTGGGAAATGGTTAATCAAGTTATAGCATATAAATGTGATATAAATATGATGGAATATTATTGTGTAATAAGAAATAATGAAGAGGATGGTCTCAGAGAAACATGGGAAGATCTGCATAAATTGGTACTAAGTGAAGTGAGTAAAATTAGGAGTAAAATTTAATAACATAATAAAGATAAACTGAAAGATTTGGGAACGCCAATCAATATAACGACCAACCACAATTCCAGAGGACTCATGATAAAACATGCTGTCCATCTTTCTGATGGAGACATAAAGGACTCAGGGTACAGAATGATCATGGTGGGGAAGAAAGAGTACAAGAAAAGGGGCAGATTTTTGCTGATGGAAAAAAAAAAATTAAAAAAAAGGCATAAAGAGACATGAGATAGATTTCTATGTAGATGGAACAATTTAGCAGGCCACTCTGGCTACAATAAAGTTTGTGGAAAGGTATGTAATAAGCCTGGAAAACTAGGCTAAAGCCAGATTATGAACAACTAAATGCCAAATAGCATTTGTATTATATCCTGAGAGACACTAGAGCTTCCTAAGCAGAGAAGTGACGTGGTCAGGCTTAAATTTCAAGAATATTAATTTGGAGGGCAGGTTGGAAGAGAGAGACAAGATGACAGAAGACCAATTAAGAAACTATTGAAAGAAACTAGATAAGGTTTTGAACTACGGTGGTTGTAGTGTGAGTAAAGAGAAGACATTCAAGATATACTGTGGAGGCAAAATTGACAGGACCTGGCAAATGATTAGATATGGGGGCAAGAGAATGGAGAGTGAAACATGACTTTCTAAAGGATGTAAAATTAAGATTAAAGCCTTTTCAAATAAAGTTGAAAGTTGGGAGGAGTAGATACATTCTGTTTTTGACATTTTGCGTTTGAGAAGCCTATAGAATATTTCAGTGTAAGTGTGGAACAGGCAGAGATGTAGGACTAGAGCACAAGAGAGATGTGAGAATTGGATACCTATTATCAGTAAAGAAATAATAGTTAAACCCATGGAAGTTAATAAGATCATCAAAGGAATATAGAAAGAAAGGAACCCTGTAGTATGCAAGCACATAGAAGATGGGACATGGATTAGTATCCTATAAAGGAGACAAATAAGGATCAGCCAGACAGTCAGTCATTGGAAATATACTGAAATACAAAGGAGAAAGAGAGTGCACAGGCAAAGATATGGCAGATGGGCTGGGAGTCTGAACAACAGAGAAACTGAAGTAAAAAGGATGATCTAGAGAATACGGGAAGATAAATCACTGAGGTACTATTAGATAGTGGTCAAACTTCAAATTACTGTTACACAATGGCTTATTGAACCTTCAATACAAGGTCTAAGTTTTGATGAAAACATATTATGTTCTTAAAAAGTCAGGCAAAGAAAAGGTTTATAATTGAAACCCCTCCCCCCCATAAGTCACAGCAGTATCTGATCAAAGTCAAAATGTTAAGACAAATAAAAATC
The DNA here is from genome assembly GCF_900497805.2 of Vombatus ursinus. NCBI lineage: Eukaryota > Metazoa > Chordata > Mammalia > Diprotodontia > Vombatidae > Vombatus > Vombatus ursinus. The sequence goes on from NW_020949613.1 coordinate 17,815,408, forward strand.
CTATCTATTTCCTATTATTTGCTCCTCTGCAGATGTGAAAAGGAATTGTCAACAACTTTCTTATGAAAATCTGTCATATGTTTGAAGACAGTAATTAAATCACCATTTCTCTAAGACTAAACCCAAATCCTTTCATCTTTCCTCATTTTCCAATCTCCTTCATCACTTTGGCCACACTTTTCTGTACCATCTAACTGTTACAGTTTCTATGGAAATGTTACAGAAATGACATTATAAAAGATGTGTTACCCTCAACTTGAGGTTCTTGGACATCAAGGACCACTGGGCCTTTTTATCTGACTTATAGCTGAAACCTCCTATGTGTGCTTTCTTCCCCATTTGGAGTGTAGGGCCTGTCTTGTTTTTCTATTTGCATTTCTAACACCTAACATGGTGTTTTATGCATATGTACTAAATGAATGTTTTTATATTAATTATTTTATATCCTTTTAAAGTCATTATTAACCTAAACTAGATATTCTAAAAGGAGCAAAAGATTCATTTATAACCTATGTCAAACATTTAAAGTATCAACCTAGTATTATTGTCTCACATTTTCAACAGTTCTTAGTTGATGGTTCTAAATTTGTCTGACTATAACATCCCCTCACTCAGGCCTTTTAATAAACCTAATCTTTCCCATTAAAAAAAAAGTGCTTTGTGTTTTGACGTCTAAACTTTGCCTTTGTCACCATTTAATTTAATCCTATTTCAAAAGGATCATTTTCTATTTACATTTAATAGAATTATGCAGAACATGGTATATATGTACATAAACCCTCCAATAGGCTTTAGTTTTATAGAGTAAGAAACCATGGGGCAGTAATTGGTAGTTAATAGTCCCATTTTAAAGTATTTGCTAATCATTAATTAATTAGTTTGCTGAACCTTCATTTCAAGATCTAAGTGTTGCTGATCATATATAATATTTGCTACAATATTTAATATAGTGAGCCAATTTCTTAAGTAGAAAATAACAAAAAAGGAGGCTTATATAAAACTCTTGATACTATTTTTTAAAAAGAAAGACAAATAAGAGCTTTTAATTATATGAATGCCATTACAAAGACCTTTAGCATTTTTTTTAGAGGGGTTGGATTTAATCTTCACACATATGAAAATAAAATATTTTAAGAGAACATTAAATGTACTCTTGGTAAAGAATCACTGCCCAAGAGCATAGAAAACCTGGTCTTAAAAACTGTTCTAATAAAGTGACTGAAGAAAAGACAATTCTCATTTAGATGACTAAACTAACATTTTCATCTCTGTATACAAGTTGAATTTCAGTAAATACTATGAAATCCAAACAAAAATATCTGTCTATAATATACTTGATTTTCACATATTCCACAAATCCCAGAGCTATTTTAGCTTTTGGATTCAACTTAAAAAAATTTTTTTGAATTTAACTTTGAAGAAAAAAAAATTAATGAGTTTTTTTAAAAATAGAAATACTAGCTTTTATAGAAACATATAAAACATTCATTGCTTACCACTGCCCTCTAGTGAATTCCCCCAAAAGTAAATTAAGATTGAGTTGAAAACTGAATCAATTTTTAATGTTTCTCAGGATGCACAGCAACCTCCCTGACAGTATTTATCTCAAAAGTAAAAGAAATCACCAAGGAACTTTAAAAATTAGCATAACGTCAAGGATTATATATATGCAAATGCATATAAAATACTTTCATTACTAACGTCTATGTATGTACATAATATTTGCACTATATTATCCAACTAGTATTTATTAGATGTTTTCTTTGCCACTCCCACTCTCTTTCCACCTTAAACTACTTCACCACCATGAGGTCTAAGAACATGTTTTTAAAGATTTGCATTTTGATTCATTCTTAGGGAAGGTAAAGATCAGAAGAATGATAAATTAATAATATTAAAAACAGACATTAAGTACTACAGCATATTATTGTTATCACATCCCCAATGGCCAGTGATGTTCCAGAAATGTCTTCCCCAAAGACAGCTGTGAAGGGAAATTTTAAAAGCAAAGGGAAGGAGGTACAGTAAACTCAGTTATCAGAAAGCAGGCAAGTGGTCGTCTTGTTCTATTGCATTCCCTTTTTTTCAAGAAGGCTGGGCTCAGGGGGCAGCTAGGTGGCGCAGAGGATAGAGCACCAGCCCTGAAGTCAGGAGGACTTGAGTTCAAATCCGGCCTCAGACCAAACACTTGACACTTATTAGCTGTGTGACCCTGGGCAAGTCACTTAACCCCAATTGCCTAAAAAAGAAAAAAAAATGTAAAAAAAAAAGAGAAGGTTGGGCTGGTGGTTAGTAGGCAGAAACATTTCACTCAAACTGTCAGAACTAAGAGATAAACAAAAGTGGAATGAAAATTATTTTTGTATTTGTATCACTGGATCTGAAACCAAAGTCTGACACAAAATAGGAAATTAGCAATTGCTTGCTGACTGATTAACAAATGTATAATTATACAGTGTTTTATAATTAGTCTCTTCACATCCATTATTTCATCTGGTCCTCCCCAAAACCACCTAAGTTAAGAGTTGTGTCCATTTTAAAGTGAGGAAGATAGAGGCTTAGAGTTCATGGCCACATAGCTTGTAGGGATACAGCTAGGTCTTAGGACTCCAAGTATTATACTCTTTGCATTATAGCTTTCATTAGAAGACAAAAACACACCTTCAGAAGCAAATATAAATGGAAAAGTACCTTCTTGGGTAGAAAAGTAGCTGAGGGCTCTGTTAAGCAACTCCAGTTAGATATGCATAATATTGAAAGTAAAACTTTTTTTTTTAAGCGAGGCAATTGGGGTTAAATGACTTGCCCAGGGTCACACAGCTAGTAAGTGTCAAGTGTCTGCTCTGAGGCCAGATTTGAACTCAGATCCCCCTGACTCCAGGGCTGGTGCTCTATCCACTGTGCCATCTAACTGCCCCAAAAGTAAAACATCTTATGAGGTCAAGATGAACAGTCCAGCTGGGCAGAGCCAAGATGGAGGAGCAAAAGCAGTGACTTGCTTGAGCTCTCCCCCAAACCCCTCCAAATACCTCAAAAAATGGCTCTAAACAAATTCTAAAGTAGCAGAACCCACAAAAAGACAGAGTGAAACAAACTTCCAGTCCAAGATAACCTGGATGGTAGATTAGAAAGGTATATCACACCAGGCTGGGAGAGGAACACAGTTCAGCATAAGCACGCAGGCCACAGCAAACCTGGAGCATGCCTCAGAGGACTGAATCACAGGCAGCTGCGGCGGTTTCCAGACTTCTCAACCCATGAACACCAAAGACAACTTAGAAGTTCAGTGGGAAAAGTCTGTTTCTTCAGTGAGAGAAAAGTGCGGGATCCGAGCCCCATTCCCCAAGCTCAGCCCTGGGGCTGTGGCTGCCTCCTGAACTTCTGACCCACATACTGATGGGGAATCGAGTGACTGATCAGAGGGGGATTGCAGGGATCTCTCTGCTGGTGCAGGATTCTCTTGCTTTGCCCATGCTTGGATCTGGGTCACAGTTCTGGGTGGCACTCCTGGGGCAAGGAGGAGTGCTGGTGTGATGGAGCTTGTGGTGGTGGGGGACAGGAAATATTCCTCACAGTTCCAAGACAGAAAAGAATGCTTTTGGTCACTCACAGACCAGAGCACAGGCCAGGAAAGGAATAAACACCTCGCCCTTGATCATAGCACCTTGGAAGAACTGAAAATTTATAGAAGTATCTCTGAAAACAGCTGCACAAAACCCCTGAAGCTTGGGACAGTACATTCTCCATACTGGAAACAGACCCCTACCTTAACAAAGAGTTTATAACTCAAGTAATTGGCCAGGATCATGAGCAAGCAGCGCAAAAAGAGTCAGACTATATTATCTTACTTTGGTGATAAAGAAGATCAAAATACACAACCAGAAGAAGACAATGAAGCCAAAGCTCCTACATCCAAAGCCTCCAAGAAAAATATGAATTGGTCCCAGGCCATAGAAGAGCTGAAAAAGGATTTTGAGAAGCAAGTAAGAGAAGTAGAGGAAGAACTGAGCGTGATGCTAAAGGAGACCCAAAAAAATACTGAAGAAAATAACACCTTAAAAAATAGCCTAACCCAAATGGCAAAAGAGGTCCAAAAAGCCAATGAGAAGAATGCCCTAAAAAGCAAAATTAGCCAAATAGAAAAGGAAGTCCAAAAGATTACTGAAGAAAATACTTCCTTAAAAATTAGAAAGGAGCAATTGGAAGCTAGTGACAATCTGAGAAATCAAGGCACTGTAAAAGTAATCCAAAAGAATGAAAAAATAGAAGAGAATGTGAAATATTTCATTGGAAAAACAACTGACCTGGAAAACAGATCCAGGAGAGAGAACTTAAAAATTACTGAACTATCTGAAAGCCATGATCAAAAAAAGAGCCTAGACATCATCTTTCAAGAAATTATCAAGGAAAACTGCCCTGATATTTTAGAACCAGAGGGCAAAACAGAAATTGAAAGAATCCACCAATCACCTCCTGAAAGAGATCCCAAAAGGAAGACTCCAAGGAATATTGTAGCCAAATTCCAGAATTCTCAGGTCAAGGAGAAAATATTGCAGGCAGCCAGAAAGAAACAATTCAAGTATTGTGGAAACACAATCAGGATAACACAAGATTTAGCAGCTTCTACATTAAGGGTCCAGAGTGCATGGCGCGTGATATTCCGGAGGGCAAAGGAGAGAGGACTACAACCAAGAATCACCTACCCAGAAAAACTGAATATAATCCTTCAGGTGAAAAAATGATCATTCAATGAAATAGGGGACTTTCAAGCATTCCTGAGGAAAAGACCAGACCTGAATATAAAATTTGACTTTCAAATACAAGACTCAAGTGAAACATGGAAGAGGTAAACAAGAAAGAGAAATCTTAAGAGACTTATTAAGGTTGAACTGCTTACATTCCTGCATGGAAAGATGATATTTGTAACTCATAAGTCCTTTGTCAGTATTAGGGTAGTGGGAGGGAAAAAAATTTTACGTATGTATAGATAGATAGATAGATAGAGGGCACAGTGTGAGTTGAAGATGAAGGGGTGATATCTGGAAAATAAAATTAAAGGGTGAGAGAGGATTATACTGGGAGAAGGAGAAAGGGAGAGGTAGAACGGGGTAAAATATCTCACACACAAAAAAGCAGAAAAGAAAAGGTTCTTACAATGGAGGGGAAACAGGGGAAGATGAGAGGGAATGAGTGAATCTTATTCTTATAGGATTTGGCTTAAGGAGGGAATAACATACACAATGGGGTATGGAAATCTATCTTACCCTACAGGAAAATAAGGGGGGGAAGGGGACAAGAGAACAGGGGACTGATAGAAGGTAGGGCAGATTGAGGGAGGGGATAATCAAAACAAACACTTCTAAGGAGGGACAGGGTCAAAAGAGAGAATAGAATAAATGGGGGGTAGGATAGGATGAAGGGAAATATATTTAGTTTTTCACAACATGACTATTATGGAAGTGTTTTGCATGATTATACATCTATAACCTGTATCGAGATGCTTGCCTTTTCAATGAGGGTGGTTGGGGAGAGAGGAAGGTAGAAAATCTGTAACCCAGAGTTTTAAAAACACATGTTAAAAATAAAAATAAAATTAAAAAAAATTTCCGTTATTTACACATATTCATATATCTGTATGAATGAGTATACATTCAATTTATGCATATGCATGCATATGTTGTATATTCAAGAAGTATATTGTATTCAATATGTTCCCTAGAAGATCCTGAAGCACCTTGAAAAGCAAGTATGTTTAGGATACACATAATGATATATCTTGATCCTATTTTCTAGGGGAGATGCAAAAGCTTATTAAATTAAAATAAAGCCACTGACTTCAGTTCTCAGCTTTCTGCTCTTATCTTCATTTTGGAAGCAGTTGTTTAACCAGGATGCTATGTGATTCTAAAAAAAAATGGTCATTATAACTATCAAAAAAAAAGATGAACAGTCTATTTAATCATATCTCAGATATCAACAATAACTTCTTAGCAGAAATCATTTTTTTTGGCAGGGTAATATTTTTCCTTATTTTCCTTTTTTTTTAAAGTCAGCATTTATATAGTGCTTTTAGAATTGCAAAGCACTGTACATCATGTATTATTTCATTTAGTCCTCACATCAAACCTATGAGGCACTTTATCCTTTTTTTTACAGATAAGCAAACTAAAGGGGGCTAAGGTTAAGTGACTTGACAAGGGTCACTTAACTAGTATGTATCTGAGACAGGAAAAAGTATTTCTGAATCCAAGTTCAGAGTTTTTACCCACTTTGCTAGCTCACTACCTCAGGTGTAAAATCACATTTATAGTTAAGAGGTCAGTGTTTATTTCACCATGATAATATAAATTTAGATTCTCATGATATAAGTTAAATAGATGAAAGTACTATGAATAATTTGTTACTTTACAATCCTTGTGATCTCAACCAATAATACTGCTAATAAGACAATATCAATAAGTTTATACCTCAGTTTTTTCCCCAACAGCTGTGCTAATCTATTTTCTTCCTAAAGACTTTCTAGAATTATGTCAGATAAAGTAACACTTTTGTGATAGGTTAAAAATACAAACAATTGAGATTTTCTTGTGACTAGAGTTTTTTATATTTTAAAATTGCTTTTGACATTACCAAACCTAATAGCGAATGTGATTCCATCTATCTTTTCTTCCTCTTCAACCTTCAAAGTATTTCAAGGCCTATCCGAGCAACTCCAGCAAAATATTCCTAATATTAGAAATGAAGATTAATAGTCCATTCTATATATATGTTTAGTCATCATCTCAAATATTAGTGACTTATTCCTAGAAGAAATTATGTTGATTTTTGAAAGACACTGTGTAATAGACAGAAGGCTGATCTCAAAAGAAGATACTGGGTTCAATTCCTGCCTCTGATAACATAATAACTTTGGACAAGCCCCTTAAAATTCTCAGTGCCCCTAGGAAACTTTTAAAGAAAATAAGTCAGTCAGTCAACAAGTATTTATTAGGCCTTTACTCTGTACCAGGCACTGTGATAAGCACTGGGAATATGAAGACAGGCAAAAAAGCAACTTCTTAGCTCAAGAAACTCATGTTTTAATGGGGATAACAACATGTAAACAACTAGGTACAAAACAAGATATATACAGAGTAGATGGAAGGTAATCTAAAACATAGGCATAAAAGAAGAAATGAAGAAAATTGGGAAAGAGCTCCACAAAAAGTGGGGTTTGAACTAACTCCTGAAGATATCAGGGAAGCAAGGAGGTAGAGATGAGGGAGAATATTCTAGGCAGAGGAGATAGCCAATGTAAAGACACAGAGATGAGAAACGGAGTGTTCTGTGTGAGGAAACACGCAGGCCAAAGTAGTTCGATCACAGAGTACAGAAAGTGGAATAAATGTAAGAATACTAGAAAGGTAGGAAAGGATCAGGTTGTAAAAGGTTTTAAAAGTTCAATAAAGAATTCTGTATTTGATCATGGAGATGAAAAGGAACCAATGGAGCTATTTGAATGGGGTGGGGGAAAGGTGGGAAGGAAGGATGATACAGGAAGATTTATGTTAAGAAAAATATTTTGGCAAATGAAGAGGAGAATGGATTGGGGGGTGACGGTGGCGGGGGAGATGGGGATTTGTGGCACAAATATCAATCAGAAGGTTATTGACACAGTCTGGGCAAAAGGTGATAAGGGTCTGTACCAGGGTTGTGGCTGTGTTCATATATAGGAAATACCAGTGAAAGTAAAATTGTAAGATCTGATAGTAGGTTATATTTATGGAGTATTTGGGAGTGAGGAGCCAAGGATGACATCAACGGTGTAATCTTGGGGGACCGGAAAGATAATTATTTTGAACATGATGGAGATACCAACAGAGAATGTGGTTTGAGATGTTCAAAAGTACATTGGCGATGGGGAACTAGAATACCAGAGAAACTAGGGTTGGATATATAAATCTGGGAATTATCTGCACAGAGATGATCTCTATTGCACTTATGAAAGCTTGTGAGATCACCAACTGAGGTAGTGTAGAGGAAAAAAAAGAGGTCCCATGATGAAACTCCGAAGGATCCAGGCAGTGGGTGGAATCTAGACAAAGATCCAGCAAGGGAGACTGAGAAGTAACAGTCACAGAGATAAGAAGAAGACAGCTGGGAGGAGCAGTGTCTTGAAAATCTAGAGATGAAAAAGTATCTAAGAAGTACCTGAGGAAAGGGTCAATGACATTGTCAAAAGTTGCGGACAGTTCAAGAAGGAACTTTTGAAGGCAATAAAAATTGAGAAGAGGCAGTTTCTAAATTGGTAAAAGGAGTTTCATCACCAAGGAGTTCCCTATACCAATTAACCAGAGGTTCAGAACAAAAGTCAGACAACAAATTTCTAAATATTTTTGCTTCTCAGTCTGGAAAAGAACTTTTCTTTTCCCCAGGTAAGCTCTATGTTTTATTTTATTTTTAAAAAAATTTGGGGGGGCTAGTCAATGGGGTTAAATGACTTGCCCAGGGTCACACAGCTAGTAAGTGCCAAATATCTGAGGCCGGATTTAAACTCAGGTTCTCCTTAAGTCAGGAGGACTTGAGTTCAAATCCAGCCTCAAACACTTACTAGCTGTGCGACCTTGGACAAGTCACTTAACCCCAACTGCCTAAAAAAAAAATATTTAAATTAAATTAAATTGAGTGTCTAATTGTTTAGCTATTTTTATAATTAATAAGAGTAGTCATAATTTTAATTAAATTTAAATAACCAACTAATTTTTAAGGCACGATAAGCTTTGAAATAAGTGATGCATAATTTAGGATCCATACTTGGCTGACATATATAAGACGTCCTTTGCCTGAGTCCTAATGCCTTAATAGTTAGATTACTGATGTTAGAATAAAGAATAGTATTTTCCCTTTTGAGAATTGATTATTCTAAATGCCAAATTACTCAACATGTTGTTTTCTTACTTCTTACTCACATCTATCTTCAAAGAACTTTTAAACTGATATACTCTACTTCCCACAATATTTAATTTCATCTTCCATTATTTTCCATTCTTCAAATACACAGAAAATAAATTCGTGGCTGGAGAGGAAGCTCTTAACTTCTCCTAGATTCTGCTATTTATTTGCCAAACAAGAATGGACTGCAGCAAACTGGAGGACTCATAGAAGCTTGGTCAGCTTTAGAATTTGTTGGTATGACCTTTAAATAATTAGGAAACTGATGGTGTATTTGTGCCTGCCACTACGTCGGTGCTTAATAAATGCATGATGACTTGCTAACTTGCCAAGAACTGTGCTGAGGGCCAGGGACATAAAGAAAAACAAAAACAAGGTCACTGTCAGAAAGAGCTCAACTTCTAATACAAGAGTCAGCATACAAACAATTAAGTACATACAACATATATACAAAACAGGAAGAAGGGAAAAGACATTTATTAAGTGCCTACTATATGCAAAGCCTTGTGCTAAGTGCTTTACAAATATTATTTCTTTTGAATACATGGAAATTAGTCTCAGAAGGAAGATACTGAGGGCAGCATATGGGGAGGAGGACAAGAATGAGGACAGGACTAGGAAAGGCTTCTTGGAGTAGATGGGATTTGAGCTGAATCTTGAAGGAAGTCAGGGAAACTAAGAGGTGGAGATGAAGGAGAACATTCTAGGTTTATGTGACAGCCAATGCAAAGACACAAAATCCAGAGATAGTGTCTAATGAGAGGAAAAGCAAGAAGGATCACAGAGTTCATAGACAGGAAGGGTCAAGTTGTGAAGGGCTTTAAACTGCCAATGGATTTTTTTATATGAAGATGAAGGTAACAGGGAGGCACTGGAATTTATTGAGTGTATTTACGGGTGTTGGGGAGGAAGGAGTGGCTACATGGTCAGATCTGTACTTTAGGATGACCACTTTGGCAACTAAGATTACTTCCAAATTTTCAATTCAAATTCAAATATTTAAATGAGGTAATATTTGTAAAGGGCTTCATCATTCCACCAAAACTTCACTCTCTAAAGTTACTAATGCTCACTTGGTTGCCAAATCCAACGGCCTTTTCTCAGTCCTCATTCTCCTTGACCTCTCTGCAGCCTTTGACACTGCTGATCACTCTCTTCTCTCTAGATTTTCAAGACATCACTCTCTCCTAGTTCAGACCATTCCTGCTCTCTTCTTTGCTGGATCCTTTTCCAGATCATGTCAACTAACTATAAATGCTCCTCAGGGTTTGAACCTGGGCCCTTTTCCTCTCCCTCTACACTACTTCATTTGGTGATCTCATCAGTTCCCACAGATTTAATTACCATCTTTATGGTAATGACTCTCAAATCTATCTATCTTGTCCCAAACTTTCTGCGGATCTCTAATCTCACAGCTTCAAATACCTTACCTATACCTCAAATTGGATGTCCATCAACATCTTAACTCAATATCCAAAGCAGAACTCATTAACTTTCCCCCTAAACCTTCCTCTCCTCTTAACATTATTCTTCTAGTCCTTCTGGCTCATAACCTAGGAGTTATTCTGGATTCCTCACTATCTCTCCCCTTCCTACCCCCAATCTAACATTATGCCAAGGCCTACTAATTTTACCTTTGTAACATCTCTCATACTCCCTTCCTTTCTCCTCTGACACTGCTCCAACTTTAGTGTGGGCTCTCACTGCATTATGGCTGGATTATTACAATGGCCTGCTGGTGGGTTTGCCTCCCTCAGGTCTCTTCCCTCTCCAATCCATTCTTCATTCAGCCACTCAAGTAATTTTCCTAAAACACATGTCCAATCATGTCATCCCCTTCCTCCAACACTCAATAAACTCCAATGATTCCTTATTGCCTCCAGGATCAAATACAAAATCCTGTTTGGCATTCAAAGCCTTTCATAACCTAGCCCCCTTCTACCTTTCTAATCTTCTTACACCTTACTCCTTGACAGACATTTCTCCATCCACTGACATTGACCTCCTGGCTGTTTCACAAACAAGAGATTCCATCTCTTAGTTATGGGCATTTTCTCTGGCTTTCCTCCATGCCTGGAATGCTCTCCCTCCAACTACTGACCTCCCTGGCTTCCTTTAAGTCTCAACTAAATCCCATCTTCTACTAGAAGTTTTCCCCATCCCTTCTTAATTTCAGTGCTTTCCTTCTTTTAATTACTTCCTATTTATCCTGTATTACTTTACTCTGTATGTATTTGTTTATGTGTAGTCTCCCCCATTAGACTGTAAGCTCCTTGAGGGCAGGGATTGTCTTTTGCCTCTTTTTGTATCCACAGTGCTTAGCACATAGAAGGTGCTTAATAAATGTTTACTGATTGATCAAAGACTTACAGAACTAAGAAGAGATTTGAAGCAGGGAGACCAATTAGAGTGCTACTGCAAGTCAGGTGATAAAGGGTCTGCACCAGGGTGGTGGCAGTGCCACAGGAGAACAGCATATACAAGAGATGTTTTAAGGATAGAAACAAGAAGATCTGGCAACAGACTGGATATGTAGGATAAGTGCAAATGAGGAGTCAAATGAAGCTGAACCTGAGTAAGTGAAAGGATAATAATGCTCTTAACAGTAATAACAAAGTTGGTAGGAGGGGAGGGCTTTTTGGGAAAAGGTGATGAGTTGTTTTGAACACATAGAACTTGAAATGGCTAAAGGACATCCAGTTCAAGATGTCTGAAAGGTAGGCGGTACAAAACTAAAATTCAGCAATTAGAGCTGGATATATAGATTTGGGAATTATCTATATAGAGATGATATTTGATTACAAGGGAGATGATGAGAACAGTAAGTAATATAAACTGGAGGGGACAGGGAAGAGGACCTAAGACAGAGTCTTGAAGAACTCTTACAGTTAGGTGGTATCACTTGGAAGAAAAGGAATGCTCAAGAGAAAGCACTGTCACCAAAACCTAGAAAGAAGACATTACACAATAGAGGGTGATCAGCAATATCTAACTAACTTAGGACAATTCCCAGGTACTTTAATTTCAATATCAGAACAAAATGAGACATTTGTAAGTCATTAAAGTTAACAAAAGGAGATGTAGCCAAAGCAAGAGAAAGATGCACCTTCAACAAAGACTGGAATTGAGAACACCTTGAGTTGGTCTGAAATAATCATCAGTGATCCATCAGACAAGTATTAGAGAAGGCAACTAGAGCTCCTCAAAGTTATACACTCAGGTGAGCAGGAAGTGATGTCAATAACCTGAGTCGTTTGTCCCTGAGACGACCAAGTCTCAAAGATGGTCTCAATAACTTTTAATGAAAAAATAATTTGCATGGGGGCAGGGTTAGGATATTGGTACTAACACAGTGGGAGAAGATATGAGTAATGTTAACATAAGGAAGGAAGAAGAGTAAGCTTTCAGCAAATTGCCAGTTTTTTGGAGCATTGATGTGTTGAGGAATGAAAGGGTAACACTTTAAATGTACAAATCCTTATTATCATTTTAAGAAGAATGAGCTGCAAAATCAGGATTAGATTCTTGACATGATTCTTAATTCCTAGTTTAGTTTTCCTTCCAACATAGCATTCTCAGTTCATGACAAGATGAAAAATTTAAAAATGTTATTACCCTTTCATTCCCCAACAGATAGGAGGATCAAAAGATAAGAACACAGAGTACTCAAAAGAAGAAATGCAAATTGACAACTAGATGAAAAAAAAGTTACACATCAGTAATAACACACACACACACACACACACACACACACACACACACACACACACCCCTGAAGTTCCACCTCACACTCAATAAATTGTCAAAGATGACAAAAGACAAGTTAGTCAATGTTGGAAGGGTTAAGGAAAGATTGCCACCACTACTAATAATTAATTTTAGTGGAGATGTGAATTAGTACAACCATTGCATATAAAAACTGGAATTATGTTAATAAAGTAGCTAAAATAATTCCACTGTTAGGCATATACCTGAAGAGATCGGTGACAAAAAGAAAGGGTACACATACTCCAAAATAGTTATAGAGCATTTTTTATGATATCATAGAACAAGAAACAGAGTAGATATGCAAAATGTAGTACATGAACATAATGGAATATTACTATGCTGCAAGAAATAACAAATATAATGAATATAGAGAAGCATGGAAAAGCTTACATGAATTGATGCAAAGTGAAAAAGAGCCAAGAAAACAATACATATAATGACTACGACAACATAAATGGAACGAACAGCAACTGTAAAATAACAGAAAATGAATGGTATAAAATTACAAAGATCAAGTTTAGTCCCTAAAAGGAGATTTGAGAAGTTACCTCCTCCACTTTCTTTGCAAGGGGGCAAAGGTTTCATAGGTATAGGTCTTTTTTGCTCCTCTTTTTATGTTTTAAAAAATATTTGTTATAAGGGATTGTTACAAGGGATGGTATAAGGGGAAGAGGAGAGATCTGGGGGAAATCTAAGTTATTGTAAAAACAAAAGATATCAATACAAATTTTAAAAACTTTCCATTGTTTAATAAAAGATGTTATTTAAAGGGCAGTATTTTATGTGGGAGTTCTTTTTCATGTTAGGAAAGTTTACTTTTTGACAAAGAAAAATCTAGCACAATCTCTCTGAAGGGTGAAAAATAGAATTTTCTGGTCTGATAGCTGGAATTACTCTCAAATCTTTTAAATGTTTTGTTCCCTCAAGACAATAAAGAGAGTAATTGCTCGGAAGTTACACCAAAAAGACACAAAAAGATCAAATAAGTTATTAAATGTTTTAGCAAAATACAAAACCAATTATGTTCATCTTTCGAGGACAAGTTAAATGAGATACACAAAAATCACTCAAAAATTAATCTGCCCATCATACTGAAAGTAATATATCATTCTGCCATGCATTCGAACAGCAACTTATAGTTAATGACAACTATTGTAGTAATAACTGGGGCTAGATAAAATCATTTCAGTGTAAAACACATTAATAAAAACACGGATGCAAATTATACCATCTGTAAAACTGCTTCATGGTACTGCTGCCTCAATTTTTCATGTTATCATTAGGCTCCATGAAGACAGATCAAGAAGGTCATGTAAATACACAAGCTCCATGAGGATCATTTATGTTTAATACAAAGTTTTAAGGTTTGGGGTTTGTTTCTATTTTATTAAAATATGTGATATATTACAGTACTATAAGATGAAAGGTTTGTTCCTAATTCAGTCTAAAACTTACTAAGGTTATAAGCTTAAATAGGTCGTTCAAATATATTTACAAAAACACCCTGTTTGCTTTCCCTTAAGAAAAAAAGTTTGAGAGTAACTTCTCTTTACATGTTTGTAGTTTTAATAAAAACTTGGTAACTTTCATAAGTAAAAGATTTTCCAGTCTCTTCCCACTAAGAATTATAATAGCACTCCCATATCATATCAGACCCTTAAAACCAAGACTTGAAAAGAACTACAGGATTATCTAGGAGAAAAAAAGTTCCATTTTGGGATAAGAGTAGAGGTCACTAAGAAAGTGAAAAGGAGAGAAAGATAAAACTAATTATATCAAAGTTCATTCACTAATTCATTTAGTTAGTACCTATTAACCCCTGGTAACACTGAGCAAAACACAAAATTAGTGAAAAATATTGTCCTGTGTTCTAGGCATGTTAATTAAGTTAGGGAAACAAGATACACAGATATGCAATTGTTTTTTCTTACTCTTCCTGAGGCAGCTAGATGGTGCCATGGATAGACACTCGGCCTGCAAGCAGAAAGACTTGGTTCAAACTGACCAGAGGACAAATACTAGTTGTGTAACACTAGACAAGTGACAATTTCTTTCTACCCCAGTTTTCTCAACTGTAAAACTGGGATAATAATAGCACCAACCTCCCAGGGTTGGTATAACAATAAAATGAGATGATATTTGTAAAGCACTTAGCACAGTGCCTAGTACATAGTAGGTGCTTTTAAAAATACTTGCTAAAACTAAGAAATCAATTTCTCTCTCTCAATAAGAGAACTTGTAAAATTCTCTTACCATTTCCCATTAGATTGCAAGCTCAAAGGAAGGGGCTGTCTTTTGACTCTTTTAATTTCCCTAGCACTTAGTACAGTGTCTGGCACAAAGCAGGCACTTAAATGTTTACCGACTTCCTGTTTACTGATTTCCATGTTGTTTAACAGCAAATGAATGATCCAGACAAAATCCCTACAACAGAAATTTCGGAGAGAAGAGAATGCCTGTAAAATATAATAGCAGAAAATAATTCATAGGTTAATCGAAGAATCTCAAAGTTGGAAGGGAACTCAAGAGACTACCTAATCCAACACAAACATGACTATATTATACTATATTACAAGTGTTCTTTGGGTCTCTGCTTGAACATCTACCATACAAACCGACTACCCCTCCTGAAGCTGCTCATCCCACTCTGACCAGCTCTAACAGCCACAGCGTTTTCCCTTATATTAAACCTACATTTGCCTCTACAACTTCCATCTACTAATCCTCATTTTGCCCCCAAGGTCCAAGTAGGACAAATCTAATTACTCTTCCAAATGAAAGTTCTTCAAATACCTGAAGACATCAATTGTGTCCCAAGTCTTCTCTTTTTCAGGCTAAAGATTCCTAGTTTGTCCAAATAATCCTAAATGACATGAACTAGAGGTTGCCCTCTTCTGGACTATATCCAACTTATCATTTTCTTTGTGATGTTTATTTCAGCCACAAAATAACTGCCATCGGCAGATACCTGGGAAAATTTGCAAATTAATCAATCAACTCGGTCCCAATTCAGGAAGGCTATTGAAAAAAAAAAAACTATTACAGGCATTCCATCACATAGAATTTTATCAAGCTTCTAAAGTGTTCTATTACTGAAATATATGTAAACCTACCCATATTTATAAATATAATAAAACAAAAGAGATAGTTTGACTCAGCATTTTTACAAACTTGGGTTTCATGGGTCACTTTGTCATGAGGGAGGGTCCTATTTGAGGACTATAACAAGGGAGGATTCACTGGGCAGCGGTTTATTGTGCTTGTGTTAAGATTGACCACTGAATGTAGAATACTGCATATACTATCAGACTCAGTAAATATGTTGGTTAGTTTTGCTAAACTGAATTTTCCACTTTTCTTTTTAAAGACAGTTTGCTTAGTAGAGGAAGTGGAAAGGATATATTAAAAAATGGTGATGTAGAAATATAATACGTTAATAAAAAATTTAAAACATTGACTCATCTGTTATGAGGAAAGACAGATTGGGAATCAAGAAATCTGAGTTTTAGTTGCAGTTCTGCTAACTAACCAGCTGGGTGAACTCAATAAAATCATTTTCCTCTCTTGGCCTATTTCATTACCTATAAGATGAGGGGTATTGGTTTAGATTCGCCTTAAACTCTAATAATCTATTTGCAAATGGACACATTTCTAATAAATGGGGCATAACAAAGCTAGAGCACATAGGTACCTCCCTCTGAGTATCTAAAACAGCAAGAACAGAGAAACCGCCACCTCCGGGCAGCCAAGAAATATGGCCTATCATACAGAGAAGGTGCTAGCTGGCAGCAACTGAGGATAGCACAGCAGTCGCCTCAGCTCAGAAATGGGAGCAGTTAGTGCCACAGAAGTGACCTATGAAACCAAGCAACAAACTCCCTGGAAATAACCTATGGAAAAAAAAAATTCCCCAAGCTAGACTGTGATAACTCTGACAAAGATCTCATAACCAAAATGTGTATAGGAAATTGATATAAATATATAAGAACAAGAGCTATTCACCACTAAATAAATGATCAAAGGATAAGACCAGGCAGGCTTTTTTTTTTTTATTAAGATGCTTTATTACTGCTAAAAAAAAATGACAAGAATACAAAAGAAATAAAGAAATACTTTAAAAATATAAGATAACCAAACTAACAAAACCAAACAGAAAATTTAAATAACCTAATCTCAGAAAATGAAATAAAATTCTTTGCCATTGCTTAAATAAAAAAAAAGTAAAGTAACGTTCCAATGACTTCTCCTGGCACATTCCCCAAACTGAAACTTCCCCAATGACAAAGTTGAGCAACATATATATTGGTCATGTCTGACAATAAATGATTCTTCCACAATTATTTTCTACCACTTCTGGAGAACATGAGAAATGTTTCATCAAGAGCCATCTGAAGTCTAAATCAACCTAAAGGATCAGACTCCTTTCAGTCTCTTAATATTGTTTACAAAAGAAAAAAATGCAAATTAATAACCACATGAAAATATGCTCCAAAATAGCAAATAAGAAATGCAAATTAAAACAATACTGAGGCTTTTACCACATTCACAGATTAGAAGATATGAAAAGAGATTTGCTTTAAAAAAAGAAGAGTAACTGTAGAAAGACAGGCATAGAAACAGATTGTTAGTGAAGTTATAAATTGGTTAAACAATTCTGTGAACAATAGGAAATCCTGCAAGTCAATAAATAGTTTACATTCTTTGATCCAGCAATAACCGTTATTCTTAGTATGTATATATCCAAAGGAGACCAGAGACAGGGAAAAGTCCCATAAATACAAAAATACTTGTAGTAGCAGCAAATGTCACAGAAGAAAACGAAAATGAAGAATTCAAGGAAACTGTCTTGTATGAAACTGATAAGCAGTTAAAGCAAATATAACCAGGAGAACAATTCACCACGTAACTAAAATAATGTTAAAGTAAACAACATTAAAAGACATCAGAATTCTAATCAATTCAGTGACCAATCACAATGTCTCAAGATTGACTGTGAAGCATACTTTTTTGCTCATCAAAGAAGTTATATGATATAGGTAATAGATTTAGAGCAGAAGGCGTCTTTATATGTCATCTAATTTACCTCTCATTTTATTAATAAGGAAATTGAGATCCTAAAAGCTTAAATTACTTGGCCAAGGACACATAGATAACATGCAGGAGAGCTGGAATCCAAACCTAGGTTTTTAAGTCCAAATTCAGTATTCTTCTCACTATACCATGATGTCTACCAATGTCTACTAGATTGAATGAACTAAGAAATTCAAGACATACAATGCTTACAAGAAACCTATTCTGGAATAACAGAATGTGTGGCATAAGAGACTCTAACACCATCCTCATCATTTCTTGTGACTTTATATCAGTAGGATTCTGCGCTTTCAAAGAATGAGGTAATATTCTTCATTATTTTAGTAAAACTATTGGGGAATTCAAAGACAAAGCTCCAAGTTCCAGTTACTAATCAGGATAACATACGTGGAAACACTCAGCAAATAGTAAAGTACTACGTAAACATGTTATTATTACCAGCAAATTGCTTCACTAAAGACACTGTCCCTGCCAGATATTAAATCAAGCAATCTACCTACACTGCTCAGTTTCTAGCACCACAACAGACATTCCTAATCACTTCTGGGCCAAAAATAAATTCTACCTCCCAATGGATTTGTGGCCCACTTATCTAATATCACTTGATGACCAGTCTGAGAAGTAAGATGTTAGAACGGACCTAGCCAAAGCCTTTCTAGTAAAAATAAGATTCATAATTGCTAACCGAGATATTATTGGAGCTTTCTCAGGGAGAGGAGATATAAATGTCATCTTTTTCATTAGATAACTATGTCATTCCAGGAGGTAAAGATCAAGATTAAATCAAGAACTGTCCCTGTAGGTTTGCCTAATGAAATTGATAATGTAAAATCCTTGAAGGGAGGGATTGTTTCATTTTTGTGTTTTTATCTCCAGTGCTTAGCATAGTGCCTGGCACATAGCAGGCATGTAATAAATGATGATTGATTGAGTGGTAGGCCAGGTCTAAGAAACAATGTTTTGACAAAGACTGTGAAGAAAACTAGGAAGGTGCGCTGTAATCCTTAGGTACAGAAAAGTACTCAGAAGCTGTATAGCTTTGGTCACTCTCTTCCTGAATGAATGGACTTTGACCCTGGACAAATGGTACAGACTGAATAGATTTCTCAAAATAAGAAATACAATCTACTAATCACATGGAGGATTTTTAAAAATGGTTTAAAATTTTTTAAAATTTACTTTATTTTGAACTTAAGAAATAAAACAAGCATTTCCATAACATTATAGCATAGAAAAAAAAGATGATTGTACATGAAACTGCAAAGTATATACAACCTGCCATTCCTTTTAAATATATAATAAAGTTATCACGTAACTTTCTTTCCCCCCCTTTTTCTTCCCCTTGCCCTAAAGATGGTTACCATTAAACACAAATATATATATATACACACATATATATAGATAAATATAGATATAGACATATATATATATATATATATATATGTCTGTATCTCCACCTTATACATACTTCTATTTATCAGTTCTTTCTCTGGACACAGATAGCATCTTCCTTCTTATGTCTTTTGTAGTTAGTTTGGGTATTTATAATAGTCAAAATGACTCAATCACACAAAGTTGTTCTTAAAACAATACTGCTGTTATTGTACATCATGCTCTCTTGGTTTTGTTCATTTTGCTCATTATTTCATGCAAGTCTATGTTTTTCGAAGATCACTGAGCTCATCATTTCTTACAGCATGGTAGTATTCCATCACAATCCTATACCACAACTTGTTCAGACATTCCCCAATTGATGGGCATCCCCACAAATTACAGTTCATTGCCACTACAAAGAGAGCTACTATAAATACGTTAGAACATTATCCTGGGAAACAGACTCAGTAGTGGGCATTGCTGAGTCAAAGTGGACAAGCAGATTAATAACTCTTTGGTTAAAATGGTTAAATTAAACTGTTAAAATGGTTTTAATCACACAACATATGCTAACAGCTGAGAAGACCTGCTGGTGTTGCTTCTGGTCCTTCCTATCCTACAACTTAAGAAATTCTTAAACCAAATCTGGAGAGACTAAAAGAAGATATTCCTAAGGAATTGTTTATTGGTTGATACTGTTATTATAGAGTGTAGAGGGTAAAGCTGTAACGGGCAAACTTAGGAAATAGCTTAGTCTTTAGACTGACTGAATTAAATCAAGAATTCATCTGCATTTCAACCAAAGATTATTCAACCAACCTTGCCAACCACCAACCATTCCATCTGTAAGTCAGGGGAAAAAAAAATCACAAGTCCCTTTAAAGAATTAATGAAACAACAAATGATAAATGATCTTCAAAAAGGAAAACTGCTATATTACTGCACAAGTTTAGATAACGTTGTGGTTACTATTTGGCTAAAAAGATGGTACCTCAAGGAGTAGATTTTCTGGAATACTTGAGAGGTAATGATCATGTAAATGTATAACTGGGGGACAGCAGTCTGATGGAGGATTTAAGTAACTTCTCCCCTTTCAATAACTAATCTGATGGAAAATAATCAAATAACCATAACCCTTGAGGAAAAAGAATGAAATGATAGCAAAATGGAAATAAATCAAATGAACAATTTGAATTTTGGTGATCTCTTCTACAAAATTCTTTTAAATAAAGGTACTATGGGCCAAGAAGTTAATGTCTTCAGAGCTGAGCCAGAAAAATTATTGATTCCTCTTCTGTAGATAATTCTTTTAGGAGGGGAAAGGAGTGGTTGTTATACAGGCAATCAGACAGACTAAAGTTTTGATAAAAGTTCAGCTCCTGTCCTTGCCCTCTTCAGTACTTCAAGAACTGGGGAGGGAATCTTGAGGTCTGGGTAAAAGTGTGCAGTGTAGTTACAAGACAAAAATAAACAAGAAAGATATACTTTATTCATTCTTTAAACTTTTTATTTATTGTATTCTTTTCTTTTTAAATTTTGAGTTCCAAATTCTCTCCCTCCCTCCACTGTCTCCCATATCCACTGAGAAGGCAAGCAATATATCAATTATACATGTGAAATGACACATATTTCCATATAAGCCGTATTTTTTTAAAGCAAGAAAAATAAAGTGAGAAAATTATACTTAAATTTATACTCAGAATTTATCAGTTCTCTCTCTGGAGGTGGATGGCATTTCTTTCATCATGAGTCCTTTGGAATTGTCTTGGATCATTGTATTGATCAAAGAAGTCAAATCTTCCACAGCTGATCATCATTACAACACTGATATTATTGTGCACAATGATCTTTTGATTCTTCTCATTTCATTTTGCATCAGTTCAGATAGATCTTGCCATGATTTTTCTGAAACCAATTGCCTTGTCATTTCTCACTGCAAAATAGTGTTACACCATAATCATATACCAAAGCCATTCCCCAATTGATGAATATTTCCTTGATTTTCAATTCTTTGCAACCACAAAAAGAATAGCTATAAATATTTTTGTACACATAGGTTCTTTCTCTTTTATCTCTTTGGGATACAGACCTAGTAGTGGTATTGATGGGTCAAAGGGTATGTATAGTTTCTGGTTCCAAATTGTTCTCCAGAATGATTGGTCCAGTTCATTATTCTACCAACAATTCATTAGTGTACTGATTTTTCCCTCAGTTCCTCCAGCATTTGTCATTTCTGGTAAGTGTGAGGTAGGACCTCAGGAATTGTTTTAATTTGACTTTCTCAAATCAATAGTGATTTTAGAGCATTTTTTCATATGACTATAGATAGCTTTGATTCCTTCTTCTGAAAACTACCTGTTTATATCCTTTGAACATTTCTCAATTGAGGAATGGTTCTTTTTATAAATCTGACTCAGTTTTATACTCAGTATATACTGGAGAAATGAGGCTGTTATCAGAGAAATTTGCTATAATTTTTTTTTATAATACTTCATTGTCTATGGTACCTTTTAGCAAAATGTAGTTTCCCTGATTATCCCATTTAATTATATGTAGTTTTGCTTTTGCTTTGTCTGAGATCAGGATTGCTACTCCTGCCTTTTTTTCAGTTTAGCTGAAGCATATTAAATTCTATTCCAGCTCTTTATTTTAAAATGTGTATGTCCTTCTCTTTAAGTATTTTCCTGTAAACAACATATTACTGGATTCGGGCTTCTAATCCGTTCTGCTATTCACTTCCATTTAACCAGTGAGCTCATCTCATTCACATTCACACTTATGATTAATGTGTTTTTTCTACATTCCATTTTCTTCTTCTTTTTCTTCTTCTTCTTCTTCTTCTTCTTCTTCTTCGTCTTTGTCGTCGCCTTCGTCTTCTCCCTCTACTTCTTTCTCCTTCTTCTTCTCCCTCTCTCTTTATCCTGTCCCTCCTCAAAAGTTTATTTTACTTGTAACCACTGCCTCCCTTAATCTGTCTTCCCTTTTATCATCGCCCCCTTTCTATGATCCCATACCCCTCCTATTTCCCAACATTTCTATATACAACCTAGTGTATACATATATTCTTCCCTCTTTGAACCAATGTTGATGAGACTGAGGTTCCAGCATTGCCTACCACACACTCTCCATTTCCCCCCATTGTAAAAGCTCTTCTTTGTGTACCCATTTATGTGAGAAAAATTTTCCCACTCTACCTCTCCCTTCCCCTTTCTCCTAGTGCATTTTTCTTTCTCACTCATTCTTTTTTTTTTGAGATCAATTACAACATAATTGACTCAAATTCATATCCTCTGTCTATGTAAATTTCTTTTAACTGCCCTAATGTGATAAAGTTCTTAGGAGTTAGTATCATCTTCCCATACAGGAATATAAAGTTTAACTTTATTAAGATTCTTTCCTGTTTACTTTTTTGTGTTTTTCTTGAGTCTTGTGTTTGAATGTCCAAATTTCTATTCAGCTCAGGTCTTCTCATGAGAAATGCTTGAATGATCTCTATTTCATTAGATGTCTATTTTTTTTCCCTGAAAGATCACACTCAGTTTTGCTAGGTAAGTGATTCTTGGTTCTAATCCTAGCTCTTTTGCCTTCCAGAATATCATACTCCAATCTTTCTGCTCCATTAACGTGGAAGCTGCTAAGTTTTGTGTCATCCTGACTGTGACTCCATGATATCTGAATTGTTTCTTTCTGGCTGCTTGCAGTAATTTCTCCTTGACATAGGAGCTCTGGAATTTGTCTGGGAGTTTTCATTTTGGGATGTCTTTCAAGTGTCTGGCGGATTCTTTCCACTTTTATTTTACCTTCTTGATCTAAGATTTTGGAGCAGTTTTCCTCAATAGTTCCTTGAAATATGATATTTAGGCTCTTTCTTTGATCATGGCTTTCAGGTACTCCAATAATTCTTAAATTATCTCTCCTTGATCTATTTGCCAGGTAAGTTGTTTTCTTGATGTCTCATGGAGTCATTAAATTCCACTTGCCCAATTCTAATTTTTAAGGAAGTATTTTGTGAGATTTTGTACCTCTTTTTCCATTAGGCCAATTCTGTTTTTAAAAGTATTATTTTCTTCAGTATTTTTTGGTGTTGTAAATTTACCAAGCTGCAAATTCTTTTTTCATAATTTTATTGTTACTGCTCTCATTTCTTTTCCCATTTTTTCCTCTACCACACTTATCTCTTTCTTTAACTCTTCCAGGAATGCTTGTTGGGCATGGGTCCAATTAGCATTTTTCTTTGAAGCTTTGTTATGGGTATTTTCATATTATTGTCTTCTGAGTTTGTGTTTTGGTGTTCCCTGCCACCACAGTAGCTTTTTATGGTCAAGTTTTTTTTTTTTTTGCTGTTTGTTCATTTTTCCAGCTTATTTCTTGACTTGCTTCAGGCTTTTTTCTGCTGCTATGTTCAGAGCTAGTTCTGGGGGTCTGCAAGTTTTCTGTGCTTCCAAGGTGATGTAATATGGGAAGAGGTGGGGTCACTGCTCTACTGGTCTGTGTTCTGGTCTTTATTCAGGAAGGACCCCTGGTTCCCTGCATCCACAAGCACTAGCACCCCTCTTTGTCTTGGAACTACGACCAGGGCCCCTGATCCCTTGTAACTGACTCCCAGTGCTCCTCTCTACCCTGGAACTGCAACCCAGAACTGTGTATGGGCAATAGAGTTGTCAGTGAGTGCCAGCTGTACCCAGTACAAGCAAAGGTTCTGCAGTAATCTCTTTCTGACCAGTTGTCTGACCCCCTTACTGTCTTTGGGCTGAGAGCTCCCAAAGTTGCTATTGCTGCTGCCCTGTGGGTGGGCTTTGGACATGCCTCCACCCTAGTGTCACAAACTTCTCCTGATAACCTAAGCTTTCTTTGGCTAGGAAAATGTCTCACCCTGACATTGGCCCTGTCACTTAAAAACTTGATTTGAGACATTATTTTAAAGTTGTTTGGAGGTGAATGTTGAGAGAGTTCAGCTGGGTTGCCTCTAGTTGCCATCTTGGCTCCCAAAAGACGTACTTTAAAACCCAAGATATATTGTGGTTAAATATGATTTAAGCAATTATTTATTTAAAGGAAATTTTAAGCAGAATCAAGATAACTTACAGTCATCAGGAAGTGGGACAGCCTGTCCTATATCTCCTATTTCTGGGTATTGCTATTTCTCTTTCTTTGGTTCTAGGATCACTCAAATACATTTGCAGTAAGGTGTCACTATCTTTGCATTGTGCCATGCTCTGAACTACTCCCTACTGCTTGGTAACCTGAATCACCCTTTAATGCCTTTGATGTGGAAAAGTAGTAAACACAAACCTTCTTGCCTGATACAGTAATTCTTACTATTTTAGACTTGCTTCAAGATAGTAAAAGAAAAAAAAAACCAAAACCCCACCATTACTCACTATTCCCCAAACACAACTTGTTCTTTCCTGCCCCTAAGCCTTAGTTAATACTGTTCCTCCTACTGGCTATTTAAATAATATCTATTCATATCCCATTTATAAACATCTCTCCTTCCAACAAAGCTTTGTATCTCTCACATAGTAATTATCACATACTGTCACTTAATGTTATTTATTGAGGTAGTTGTCTTGTCTCTCCCCTACCAGATCATAAACTCCAAGAAGCCAAATAAGTAACTCTTTTCTATCCTCCACAACACTTAGTACAGTGCCTTCTACATATCAAATACGTGAATGAGTGAAAAGGAATTTAAAATACTATTAGGAATGTCATTTTTAAAATAGTAACCAAAATACAGTAGAGACTACTATGTATTTTATTGCACAGACTTGGAAAATAATACAAAATCTCAGGGCTATGAAGGACCTTAGGTAATTTATTTTAAACTGTACCTGAACAAGAATCCCACCTACAACATATCTAAGTGCTCATCAAGACTTTGCTTGAAGACCTCTAGTGAGGGAGAAACCACTACCTCCGAGGAAGTCATTCCATTTTTTGACAGCTGCTAGGAAAGTTTTCTTCACAGCAAGCCAAAAGTTGCTTCATTGCAACTTCTATCTTCTTTCTCCTAGTACTATACCCTGTGAAGTTAGAAAGAACAAGCATATCTCCCTGTTCACCATTCCAGGTCTTCTAATCTCTGGGCCAAAGAGCCATATTACTTTCTTCAACTGATCTTCATATAGCACAGTCTTGAGGCCCTTCAGTATCTGAGCTGCTTTCCTCTATACACTCTCCAGCTTCACTATGACCCTTCTAAAATGTGGCACTCAGAGCTAAACATAAGGCTTTGTCTATTTTGGCCAAAGCAAAGTGAAGCAAAACTATGTTCTCCTAAGTTTTGGACACTATGTCCTTCTTAAAGCAGTCTATGATCTAATTAGTGCACTGTCAACATAGCTTATACTGTAGTCTGCACATAAAAATGGTTAAGTTGGTGGGAAGCAATTCATATCAATATAGTCACTGAAGGATTTCTTTAGACTAGCAAGTACCTCTACTGAATTTAAAATCTGATCATGATTACAAGGAGAGATGTTATATATTTTTATTCAGATTTTTTTTTTCAGGAATACATCAGCTGTGAAAGAGGAAGTAAAAATCTAATTATATCTACTTAAACTTCAAGAAAACAATTTAAAATAATAAATTTACTTTAACACTTCTGATATTTTAAGTGCAAAGGTTAAAAAATAAATGAAGGCAAAAAATAAGAAATCCATTAAAGCAATAACTAAGGAAAAAAATACTAGGTAAATTAACAGTTAAGCAATCAACAGAGATCTGTTTTCATAAAAGCATGATAAACACAAACTGACTAGATCCAAGGATATGACTACTTAGACAACTTATTAATAATTTAGGACATTAATTAGTAGGTTTAAAAAAATACCAGATAAGTATAAATAGAATCTTAGTACTGAAAAAATCTCAAAGGCCATCCAAATCACTACAGCTGAATAAACATCACCTCTTCAACTTTCATCATGTTGGTCAGAAAAGGTTTCCAAGATGCTAGGATTGAGGAATGACACACAGACTTTGTACTTTGACCAAATCACTTCAATACTACCAGAACCCTCTCAGTTTGCAGAATAAATGAACAGCTAACATAACTAATTTAAAATATTCAAAGCAATTTACATACAGAAGAAAGCACAAAGATAGACAACAAAATAAAAAGGAAAATAAGCAACTGAAGTGTAATTAATTTGCCTATAACTCTGAAGTTTCATTAATTATCTAACATTCCAGAGACTGAGAGTAACCTACAAGTCATTACAAAATGGGGTAGCAGAGGAAGAATATGTACCCTCAGGAAGAGAGGTGAGTAAAAGCAACTGTGGTCACTGGGGTGGAGATGTGTGTGTCAGGGAATATTAACATTGTGGCTGAGACTTAAAGGTGAAATCCAAAAGCAACTCTGTGTTGTTCTGATTATGGGGAAAAAAAAGAAAGAAAGAAAGAAAGAGGGAAGGAGAGGGAAAAGAAGATGTGCACAGTATAAGAGAGGAAGTCCAAAGCTGTTATATTCCAATCTGGGAAATAGTAGCATAAAGCTGGGAGTTGTCACACAATCTCTTAGAAACAAAGGGATGGGTACGAGGAGTCTGCTCGCTACCAATTTAGGAAAATCTCTAATTTTCTATCCATAATGACTTGGGGGTAGTAAAACAATTGAGTCGAGTGAAATTGAAATGTGATAGTGCCACTAGAGATTCTTAAAGTTATCCTTAAGCATCTTAATAACATCGAGCTATAACTTGGATTTTTCATAGATGTGTCAAAACAAATTGTATTAATACATAAAGTTAAGGGTTTTCCACCTCTTTGTACCTATCCCAAGGGCTAATGAAGACCAGAGGAAATTCTGACTTGAACTAGCCTATTTTAAGTCAAAAGACATATTCCTTAATTGTTTAACAACAACAAAAAGATACTGAATATGATAAAATAAAAGGTGTGATTAAAAATGATAAAAATAACTGGCCATAGAATTCAATTATACAATTTGTACAAAACAGAAAAAGCAAGAATACACTAAGTTTTTCCTCTATATGACATGAATTCAATCAACCAGTGATGTGCAAAGCAAATCTGGACCTGTAGAAGAGTTCCATCCTCATAACCAGTACAGATGGTTTAAAATGATTTTGTGAGACTGCATGCCGCATGAATGTATACTGTCACTGAGAATGTAAAAACAACTGTTTAAGAACATCTTGAGTATAGCAGTGGAATTAAAGAAATCATTTCTATAGTGAACAAATGCTACTCTGGATATGAAAGTTGCCATTTTTCTTATAGAAAGTATTTTAGGGAGTGATATAAAATGATTGTACATGAAATCAGTTTTCTATTTACAATCACATCTTCTAAGTAAAATCATACATTGTTTTCAGTTACCTAATAAAGATAAGCTTACCCATCACTCTAATGCCTCATCATATAGTATAAAAATGACTCTAGGTTCAAGAAATATGAAATCTGGAATTCAACCAATCCATCAATCAAAAGGAATTTATTGTCTTTACTGTCACTGTGTTAAGCACTAAGGATTGAAAGAAAAAAAAAGGTAAAAAATAGTCCCTGCCCTCGATGAACTCACATTCTAATGGGAGAGACACGTGCATAAATAGGAAATTACAAGACATATACAGAATAAATGGAAAAGGTAATTGCTGAGAGGAAAGGAGTGTAGGAAGCGGAATGGGGAACAGTTTGCTGTAGAAGATCTGATTAGAGCTAAGTTTTGAAAGAAGCTAGGGAAGCTAAGAGGTAGAAGTTAAGAGAAAGAGGGAGGGCTAACGTAGAGACACAGAGATGGGGAGATGGAGCATCATGTGCAAAGTGAAGTAAGTAGGCCAGAATAACCAGGCTGGAGAGCTCATGGAGAGAAGTAAAGTATAAAATGCCTGGAAAGATTAAAAAAAAAAAGGTTAAAGGTTGTGAAGAACTTTAAATGCCAAACAGAGAAATTTATATTTGATCCTGGAGATAATAAGGAGTCACTGGAATTTACTGAGTGACATGGGCAGACTCATGATATAGGAAAATCATTTTGGCAGCTGAGTAGAAGATGGACTATGGCAAGAGGAAACTTGAGACAGAGATCCCAACTAGAACATTATCGCAGCAGAACAGAATACAGATGATGAGAGACCAAACTTGAGTTGTGGTTGTATGAAGGAAGAGAAAGGGACCTAAATAAGGAATGTTGTACAGGTAGAAATGACAATACTTAGCAATGAACTAATTATGTGGGTGAGAGATGACACTGAGGTTGCAAATCTGGGTGATAAGAGCTAACAATAATAATAGTTACCATTTATATAGAGCATTAAAGTTTACAAAGCACTTTACATTTCATTCATTCATTCATTCAATTCTCATAACAATCCTGGAAGGTAGGTGCTATTATTATCCCCATTTTACAGATGAAAAAACTGAAGCAGACTGAGATTAAATGACTTGCCCAAGGTCATACAGCTAGTAAATGTCCACGGCAGGATTGGAACTAAGGTCTTCTAGGTTCCAAATTCTATGCTCTAGACTCAGACAGAGGTATCCCTACAGTAATAGGGAAGTTAGGAAGGGGAGTGGAGGGAAGATAATGAATTCTGTTTTAGAAATATTGCATTTCTGATATCTATAGAAAATCCAGTTTAAGATGTCTAAAACGCAGTTTGTGATATGGGACTGTAGCTCGAGAGACAGACCAAGGCTGGATATATAGATTTGAGAATCATCTGCATAGAGATCACTACTGAACCTAGGAGAGTTGATGAGATTACCAAGTGAGAAAGTATATACAGAAGCAGAGTTTCTTAAACTCTCATGTGACAGACCCTTTGGCAGACTGGTGAAGTCTGTGGGCACCTTCTAAAAAAAAAAAAGTATTTATTTATTTTTAAATTTTTTATTTTTAGGCATTTGGGGTTAAGTGACTTGCTCAGGGTCACACAGCCAGTAGGTGTGAAGTGTTTGGTCTGAGGCCGAATTTGAACTCAGAACCCCCTGTCTTCAGGGCCGGTGCTTTATTCACTGCGCCACCTAGCTGCCCTCCAAAAAAAGTATTTAAATGTATAAAATACATAGGATTAGAATACCAATTATAGTGCAAAAACAAAAGAACAAAAAAAAAGTTTGTGGACCTCAGGTTAAGAACTCATGGTATAGAGGGAAAGTCAACAAATCCATAAGCATTTAGTAAGTGCTTACTACGCATAAAGCACTGTAAAAAACACTGAAGATACAAAGAAAGGCAAAAACTATTTCTGCCATCAGGGAGATCACAATCTAATGGGCGAAAAGAGAGGAGGGCCCCAAAACAGAGTTTTAGGGAACACCTATGGTTAATAGGCATGACATGAATAAAGAACCAGTAGGGGAGACTCAAAGATCTAAAAGCTTTTAGTAGTAACCCAGAGGTAAATTGTATGTCAGCCAATGGAGTATGAGCTCGTGTCTCTCTCACTTTTCTATTAAGGACTGTTTCACTTTTCTATTAGTATTCTAAGAATAGCATGGCATGTAATAAATGCTTAATAAATGCTTGCTGACTGTCACCCAACTGAAGTTAAGCTAGAGAAGACCTGCACAATTTGGCAGTAGGTAGGGGCCAAATTAAAATAGGCTAAACTTCTTCAGGTCACAGATAAGTTTTTAGCAGCTCACTTTCCAAGTAAAGGTATAATTAATGATTAACTATTTTGCAAATAAATCATATTTTTTTTAAAAAAAGGGAAATTTCAATTAATATCAATTAATTATACTTACTACTTAAGATTTTTATTCATCAAGAAATCACATTAATGTTAAAAATTACTTTGCTAAGGGGTACAAGTTTTAATACATTTTTCATGTTTTCTTACTGTTTATATTTAGTAACAACTGAAAACACAGCAAAAAGATACGACTCTCACTCCTCTGGTTGGTTAGCACGGATCACATGACAAACAGGAGAGAGTAAGCAGTGACAACCCACCTGCCAAGTTACACGATGGGCACAAGAGTGACTAGTGGAAGATGGGTTAGCAGGGCACGGACAAAGCACTCATTACATCTTTACTTTCTTTTACATCCTCTACATTTTTTGTGGGTCACATCCTTTGGTGGGCCGCAAGTGACCCGAAAGCCACATGTTGTGCAGGCCTGAGCTAGAGAGACATAATCAAGCTGAATTTAGGGTCTTTTAGTTTTAGGCTACAGAAAGTCTTAAAGGCCATGTACTAAGTCATAGATGCCACAGTGAACAAAGTACCCACAGTGATGAAATAACAGTTTTGAAAACTGACGTAAAATTTTTGCTTCTTTCAAAGATCCATAAACAGAGTGGGTACTCTCTCAGCCAAAACTTGATGAAATCCTTCATACATCTTATTTTATTCTTGCACAGGTTTTTTTTCTGAAAATTTTTATAACCTTCAGAGCCTCATTCCTGTTCTTTCAGTATTAGTTCTATTTTAACAAAACTATTTTATAGCTATCAGAGTGGAGGGAGGGGAATGTGTGAATTTAACCTAAAGGGCTTGCATAAGTGATATTGTTAAAATGTTTGGAACAATATAAAGTTCAGGTCAATAAGTTTGTAAATTCTTAGACCAGGTTTGTGTAAAATAAGAAAGGCAATGAAAGGAACTAATCTATCTTAAGCCAAAAAATATTAGATAAGAAAATAAACCTTTCACATGCAGACCTTGGGGGTGGGGGAAGTGGAATATGAAGATCAGTTTGCAATCACACCAATCAATTCATTTGCAGGAATTAGCCTAAATAATTTTTAGTTTGTTTAGGAAAATGACAATTCAAACTTACTTTACAATAAATTATATTAAAGATATGAAATGTTTATAGGAGATTTAGAAATCTTAAGTTAACAAAAATTCTCAGATGTGCATTACAAAATTCTCATAACACAGGTGAAGTTAAAGACAATTCTTTTGAAGAAGTATGAAACACTAATCAGGAAATGTGGAACAAGTCAAATTAGATGAATATCACCTTTTAGTGGTCTCATTCTCTTGGCACAGAACAGAACACCATCCTTAGAAAAAGGAATGAAAGGAAAAGAGCTTATTAGACTATAAACTCTTTCTGAGTCTAGTAAAGTGGTTTTATGAATTTTGTGTTATCCACAGAGCACAGCATATTGTTCTGCACATGGTAGAGAACATTTGTTGAATTTGTGAAAATTTTCCCATTTGATAATCATGCCCCTTTTTCGTTCTTATTCTAAAGGAAATTTCCTCATCTTTGGCATGTACCCACTAAGATCATATGTGTGTGTATATGCATATATGTATGTATGTATATATGTATTATAGAACCAGAAAGCCTTCTAGATATCATTTAATGCAGGAGTCTTACTTTGGGGGCAGTAAGGGGTGATAAATGAAGATTTCCTTAAAATGCTGAGATTAACATGCCAGGAAGTAAATATCAAGGGAAAAAAGTATTTGCAATGAAGTCCCTGTCTAAAATGAGATAGGATGAACCATTTGTTCATTGGATTTACATTCCTTATAGGAACCCTAATAAAACACAAAAAAGAAAATTGAATGGGACATCCAGTTGAATCTGCCAAGTAAGGCTTTGAGATCCATTATAGGGCATAATAAAACCTAAACCTAAAATACTTTCATGAACTTCAGGAAAGAAAGTCCACAACTTTCTAAAAACTACTCTATATGTCTCCAACAACTTTTAATAAGATTAAAATGATGTGGCTTTAGGATATCCCTTGGTAATATTGTTGTGTAAAATTTCTAAGTACACATATTTATTATTAACATTGAAATTCCCAAGAATAAAATATTGAACCAATTTTGGGACTAAATGCTTCTATTCACTTACTTTTCTTGTATATAAAAAAAGAAAATATTGATTATAATATATTACAAGATGTATGCTAGAGGATTGTGATTAGACTTGAATAACAGACTATAAATCTCTAGACTCCATTTTATGTCTTCACCACTAAGCACTTTTTTGGGGGAAGAACTAAATAAGATATTTATTATCGCTAAGGAACTTGACATTCCATTAGCAGTAAAGTATGTTTCACAATTGACCTTAATGGCATTTTTCCATTTGGGGGCAGCAAAGTCAAGGGCCTTCAATTCTGCTGTCTCCACCATGTATCAATGACTAACATAATTTAGGATCATTAGTTTCAGGAGACTACACAAAGTCCAGAACTTAGCAAATACAAGGTCCAATACTATCCATGAAATTTATCTGTTTGAATTTTCACATACAACACAGTAGATTCCAAATGTTTTACAAAGTACACCAAAACTAGTAATTTCCCAATACCGCTAGATCAAGAGACTCATACAAATCTGTGACCTCAATCATTTGTAGGTTCCCTTCAATGACGCAAGTACCTATCTGCCTATCTTGCATGACTCCAGTCCATTTCTTCATTTGCAAGGGCACCCAGGCAACCTGAATCCCTTGCTTTCTTCTAACATTCCAAAGATAACAATGGAATACTCAGGCTGTCTGGCTGCTATTCCTCACTCTCAATATGGGATTAGCTCATTTTTCTTCTTGATCATATTTTCCTTGAAGACAGACTATATTATGGCTCTTCTTCATATTTGTTTATCTGTCATTATTTGTTATATGAACAATCTGCTCACACTCACAATGTGCTTCTTCACTGCTCTCCAAGTGATACATTTATACCAATATGCTACTTGCATTGTTGTACAGATGTCAGAACATTATAGGCTCTGAAGAATTATAAATGAATACCACTAGTCCAAAGTATCTTTGGATCATGATATATCAAATGCTAGTTTTATACGCTGTCAAAAAAGCATATGCCACCAAATTTTATATAGGAAGTCTTTTAAAAGACAATTTTAAAAAATTGCTTAATTTAACTATGCTAATAAAGAGCTAAAAGCAATTTTCTTCTCCAGGCAATTCTAATATTCTATATAGAATGAATTAGTTCGTTGTGTTTAATGGTACTAAGGTAATAGTTTATACACCTATGTATGCATATATATGTACTTACATGTATATATCTATATATATGCACATATAAAGATTACATACAGACACAAAATGTCATTATCAGCAACTTTTGATTTCACTCAGCTAAGGCTATAACATTAAGTAAAAAATGTAACAAAGTAATATATCATACTTTAACAATGTAAGTTTGCAAATGTGAACTTTCCAGATAAATGAACCTCCCCATCCCCGGGAAGTGACTAAACTTATTATATCCCAGCTTGTTTGGGCACACAGAACTTAATTTTTTTTTTTTTTTAGTATACATCAAACATATCGTCATGAACAACAATTATTAACAATTAAACAACATGGTGTTTAAAAAAAAAAACAATGTCTTCAGGGATATAAATGGATATAGGTCAACTCACTACTAATTAAATTATTTCAGATACCTTAGACGGTTTATCCCCCTCTTCCTTTCCCTAATGCCAGCATTTTCTTTCTGTTACTCACAGTGTAGTTGACTAGCATTGTTTTAATTTTTTTCATTCATTTCATTACTTTGCACATTGTGCTTAATGAATGGTTGCTAAACTGAATTCCTTTACTCCATGAGTTTCATGGGTTTTTGGACTGTACCTGTAATTTCTTTGGGCTAGTGATATTCCTAGCCAGAAAACTTGCTGTCTGATGAAAACTGGCACTTATAGTGAAACTTACACTTCTAGAGTTTCGTATATTTATATGTAAAACACTGTGGGGTACACAAAGATAAATATAAGATGATCCTTGATTCAAGGAATTTACAGTACAGCAGGGAAAATGCAGTATTCAAAATAATATACATTAATTTAATCTGTTATTGACAAAAAAAACCCAATTACGTCAGAATTATGGTTTTATGTACATGATATGAAAACATAATCTCTTCCTTATCAGTGTGAATGACCAATTAACAAGTATTTCTTAAGCACCGACTACGGGCCAGAGACTGATAGGAACTAAAGATATAAAAACAAAAATAAAGTAATTCTTTTTCTTAATAAACTTAAATTTTATTGGGGAGACACCATGTGTATATGTAGGCATAAGCAAAATAAATAAAAGTTTTGTTTCAGGGAGGTGACACTGGAAGCTGAGGTAAGGGTGGTATCAAGAAAGGCTTAATGTAGAATGAATGGAGCCTTAAAGGAAAAAAAGCCTTGAAAAGATTCTAAGAAGTTGGACTGAGGAGGGAATATATTCCAAATATGGGGAACAGCCTAAGCAAAGGCACAGATTTAAGATACAGAGGATCATGTATAACAGTAAAAAGGTCACTGTGCCTGGACCGTAGAGTACAAAAAGGAAAATAATATGTAATAAGGTTAGAGAAGTAGGTTGGCGGCAAGTTACAAAGGGCTTTAAATACAAAAAAAAAAAAAAGTTTTAATTTTATCCTAAAGGTAACAGAAAACCCCTGGAGTTTGCTGAATAGAGGAATGACATGGTCAGCCTGATGCTTTAGGAAACTCACTGACAGCTGTTTGGAGAATGGATTGGAGTGGGGTAAGACTTGAAGCATCAATCATTCTATGTGGGATACTGCCAACTTTTCTAAGAAAAATTGCTCTGGTAATGAAAGATTAACTACAGGGTCTTTTAAATTTTTCTGTTAAGCTAAAGACAGAAAGCAGAGAATAAATTCTACCTAAAAATCTACAAAGAAACCAAAATGGCCTATGGGCTTCTAATGCCCAAGATGAAAATAGTTTTCAGGAGTCATATGAAAGCAGAGAGAAATCTGATTCAGCTAATGTGATATAAGAAAACTGGTGTTTTGGTGAGAAGATCTGGGTTCCAGTCACAGCTCTGTGATTACATCATTTAACTAATTAATGACTCATTTTTCTAATCTGTAAAATGAAAATAACAGCTATGCTGACATTCCGTGTTGCCAAGGAGATCGCATAACATAATGTAGATGTCAGCATTTTATAAGCCCTACATACTTTCCTTTACCTTTGTCAACAGTTTTTTTTTTTGTTTTGCTCCAAACAAACTTGAGATTGCATTGGTGTGGTGAACTCCAGGTGAGCAAATACAGATCAGCAAATGCTCTGCAATTTGGAATCTTAATGAGTTACCTGAGGGACACTAAGAGATTAAGTGACTTGCCCAGGTCACATAGTCAATAAATAAGGTCTTCCTTACTCTAAGGATAGATATTTATACATTGCTCCATTCTCAAATCCGTTATACTGAATATAACTTAACCTTTTGATAAATCAGGGACATTACTGAAAACATTAATTACTGTACTGTCCTTTAATACTCAAGGACAACTACAGTACACAGGGCTAGTTTTTTCACCACTAAATTACTATGCTTTCATAATTTGTCTTCTCTCTCTGCTTTAACAGTTACAACTGTTGCCTCATTTTATGCTGTAAAACAAAGAACTTAAGGGTAGGTCCATACCACTCCTTTGAAGCAGAATGCAATGATTTAATGATGGCTATTTTGCTCACTATTCAGAGAGCTTCCATATTTACTTATGGGTCTGCAGCTATGTACAGCTAATGTGACCCATGAAGATATAGCATTCTGGTTCTCTGGATAAGTGTTCTAGTGTTACTATATATATGTTTGCTAAAATAAGGGCTAGAGACTAAGTACTAAGGGAATTAGTCATATGAGCACAACCTAAAATTTTAAAAATTTGGATTACTGAATCATTATGAAGATCCTAAAATACCAGATTTTGAACAACCTTGTTATCAAATCATACAAAGCATGTCACTCCAGCTTAATGACATGTGTTTAATAAAGATTACTGAATTAAACATATTACATTCTATAAACCATAAAAGAATATAAAAACATAAGATGATTATTATAAATGAGAATAATCTTTCAGTTGTCCATGTTTTATTGATCTTCAAGGAAATTAAGTCTCAAAACAGAACAGCCAACTGATTAAGACCACTGAGTTAGGAACATTATGCCCTATTATATTTTTTGGGGGGGGGGGAGTCAGATTCAATTTAAATCACTTTGACTTAAAATATCATTTCTAGGAACACTACTTGACAAAAATCAGAGGCCAGTCTGGAGTGTTCCACAGGTTTCCATATATAATTTTACTGTCACAAAAAACCCAAATAAAGATGTCAAGTCAACAAATATTTATTAAGCATTAAACATGCGCACAGTGCTAAGCATTGAGATTACAAAGAAATAAAAAAACAATTACTTCCCTCATGAAATTTACAACCTAATGAGGGAGACAACATGCAAAATAAAACTATGTACAAAAAAGATATACACAGGATAAATGGAGATATTCAACAGAGGTCAGACACTTAGCAGTAACAGAGACTGGGAAACGCTTCTTGTAAAGGGATTTTAGCTGAGCCTCAAAGTAAGAAATGGAAGCCAGAAGGCAGAAATAAAGAGTTAAAAAATTTCAACTATGGGGCACTGCCAGTGAAAATGCAGAGTTAGGAGAAGGGAGAGTCCTGTGAGAGGAACACAAGTAGGAAGGGAATTACTGCCCTTAAAAGAGTAAGAAATTGAATCACAAAGTTGCAACACGCCCACCAAAAAGTTAGTTATAGTGTCAAGATGAAAACCTAGGACTTCTGACTTACAGTACCATGATTTTTTTTCATCCATGACTTAGTGCCTCCATCTATAAACCAAATTATTCTGTGAAATATAAATTAATCATCCACATATATACCAAATGGTAAATTCTTATGGTTGGAATAAAACTGACCTATCTAAACACTTGAAGAAACAAGAGAAAGAATGATAGCTTTGTTTAAAGTCTTTAATAACATATCAGTATGTTTGAATAATTAAAAATAACAAAATTATTCTGCTAGTCTGTTATTTTACAAAAAAATTCAAATCTTTTTTTGCTGAGACAAAGCTATATTGGAAGAATATCATAAGCTTTTCTTTGTATGGACTAGTCTCCTTTTTAAACAAGAGACAAGAATAAAATTTAGGTGCTATAAATCTTTTTTTTTTTTAAGTTCCAGAAAAAAAATTTTTTAAAAGCAATTAGCTCTCTCTTGTAACATGAAGTAGAGAAATGTTTAATCTTGAAATTTTCTCCAGTAACATGACCAAGAAGTACTACATAGTCTACATATATATGAGCTGAATTCAAATTTACCTATTAGAAAAAGCCTTAAGAGACAAAAGATATGTACATACAAGAGTTATATTCCCAAAGAGCATTCAGGGTGATAGCAACATAGACTATATTACAGGATATAATAGCTTAAAGCGTAGAAAATGATTGTGCCTTCACGAGTCAAGATAAAAAGTGTGACTTCTACTTTAGGTGGTTGCTTCCTTTATGAATTGACATTTCTAGAAGTTAAACACAACAGAAGGCAGCATCAAAAACAGATCAAAATAAAACAATTACACAAAGAGTAAAAGAGGACAGGGTGAGGGCAACAAAAGCAGAAACAGAAATGGGTTGGAGTAAGACTCAAATTTCGTACCCCAGAAGTTCTACCTCTCAAAGAGGACAGAGAGAATAAAGAAGGAAAATATAACAGTATAATTCACAGTGATATAGTGACCATACTGGTCTGGATTGCAAAAACATTTTATTATAAAAGCCATTGCAGATCTTTTCCATTTTTCTTTAGTTAGTTGTTCCGTTTTTATTTGTAAATGCCCTAAGGATGACTCAATTTAGCTGGTTTCTTCTAGCTCTAAATCTGTAATCCTATAATCATTCATGAGATGACAGTCATAAAATATGAAAAAAAAAGCTAAAATTATAATGATCAAAACTCTTTGCTCAAGTTTAGTTTAAAGATTTTCTTTTTCCTTAATAGCATGAATATTTAGTATTCTTCAATGTCTAATGTCTGCAGGGTGACATGAAAACACAAATTTCATGAAACTGTACAAATACATAAATGACTTTAACAGAATAATAGAAGAGGTTTTGGGAGCTAGGAAACAAATCAGTGACACTTACTGTGTATGTGATAGCTGCCAGCATTCCAATCAAGGTCAGAGTACTGATGGAGAATGACAAGGCAGCTAAACCATCTGTAATTAGAAAAAAAAAATTACTGGTGAAAATTCACACAAAGTATAAATATTTACTTATGATTCATTAATAATATTTTTACATAATTTACAAAGGATTAAATAAATGATATGTAAGCTATTTGGCAGTCTTTTACCAACTTACCAAGAAAATACAAAGATAAATATTTGATCAGAAAACCTAATACTTACAAATTCTTTTATTTTTGGTTTTTTGTTTTTTGTTTTTTGGTGAGGCAATTGTGGTTTAGTGATTTGCCCAGAGTCACACAGCTAGTGAGTGTTACGTGTCTGAGGCCACATTTGAACTCAGGTCCTCCTGAATCCAGGGCCAGCGCTCTATCCACTGTGCCACCTAGCTGTCCCCTTTTTTTGTGTGTGTGTCTTTTTTTTTTTTTGGCAAAAATCTTAATTTTTTAAGAATTTTTAATCTACCTTTTACAGACTGGAAATCCCTGGTAGAAAGGAATTTGTCTTCATCTTTATATCACACTCCTCACACCCCACCTTGATCTAGCTCCAAAATATCTTCCATATGGCTGGTACTAAATAAAATATTGAATTCAAACAAATTAACATCTTGCCTGATGTTCATGGAATTGAAAAGGGAGGTGAGAAGATAAGACATGCAAGGAAAGTATTCCCCTACTTTCCACATCCTACACCAGAGTTCCTCTTAATGACAAAAATATAAACACAGGTGCTAAATCAAAAGGCAAAACAGATAATTTTGATATCACTTCTCCCATTTCCTCCATAAACATTTCTGTATTTTGAGTACTGTTATTTTGCAAAATATTTCAAATATGTATCAAAAGTAAGATTTAGTACTCTGGAAAGATAGCAGACTTGAAGTCTGAAGATCTGAGTTAAAATCCTGACTCTGCCTCTTACCTTAGGTTAAGTCATTTAACGTTCTTGGGCCTGAGTTTCCCCATCTATAAAATAAGATAGCTGGACTAGATGACCTCTAAGGTTGCTTCCAGCTCCAAATCTATGATCCTATGATAATATGAGGGGACTGGGCATTACTTTTGTTTTTGAAAGTTTTTTTTTTTAATATATACTCCAACTGTAAAAGGACAAAATTATTTTCTGAGGAATACACCTCATTATTATGAAGAAAATAGAGAAATAAAGAAAGATTACCTGGTAGAGAGCTTTATTTCAGAAATAACTTCAAGAATATATTCTTTCTAAGACTCAAGGAATATTTATTTTTTAAACCCTGCATAATTACATAAATGTAACTGATATAATAAACTAGGCTATCTGCAAATAATTATATTTGGAGGATTTGAAGAATTATGCACTTAAACCTTTTGCTTTAAGGAGAAGCATCATGGCATAGTGGAGAGAGAGGCAACTTCAAAGTCAGAAAGACTTGAGTTGAGTCTTAACTCTGACACTTATCTTGTGAACCTGGGTAAATCACTTAACCTTTCAAAACCCCAAGAAATTCAGACTGAAGAATAGGTTATGCTTTGGTGAAGATAGTTCCACAGATGTTCCCTAATTGAATGAAACCACAAGTCCAGGCAAAACACAAACAAACACAAGAACCTTTCAAGGGATAGAGACTGGACCTGTGATTTCACTGCTATAGGGAACTCTCAGCTAAGGAAACTTCCTATCAGCATAAAATCTATAATTTCTCTGCAATTTGCAGTCTTAAGTTGCCTAGGGTGCTAAGTGGTTAAATGATTTGCCTAAGGGGTCACAAAGCCTGCATGCATCAGGTGTGGAACTTGAACCCAAACCTTTTTTTTTTTTATTGAATTTTATTTAAGACTCAAACACCAGAACACAAATACAGAATAGAGAAAAAATCATAAATTTAAATATTGGAACTTAATTACGAAGTAAGAAAAGAAAAAAAAAGCATGTCATGTGCATAGCAGAACACAAGAGAGGATTCAAAATATGTAACGATAAATTTTCATTTCAAGAAAGCCTATATAACAAATACTACATGTTGTGTCAAGAGCTGTCCATCTTCTCTTTGCTTCCTTGTAAGTTTTCTTTTGTTCTTTGCTGGGCACTTTTTTAACTTCCTTCTTTTTTTCCTTTGCCCCCTTACCACTTCCTCCCCCCCTTTCCTCTCCACTACCCGCCACCTCAAGGCTACAATTGAGCATGGATATATTTATGTATAGGTATTGATGTATACATACATGTATACATATACATACATACATATATAAACATACATTTTCCCTAAGAGATTATACTCCTGTTGGTATTTATGTTTGTGTATCTTTTTTTCCTATCTCTCCTAACTCCCCTACTTTACTTCTACCTACTACCATACCTTCCTATTACTTAACCTACCCCCACTCCAGCAATCCTTCCCTTATTCTCCCATCCTCCTAAATCTAAACCCCTTTCTATAGCCCCTTTTTAACCTATTCCTTTACCCTCCCCTCTAAAAATTCCTCCTCTATCCTCTCCCCACTCCCTATCCCCTTAGAGTTTTATTTCTTTTAAATTTAGAAGACTTTTATACTCTTCTAAACATATATGTATTTTCACCTCTTAAATCCATTCCCAACAAAAGTAGGTTTCCAGAACTAACAGCCCCCTCCCCCATCTAATTCCTCTGTATTGGTTCTTCCTCTTGCACCTCATTTGTAAAAGATAATTACTCTTTAAGCTGTTCTTGAATGGTTTTACTTTTTGAAGTCATAGCATACTCAGGTCTACTGCAATCTTTTTTTTCTTTTTTTTTTGCAAGGCAATAGGAGTTAAGTGACTTGCCCAGGGTCACACAGCTAGTGAGTATCATGTGTCTGAGGCCAGCTTTGAACTCAGGTCCTCCTGACTCCAGGGCCAGTGCTCTATCACTGCACCATCTAGCTGCCCCTACCGCAATCTTTCTTATAAGTTACCTAATTACTAGTAACAATCTTAGACATAGATTTTACATCTTCCATATATAAAAGGTAAACATTCTGTCCTTATTTAGTCCCTTGTAATTGGTCATTGGTATTATTTCTCTTGGCTCTTGTATGTCAAATATTCTATTGAGTTTAGGGTTTTTTGTTTTTTTAAATGCCTGTAAGTCTGACAATTGATCAAACATCCAATTTTTTTCATTCAGAATTATGCTTAGCTTTTCTGAGTATGATATTTTTGGCCAGAAACCCAGTTCTTCTGCTCTTCGATACATAGTGCTCCAAGACCTGCAATCTTTTAGTATCACCACTATTAGGTCTTGTATGATTCTAATTGTAGTACTGCCATAGGCAAATTGTTTTTTTCTTGTTGCCTGTAATATTTTGTCTTTGAGCTGGGGGTTTCAGAATTTGACTATGATGTTCCTGTGAGTTTTCATGGTAGGATCTCTTTCAGGTGGTGATCAGTAGAATCTTTTTATGTCTGTTCAACAAAAGGAGTGATATTTGAACGATTACAACTATTCAAAGATAAAATAGACTGCCTCATGAGAATGTAAGATTCCTGTCATGAGAACATTCAATTAAAGGCTACATTACTATGTTGAGAAATATCATCTTTGCTTTTGATGAATTCATTTCCATTTTTAAAATTTTATGATTCCACTGGTAATTTTATAACAGACACTTATTAATAACTAGTTATCAATTTTAAGTAAAACAAAATATGTCATTAATATTACAGAGGATTGTAGCTGTAGGGTGGTACATTCAATCACTACCTTATTAGAACTTATTAGACTTTAGTAGGAACCTGTCTTATTTCAACATTACATAACTCCCAGAATTTAGCACAGTACGCTGTATACACCAGGCACTTAAATGCCTGATGAACAAACCAATTAATTCTAGTACTTAATATTAATTTACTTCAATGCATTTTAATACAGTACTAAGGATTCAGTACCATAACAGGGCTTATATTACACAAATCATCCCCTTCCCAATTCAATTACTACCCTAATAAATGACAAAGATCTCAAGGCTTCACAAATATTATAGTAAAGCGCTACTTTAAAGCAGCAGTGTCAAACTCAAAAAGAAAAGGGGACTACTAAACTGTTTATGGGGCAGCTAGGTAGTACAGTGCATAAGTACCAGGCCTGAAGTCAGGAAGACTCATCTTCCTGAGTTCAAATCTTGCCTCAGACACTTACTAGCTGTGTGACCCTGGGCAAGTCACTTAACCCCGTTTGCTCAGTTTTCTGTCTGCAAAATAAGCTGAAGAAGGAAATGGCAAACTACTCCAGTACCTTTGCCCAAAAACAAAACAAAACAAACAAACAAACCAAAAAAAAATGGGATCACTAAGACTCAGACACAACTGAAATGACTGAACAAAAACTAAACATGAGGATCTTTGGGGAACCCAGATTGACTAAGAAAATCACCTTAATATTATCTATGTTTTATTGAAATTTTACTTATTTTGTTAAATATTTTGCTAACTACATTTTAATCTAGTTTGAGCCACACTTAGGAGGGTTATGGGCCACCTGTTTGATACCTCTGCTTTAAGGTATGGATGGATTATAACAGAGGGCTGCTAAAGTTCCTTCCAATTTTGAAGTTTTGATTCTTTGAAGTGTATCTCTCTCTCTCTTACACACACACACACACACACACACACACACACACACGCACACGCACACAAAATAGTGTCAGTCTGTCTGAAGAGATCTTTTTGTTTCCAAAAAACAATTCAATTTCTCTGGTCCTCAATTCTTCTGGCAAATTTTAAAGACTGAAATACAAAGCCAAAATAATCAAACCGTATCACAATATATAGGAAAGAAGATTAAATTAATGATCTAGTGCAGTTACTAGCAATATTGTAAAACAATGATTCCCTTATAACCTGAGACAGATTGAAAATGGCTCTTATTGATATAAATTTTAATCAATTAACTACATATATTAGGAATGAGATCTTTACTACAGAATCTTAATGTAAAGATGTTTTCCCCTAATTTCATGGTTCTCTTTCTAATTTTAGTTTTGTATGCTCAAAAATTTTAATTTTATATAATCACAACTGTCCATTTTCCCTCCCGTAAACCTGTCTCTCTATTGTCTGGTTCATGAACTCCTCTCCTAGCCATAGATTTGACAGGCAATTTCATCCATATTTCTCTAATTTGTTTATGGTATTACACTTTATGTCTAAATCATGTCCCCATAGTGTCTGTTTGGTATGCAATGTGGGATGTTGGTCTAAGCTAGTCTCTGCCAGACTGCTGTCCAGTTTTTAAAACAGATTTTGTTAAATAGTGAGTTCTTGCTCAAACAGCTCATCTTTGAATTTATCAAACATTATCCTACTATGTTCATTTGCTTCTATATAATGTGCATTTAATCTGTACCACTGATAAACTTCTCTATTCCTTACCCAATACCAAACTGTTTTGATTACTATGGCTTTGTAGTATAGTTTGAAATACGTACTACCAAGTTATCTTCCTTTCCCATTTTTTCATTAATTCCTTTATAATTTTTGACCATTAATTCCTCCAGATGAATTTTGCTTTTTCCTAGCTCTATAAAGTAAACCTTTGGTAGTTTCAATACTATGAACAAGTAAATTATTTTGGAGCAATGTCCTTTTTATTATATTGGCTCAGCCTACCTATGAAAACTTGAAATTTCTTCAATTATCTAGAATTGTCTTTATTTCTATAAAATATATAATTGGAGTCATACAGTTCCTGTGTATGTCTGAGCAGGTAGACTTACAAGTATTTTATACTATCTGTAATTATTTTATATAGAATTTCTCTATCTCTTCATGCTAATATAATGAAATGCTGATAATTTATGTTGTATTTTATGTTCTACAATTTCACTGAAGTTGTTAAATTATTTAAATTAGTTTTTAGTTGACTCTCTAGAGTTGTCATGTCTTGTTTCTTCTTTGCCTATGCTTATTCCTTTAATATTTTATTACTGTCTTTTTGTTGCACCTCACATTTCTAGCAGTATAATGAATGGCAACAGTAATAGTGGACATCCTTGCTTTACCCCTGATCTTACTGGAAAGGCCTCTATCTTATCCCCATTATAGATAATTCTAGCTTTTGACTTTACATGGATACTAATTATCATTTTTAGGAAAGCTCCATTAACTCCTATGCTTTCCAGGTGTTTTTATACTAGGAACAGATGTTGTATCTCATTAAAAGTTTTTTCTGAATCTATTTACATAATTATATGATTTTTATTATTGATATGGTATCTAATTTTCCTAATATTGAACCAGTCTAGAATCTTTGTGATATGCTATTGTAGACTCCTCGATAAAATTTTATTTAAAATTTCTCCATCAATCAACATTCATTAGGAATATTATTCTATACATTTGTTTCTCTGTTTTGATTCTACAAAGTTTAGGTATCAAAAATCAATTGTTCTTATAATTAATTGGTCTTTAAATGTTCAGTAGAATTTAATTGTAAATCCACATGATCCTGGGGTATTTTCCTTTGAGAATTTAATTATGATGAGAAGATAAAAATTGTTACTATATCATTTTCTTACTGATCATATTTGTAATTAATTGATTTTGTCCTGGGACAGCTTTTGTCACATAACTGCTTGAGTCCTGATTCTTTGTCTTTTTCAGAATTCAGTTGGCTAGTAATGGGTTAATTTTAGAATCCAGTTTTCCTGCTAATCAATGATCCATTCTTGCCTCAAAGAATTTTGCTAACCTTGGTGAATGTATGTGAAAGTGATATTTCTACT
The DNA here is from genome assembly GCF_900497805.2 of Vombatus ursinus. Classification (NCBI taxonomy): domain Eukaryota; kingdom Metazoa; phylum Chordata; class Mammalia; order Diprotodontia; family Vombatidae; genus Vombatus; species Vombatus ursinus. The sequence continues at coordinate 17,860,248 of NW_020949613.1, forward strand.
CCACCAAGTTATCCTTTAAACATGTCTGATTTGCTGTCCAAAAGTCTAGGCCACCTAGGGTCAAACAATGAGTACTTCTTAGTCTCATGAAAGAAGAAGGGGGGTTTTGTAGCTAGCCCCCATTACCAAACTTCCAGCCAATCATGTTGTTCCCTGCACTTCAGATCTATAACCAATCATGTTGCCTTTAATCCCATGATATCGTCTACCTTGTTTTATACTCCCTAAAACCTATAAAAGGGGAACTATCCTTTTGCTTGGGGTCTTTGGCATTAAAAGAGGCAAGTCACTGACCCATTTAGTGATAAAGAGCATGCCCCTGCTAATAAATTTTATCTTGCTTGTAGACGTGCCTGAGGTTACCCTTCTGTTAAATTCCAATTTCTACAATGGCTTGTTAAATTTCTTTTTTTGAAGATGGAGTCATCGAAGTACTTTATTTCTTGTTCAGTTAATCCGAGCAATTTATATGTTTGTAAATACTCACCCATTTCATTTAGATTGTCAGTTTTATTGGCATGTACTTGGTCAAAATAGATACTAACAATTTCTTTTATTTCTTAGTTAGTTGTGAATTCAACTTCATTTTTGATAAAGGTAATATGGTTTCCTTTCTTTTTAAAAATCAAGTTAGCTAAGGGCTTATCTATTTTTTTAATTCTGAAATTTAATTTATTAATCCAATGGTTTTTGCTTTCAATATAGTTGACTCCAGGAATTTCAAATAGGTTTGCTAGTTTATTTAGCTGAACATCTAATTTGTTGATGGGCTCTTTCTCTTATTGATGATTAAGTGTTTAGAGACATAATTTTTTCCCCTAATAACCGCTTTGGCTGCATCCCAAAAATGCTGGTATGTTGTCTTGTCATTATCTTTAATGAAATTGACTATTTCTATGATTTGTTCTTTGATTCATCCATCCATATCTCTCCAGATAAATTTCTCTATACACACACATATGTGCACATATATATGTTGTCATATATTATATATGTATATTGATTTAATCAGACAAAATTCATCTTCTCAGTCTCCTACTCTAACCTCCTCCTTCCCCATCCCTGTCTCAAGAAAACAAGAAAATTGAAACCCACTACAAATATGGAAAGTTGATCAAAACAACTTTTCACATTGACAATGTAAAAAGAAAAGTTTCATTCTATATTAAATCCTTTATGTCTCTATCAGGAGGGAAAGTGAATGTTTCATATTCCACTGGAATCATTGTTGGTCATTACATTTGTAAGAATTAAGCATAGTAGTTTTCCATTACATTTATATACCATAATCTATTCATTGATTCCCCAATCTTAGGTACCCCATCAAATTACCATTCTTTGATACCTCAAAAAGAGCTATATTTATGTACATCCTTAGAGTTTACTTAGGACTAATCCCTCCCTTCATTTACCTTCCATATAATCCCCATTCCTCTTTTCCCCTTTCCCTCCCATTTCCCTACTTAATAAAACATATTTCTGTACCTGTGTTTATATAATATATTCTTCCTTCTTTTAAGTAGTTTAGATCAGTGAGTTTCAAATGTCAGCTGTTGCCCCACCTTCACCCCTTCCTTCTTGTCTTTATTAATGTCTATTTGCACACTGATTATGACAGGTTATTTTCCTTAACTTTCCTTTCTCTTCCCCTCCCTTCTTTCCATTCTTAAGATCATCAAAACATGAGAACCACTTCCAGGCATTGCCCAACTGTACTCCCTTGATGACTCTTCATGATGATAGGCATCAGAGAGGACACATGTACTATCTCCCAATATGTGAATGTAATCAGTTTATTTACTCCTTTTTCATTATTCATTTGTTTACCTTTTTAACTTTCTCATCCCTCTTGTATTTTAATTTTAGAGTTTCTAAATAGCCAATCAATATTAATCTTTACAACGTCGAACTTTACTTTCATCATGAGATACATCTGCAGCTGAGTTTTCTTTCAGCTTTGGCCCATACACTTCATTAGACCTAGAACTACTTGTAGCTGTCCTCCATTCTTCCCCAGTAGCATACTGGACACTTTCTGACGTGAAGAGCTCATCTTCCAATGTCATCTCTTTTATTATCATTTTAGCAGTCTATGGGGTTTTCTTGGCAAAGATACTGGAGTGGTTTGCCATTTCCTTCTCCAGTGGATCACCCTTTGTCAGAACTCTCCACTAAGACCTGTCTGTCTTAGGTAACCCTGCATGGCATAGCTCATGATTTCATTGAGCTACACAAGCCCCTCCACAATGACAAGGCAGCGATCAGGAAGGGGACTAGAGTGTCAATATTGAATTACAGACCAGTGTTGTATAGGAACCTGCAATGTAAAATCCAACCAAGGTAACCAAGGTAAGCAAGATGTGGTCAAAGAAGAGATGGAAAGATTAAACATCAACATCTTGGGTGTCAGTGAACTTAAATGGATGGGAATGGGATTAATTCAGGTGATCACTCTTCTGTGGGAATAGAATAAATGGAATAGCCCTCAGTCAATAAAAAGGTAAGAAAAGCAGTAATGACTGTCAAAAATGACAGAATGATGATATCTGTTAAAATCCAAGGCAAATCATTCAACATCACAGTAATAAAATCAATGCTCCAACCACTCATGTTGAAGAGGCCAAAGTTTATCAGTTCTATGAAGACATACATCTTTTAGAAATAACACCCAAAAAAAGACATCATACTCATCAATAGGGAATTGGAATGCTAAGGTAGGAAATCAAAAGATAACTGGAGTAACAGTCAAGTTTAATCTTGGAATATAAAATTATACAGGGCAGAAACTAATAGAGTTACAGCAAACATTCTTTTTCAGCAACCCAAAAGGCAACTCTACACATGGATCTCACCAGATGGTCAACATAGAAATCTGACTGATTATATACTTTGCAGTCAAAAGTGAAAAACCTCCATACAGTCCCAAATAAGATCTAGAGGTGACTGTGGCTCAGATCATGAGCTTCTTATTAGAAAATTCAGATTTAAATTGAAGAAAGTAGGGAAAACCATCAAACCATATAGGTATGACTTAAATAACATCCCTTATGAATATGAAGTAGAAGTGTTGAATAGATTTAAGGGATTAAATCTGGTACCTGAAAAACCTCGAATGGCAGTTCACAGTATTGTACAGGAGGCAACAACAAAAAATATTTCATAAAAAAAGATGGGCTAGAAAACAAAATGGTTGTCTCAAGACTTTCCAAATAGCTGAGGAAATTAGAAAAGCAACAGATAAAAGAAAAAGGGAAAAATAAACCCCACTGAATGCAAAATTCCAGAAAACAGCCAGGAGAGATAAGATTTTCTTAAATGAACAATGCAAAGAAATAGAAAACAATATAATGGAAAAGAAAGATATCTTCAAGAAAATCAGACATATGAAGGCACATATGTTTCATGCAAATAAAGGCACAATAAAAGACAAAAAATAGTAGGGACTCAAAAGAAGCAGAAGAGATTAAGAAGAGGTGGCAAGAATATACAAAAGAACTATACAAGGAAGACTTTAACATCACCAATAATGATAATGGTATGGTTAGTGATTTAGAGCCAGACATCCTGGAGAATGAAGTTAAGTGGGCCTTAAGAAGCATTGCTAACAATAAGGCTAGAAGTGAAGGAATTCCAGCTGGGCTATTTAAAATTCTAAAAGATGACACAGTTAAAGTGCTGCACTCAATATGCTAGCAAATTTGGAAAACTCAACACTTGATTGGCCACTTGATTGGAAAAGATTAGTTTACGTCTCAATCCTAAAGAAGGGCGATGCCAGAGGATGTTCAAATTACTGAACAGTTGCACTCATTTCACATGCCAGCAAGTTCAGGCTTAAGATTCTAGGCTTCAACAATGTGAACTGAGAATTACCAGAAGAAGAGGTTGGTTTTTAAAGAGGCAGAGAACTTGAGACCAAATTGCCAACATCGCTGGATTGTGGAAAAAGCAAGGGAGTACTAGAAAAACATCTATTTCTGCTTCACTGACTACACTAAAGCCTTTGACTATGTGGATCACAACAAAATGGGGCAAGTCAGATCATCTTACTTGTCTCCTGAGGAACCTGTATATGGCCCAACAAGCAACAGTTAGAACCAAACGTGAAACAGCGGATTGCTTTAAGACTGGGAAAGGAGTATGACAAAGCTGTATGTTGTTACCTTATTTATTTAACCTATGTGCATAATAGACTATGTGAAGAGCCAGGCTGGATGAATTAAAAGCCAGAATTAAGATTGCCAAGATAAATATCAACAACCTCAGACAGATGATACTACTCTGATGACAGAGTGTGAAGAGGAATTAAGAAACTTCTTGATGAGAGTGAAAGAGGAGAGTGTAAAATCTGGCCTGAAGCTTAATAAAACAAAAAACAAAAAACAAAAAACCACAACCTAAGAGCTTCACAACTAGTCCCATCACTTCCTGGCAAATAGAGAGAGAAGAAATGGAAGTACTGTCAAATTTTATATTTTTCTGGCTACAGATCACTGTAGACAGTAGCTGCAGGCATGAAATTAAAAGACCCTTGTTCCTTGGAAGGAAAGCTATGGCAAATCTGGACAGCATACTAAAAAACAGAGACATCTCCTTGTCAACAAAGGTCAGTATAGTCAAAACAATGGTTTTTCCAGTAGCAATGTATTGTGGCTGTGAGAGCTGAACTATACAGAAAGCTGTGCACCACAGAATTGACGCTTCTGAATTGTGGTGCTGGAGAAGACTTTTGAGAGTCACTTGGACAGCAAGGAAATCAAATCAAACAAAACTTAAAGAAATTAATATAGACTATTCACCAGAAGATCAAATACCAAAGCTGAAGCTTAAATACTTTGGCCACATGATGAGAAGATAGAATTCATTAGAAAAGACTCTGATGCTGAAAAAGAGTGAAGGCAAAAGGAAAAGGGGACAGCAGAGGATGAGATGAATAGATAGTATCATGGAAACAACACATATGAACTTGGACAGACATCAAAAAATAGTGGAGTATAGGAGGAACTCGTGTGCTATGGTCTACGCAGTCATGGAGAGTCAGACACAACTAAACAACAATATAGCTATGGCCTTTTCATCAGGAATGCTTAGAAGTCTTCAGTTTCACTGAAGGTTATAAAATTATATGCAGTTTTGCTTTAAAAGTTATCCCTGACTATAAGCCTATATGTTTTAGCTTCTGGAATATTGCATTCCAACTTCTCTGCTTCTAACTGTGGCTCCTTGGTACTTGAATTCTTTCTTTTTGACTGTCTACAGTATTTTTTTCTTTGGCCTGGAAGCACTGGATTTTGGCTATGACGTTCCTGGGAGTTTTCATTTTTAGGTTTCTTTTAGGTGGTTACTAGTGGATTCTTTCCAATTTCATTTTGCTCTCTGGTTCTAAGGGATCTGGATAGTGTTCTTTTAAAATTTCTTTAAATAAGATGTGGAGGTTCTTTTTTGGCCGTGGCATTCAGGTAGTCCAAGCGTTGTTAAGTACTTTCTTCTCCACTGGCTTTTCAGGTCAGTTCTTTTTGCTATGAAATAGTTTACATTTTCTTCTATTTTTTTCAACCTTTGACTTTATTATTTCTTCATGTCTCACAGAGTCCTTGGATTACATTTGGTTTACTCTAATGGGGAGATCTGTTGCTTGGGCAAGGTTTTATACCTTTTGTGACAAGCCATTAATTCCCTCTCCAATACTTTCTTCCTTAGCTTTCATTTCTTTTCCATCCTCCCCTCCACCAAGTACTCCCATTCCATTTATTAAAACATTTTAAAGTTCTTCTTCTTTTAAATTCTTGCTTCATCTCTTCTAAGCATTCTAGTTGAGCTTGTTTCCAAGCTTTATTTTTCTGATATTTTGCTTAAAGATGTTTTGGAGTCATTCTCTTCCGCATTTGTGTCTTAATCATCCTTGCCACCATAATAATTTACTGCATTGGGGTTCTTTTCTTGTTAGCTCATTCTTCTTAGCTAACTTCTTGACTTTTTTTTCCCTTGTTAAAAAAATCATTAATTTTTAGTTTCAACATTCACTTTCATAAAATTTTGAGTTCTAAATTTTCTCCCCCTCCTCCCCTTCCTCCCTCCCTACGACATCATGTAATCTGATACATATTCATTCATATTAAACATATTTTCACATTAGTCATGTTGTAAAGAAGAATTAGAACTAATGGGAAGAATCATGAGAAAGAATCAAAGAAAAAAAAAGAGAGAGAAAATAGTATGCTTCAATCTGCATTCAGACCCCAGATTTTTCTGGATGTGGATAGCATTTTCCATCATAAGTCTTTTGTTGTTTTTTTTTTTATTCACCCTGTGCCCTCTATCCACATATATACATATATATATATATATATATATACACACACACACATATAATTTTTTTCCCTTCAACTACCCTAATACTGACAAAGGTCTCATGAGTTACAAATATCTTCTTTCCATGCAGGAATGTAAACAGCTCGACCTTAATAAGTTCTTTATTTCTCTTTCCTGTTTACCTCTTCATGTTTCTCTTGAGTCATGTATTTGAAAGTCAAATTTTCTGTTCAGCTCTGGTCTTTTCATCAAGAATGCTTAAAAGTCCTCTATTTCATGGAGCATTCATTTTTTTTCCCCTGAAGGATTATACTCAGTTTTGCTGGGTAGGTGATTCTTGGTTGTAATCCTATCTCCTCTGCCCTCTGGAATATCATATTCCAAGCCCTGTGGTCCCTTAAGGTAGAAGTTGCTAAATCCTGTGTTATCCTGATTATGTTTCCACAATACTTGAATTGTTTCTCTCTGGCTGCTCAGTTAGTCTATACTAGACCTATGACTTGGAACTAAGTAGTGGGTAACAAAGCTGCCAGTTCAGACTTGTCCCTGTGCAGTATCCCAGTATGGGTTTGGAACCTCCTCTTGTCCTGGTACACAGTCTCTCCCTGGGTAATAGAGCTGGCAGGTGACATGCTCCTTGCCAATCCTGTCCCCAATCTGCAGTCTTCCCTATCTCTCTATGTAGACCTGAGCTGGAGATATGACTCACTGTGACTTTTTCTGGATTTTCTCATCAGGATTCTTTGTGGTGCACTTTCTAGAAGTTTGGATGAGTTTTGTGAAGGGGAGCTTGCTGCACTGCTTCCTACCAATTGGTCATCTTGGCCCCATCTCGATGTACCTATTCTTTAAGATTAATTTATTTTGTTTCTAACTGATGCAATAGCTTTGCTTCAAAGACCCTTTACTGAAAATTATTTTTATGCCACTGTGCTCAGTAAGGGAAGGGAATACAAATTTATATAGTATTTATTATGTGCCAGATACGGCATTATGTGCTTTTTACAAATATTAACTAATTTAATCCTAACATCCCTGGAGGGCAGGTGCTACTATTGCCCCCATTTTATAATGATAAAACTGAGGCAAATAGAAGTTAAGTGATTTGCCCAAGGTCACATAGCTAGTAAGCATCTGAGTCTAGATTTGCACTCAGGTCTTCCTGACTACAGGCCCATCACTCTACTTATTATGATACCAGTTGCTTCCTGGGAAAATGAAAATGCATTTAAAAGATGCATTTAATATTTCTGATTTTAAGCATTTGTGAGGTTTTTATGCCCTAATAGATGGGTAATCATTACAAGACAATTTCTATGAAGTTGCCATACACAGCCGAGAAATAGGTATACTCCTTCTATTCCTATTGAATAGTCACCAGAGTTCTATCATATCTACCATTTCTAATACTCTATTCAGATCATTTGTTTCTTTTTTTTTCTTTTCTTTTCTTGTTGTGGTTGTTGACTTAGATTTATTTAGGTCTGAGAGAGGTAAATTGAGATCCTCCAATTATTATACTTTTACTATTTCTTCCTGTAACTCATTTAACTTTTCCTTAATCAATTTAAATGCTGTGCCATTTGGTACACGTTCAGCATTGATATTAATTCACTCTCTAAAGTACATTTCAACAAAATGTCATTCTTTATCTCTTTTAAATAGGTCTATTTTTGCTGCTGCTGACCGTGACCTCTGCTTTTATTTAACTTCAGCTGAAATATTACAGATTTTGCTCTGGCTCCTTGTTTTAGCCTTACATGTATCTTTCTGTTTCAAACATACTTCTATTGAACAACATATTGTTAGATTCTAGTTTCTAATCTATTCTGATATCCTCTTCCATTTTATGAGTGAGTTCATCTCATTCATGATTATGATTGCTAATGTATTTCCCTCTATCCTGTTTTCCTAAGTTTCCTTTCTCGTTTCCCACCTGCTCTTTAAGAATTTGTTTTTCTTCTGACTTATCCTTCCCTCTTATTCCTCCCTTTCCCTTAACTCCTTTCTCTTGCATAAAAACATGTAGGTAGATTTCCCCCCTCCTTTGAATAGTTCAGATGAGTATTATTCAAGTGTTATCCACTCCCCTCCCCCCACCCCCACTCACTCCTTATTTTATAGACTTCTACTTATGCGTTCTAAATTTACATCAGATAGTCTTCTCCACTGTTTCTCTCCTTGTCCTCTCAAAGTGTATTCTTCTTTCCTTCTCTTTCTTCTTTTAAGATCATCAAAACATAAAAGAATCATTCCCAGATGTTCTACCTAATTATACGGCCTCTGATAACAACAGAATTCTGAAGAGATATAATTTCTTTATTTGAGAATGTAAACAGCTTAACCTTGCTTAGTCCCTTATGATTCCTCACTCATATTTACCTTTTCTTGCTTCTCTTGATTCCTATGTTTATCTGTTAATTTCTCTACTCAGCCCTGGTCATTTAACTAGGAATATTTGGAAGTCCTCTATTTCATTAATGATCCATTTTATTTTGCACTGCTGAATTATACTCAATTCTGCTTTGTAAGTTATTTTTATGGTAAGTCTAGGTCTTTTGTTTTTTAGAATATCATATTCTAAGCTTTCTTCTCTTTTGTCTAGTGGCTGCTAAATCACCTGTAATCCTGACTTTGGTTCCTCATTACCTGAATTATTTCTTGCTGACTGCTTGCAGTATTTTTTCCTTGACCTAGAACTCTGGATTTTGGCTATAATATTCCAAAAAGCATTAATTTTGGGTTTATTTCAGGAGGCACGCTTGGTGGATTCTTTCAATTTCTACTTTGTCCTTTGGTTCAAGTAGATTTGGGAAGTTTTCTTTTATAATTTCTTGAAATATGACATCTAGGTTCTTTGAGTTAATCATGGCATTCGGGCAGTCCAATGACTCTTAAATTATCTCTCCTCAATTTGTTTTCCAGGTTAAGTAGTTTTTGCTGTGTAATTACCTAATTTTCTATTTTTTCAATTTTTTGATTTTGTTTTAATATTTCCTGATGTCTAATGGAGTCATTTACTTCAATTTGATCAAATCTAATTTTCATGGAGTTGTTTTCTTGGACAAGGTTTTGTACCATTTTTTCCAAGCTGGTAATTTTCTTTTCATATTTTTCTTGCATAATTATCACTCTTACTTGGCTTCCAACATGATTTTTAGCTTTTTTAAAAAGAAATATTGCATTATCTTTTCCAACAATTCTGGTTGGACTTATGTCCCAGTTGCATTTTTCTTTGAGGTTTTGCTTGTAAATATTTTTGAATCATTCCCTTCTTCTGAGTTTGTGTCCTGAATTTACTTATTTCTATAATAATGTCTTTATAGCAAGATTTTTTGTTTGTTCATTATTGCCACGTACTTCTGAATTACAGACTTTATAGGCTAAGCTCTACACACTTTTGGGAGTGATGACTGGGTAGAGCTTCTGTCTTCTTGCACCAGTCTGCTGCTTTCCCAGTTCAGGCTGGGGTCCTAGGAGCTTTCAGGGTTTCCCAAAGTGATATAATCCAAAGTGAGAATGCATGTATCTATGTATGTATATCTCTACACTTAATTGTAGCCTTCGGGGTGGTTGGAAGAAAGGAAGTGAGGGGGAAAGTACGAAGTAAAAAGTGCACAGGAGAGAACCAAAAAAAATTTACAAGGAACCAAAGAAAAGATGGACAGCTCTCAACATAATGCGTAGTATTTATTATATAGGCTTTCTTGAAATTTAAATTTATTGCTATATATTTTGAATCCTTTAAACATTCTGTTGTGCACATGACAATGCTTTTTTTCTTTCCTTATTTTATATTTAAGTTTCAATATTTAAGTTCATAATATGTTTCTTTTTCTTATTGTATATTTAAGTTTTAGTATTTAAGTCTAAAATTTTTGAAAAGTTAATGTAACAAAATATGAATGGGTATATGCAAGTATACACTTTCTAGCAAGCAAAGTAAATTTCTTTATATTCACAAAAGAAGGCTGGTACCTATAGATGCAAAAATTCTAAATAAATACATTCTTATACACATCCACATTATGGAATATCACAACACACAAAGGGAAGAAAAGAAACATTTGTTAAATGCCTACTACATGCCAGGCACCATGTTAAGTGCTTTACAAGTATTACCTCAAGGTTACGAAATAACTGTTAATTTAGTCAGCCCTATCGCAGCATTTACACTAAAAGTCAAGTCAATTATCATTTACTAAGTGCCTACCAGGTACTATATTTAAGCTTTGGGGATACAAAGAAAAACAAAATACAGTCCCTACTCTCAAGGGGCTCACAGTTCAATGGGGGAGACAATATGCAAACAACTATGTAACAGATGATATAGATAAGACAAACTGGAATTAGCTCAAGGGGAGGGTGCTAGCCATAAGGCGAATCAGGAAAGGCTTCTTGTAGAAGATAGTATTTTAGAGGGGACTTCAAGGAACACAGGGAGCCAGAAGATGAAGAAGAGAATTCTAGGTGCAGGGGACTGCTACTACAAATGCATGGAGTAGAGAAATGGAGAATAAAGGTAACTAGTTTAAGATTAAAAGCTAAGAGTTAGGCCAATTCAGAAAAGGATGCAATAGAATGTAACTTACTAATTTTTCCAATACCCTAAACAGTATCTAAATGTCTTAAAAGAGAAAACAAATACAAAAAAACTACTAATTTACTCTGCACCAAACAGAATCAGGTGCCTCTATCCAGGACAGTTTGTATTAGTAAGCCTGGCAGCCACTATCTCTATTTTTACTAAGAAAAGCAAGATATTAATAGACAACAATTTACAAGATGAGAAAATGAGGAAGTCATACATAAACCTCTAAACATTAATCAAGTAATTTTTTAAATCAGGGAACAACAGAAGTGTTGATTAATAGAGAAAGAATGTATCTATTAAAAAGAAGTCACATATACAGCTATGAAGTTTATATTGTTTATAAGATCATTAGAAAGGATCTTTCATGTGTTAAAACACACATACACATTTTTGTACAACAGTCACTTTTAATATTTAATACACTGCAAAGTCAGTTTCAGTATTTAGAAGTATTATCTTCTATGGCAAAGAGCACACCCATCCCTAATTTAGATCATTCAACAAATATTTATCAATTACTATGTGCTGAGTACCATGTTAGACCCTAGAAGAAGATGAAAAGTTTGGGCAAGACAGTTCCTGCCCTCATAGAGTTCAGGATAATAGCAAATAATAAGTAGGACCACAAATTTAGAGTTAAAAGGATCATAAAATTAGAGAATTTGTGTTATAAGTGACTAGTTCAAGTCTCCCATTTTTCAGATGAGCAAAGTAAGACACAAAGATGTTAAGTGACTTGCATAAGGTAACAGAGATAACAAAAGTGGGATTTTAATTAAGGTCCTCTGCATGCCACTGCTCTAATAAACAAAATATAGTATGTAGTATCAGAGTAATGAGATAAATAGGGTATCATAAACCACAAGATAGGCTGCATCTCCTTACTTTTAATAATTTATAAAAACATATACAATGTCTATGATATACATATATATTTAGTTATGGTTGTTATAGTTATAGATCTATTACTCTTGCTAATGCTACTCCTTAAAAGAATACTTACGACTACTTCCAAGTTCTTCAAACAGGAATTTCACTTTTTCCCACTCCGTAGAATTTTTGTTAGGAACACTCAAAGGAACAAAAGCACTATGAATAAATAAAAAAATAAAAAAATACCTTAATGTATTTAAATATATAAGGCTTAATTACAAAGTTATTAATAGAGATATCACTAATGGTTGTTTCCACCAGAAATGGATCTAAGAACCTCACAAAAGAAATCAACTAGTAGTACAGAAGGGGAGAGAAGAAAAATTTCCTCTAATAAACATCATTATGATAAAAAATTAACATACTGTCAAAACTTTTCTGCTTCAATTTATTTTACATTTATGTCAATTTGTACTGCTTTAACATTTCATACTTTTATGCAATCCCTCATATATTAAGAATACTTTTTAAATACTGGAATTATATGAACTGCCAAAGTATGAAGGAATAAGTGGTATAAATGGCATCCATTTATAGGATAGTCCCTCAATTCATACTGAAACATTCTTGGCTATATTCAAAATGCATAGGGGAAAAAAAAAGTTGTAATGCTCCAGTTAAGATTAGGAGAAAAAAAGTGATAGTTGAACTTCATTACTGCTAAGCAGTTCTAACAAATCTTACTGCCCCTTGCAGTAACTCATTAACCACAGCAAATGCTTTAAGATTTTCTCTCTCCTCAACCCCAACTCTCCCTCTAAAGTTTCCCTTCACCACATACACAAGAAACTTGGCCTCAACCATCCTGAAAGCATTTTACAATGTCTCTTATGTTATACTTATGAAAGAGATGGGGAGATAAGGGCTGAATGATAATACAGTTGGGTGGATTTGCAACTACTTGAATAAAAAGATCCAGAAAAGTCATCAGCAAGTGTAAAGTTTTTTTTTCTAATACACTATACATCAATTTTAATTTTTAAAATTATTTTTACTTAAGTTGAAGGTAGGTCTCTTGTAGATATCTTTTTGTTTGTTTGTTTGTTTTTTGGTAAGGCAATCAGAGTTAAGTGACTTGCCCAGGGTCACATAGCTAGTAAGTGTCAAGTGAGGACAGATTCTTATAGATATCTTGTAGAATGTCCTTGGTCCTGAGCTATGTCCTGAGCTATTCAACATTTTGAATCAATGACTTGAAAGCATACACACCCTTTTGTACATTTTTAGATGGCATAAAACTTGATGTAACACTAAAACTATGGATGACTGAATCCAAATCCAAAAAGATCTCAACAGACTAGAATGATGTATCACATAAATGAAATTTAAATTTAAGAAGATTAAATGTGAAGGGCGCTGATTTCTGATTTAGAAGCCTATGTGTGAAAAAAGGACTCTTCTCTTTGATCTAAAACTGCAATGTGTTTCAGGGTAATCCTGTGGTGAAGAGTGTGCAGGCTTCATGATGGCCAAACCAAAATATGTGCATCATCACTAAGGAAGATCCCTCAAGTGAAATCATTTCCCACACATAACAGAGGTTAGGAAAATGTTGGTGAATTAATGGAAAATGAAAGGAGTTATGTGTTTGATTTGTTTTCCAAATCAGGCTCCCCCCCTCAGGGTTTTTTTTTTTATTTTTTTATTTGTAGGGATGTGTTTGCTTTCCTGCCTTTTATTTTTATACCACAATTATTTCTGGATATCCCATTCCTTCCTCGCCCATGTGAGCCTTCCCTCATTACTCTCCTCCACCTCCAAAAAAGTCAGGCAAAACAAATGAAGAGAGAGCACCTATGACAACACATGCAACATTCCACATGCAGGCCCCATACCAAATTGCTACTTCTCCAGCAAAAGGAGGAAAATGTATTTTCTCATCTCTTCTCTGGAACTAAGATTAGTCATTACACAACATTCAATTTTATGAGCTTTTATTTACATCACAGTAGATACTGTGCATATTGAGTACTTCAGTCTCGTCAGTCAACAAGAAACACAATGAGATCTATTCTCTACATCTTTCAGTTAAATATTAAATGCTAAAGATATGATCCACTGCTAAATTTCAATTGTGAAAGCTTGCTTCTTCTTCCCTAACAGTCTCCTCAAAGATACCCTTAATCCTGAGATTTCTTATTATTTATATTCCCTATTACTTCTTTTTTAGGTATTAAGGCCTGCCACTTTCCCCACACCTCTAATATGTTCTCATTCTTCAAGTATTCTGTACATTCAATATATCAAAACCCTGACAATCACATTGTCTCCAGCATAAATCTTTTTTGTAAACACTAAATCAAATCTGGCTCCTATTTCTATCTTTGTGCTCTTTAGTGTCATTTCTAATTCCTCTATATGCACACTTAGAACTGTAATGTCAGGGTTCAAGTGTGGTAGTCCCATAGCTGTTGATGGACAAAACAGTTGTTAATGTGGTTTTTGCAAATCTCTTCCCTTTTTTCCTTCAGTCCTTTCATTTTCATCCTTGAATACTTTTGGGATGACCCTGCTTAGATTAATAGTGCTTAGCCTGAAGTCCAGGTAACACCAAGAGGTCTAGAAACAAATTTCAGAGGTCTGTGAACTTGAATGGAAAAAAAATTATACTTTTATTTCATTATAATTGGTTTCCTTTGTAATTGTATTTATTTTATTTTATGCACTATAAAACATTATTCTGAGAAGTGGTCCATAGACTTAAGACTGACATAAGTGTCTATGACCCAAAAAATGATTAAAATCCCTGGCCTAGACATCTTGCCAAGCTTTCTTTAAACTGGCTTTATCCTCTCTTTGCTTTATGAGGAGATAACTGATCACAATCATCTACCATTCTACTTAGCAAGATTTTATCAAGTTTATATTTTAATCCAGTATAAACCTTTGGCATATATCTCTCTCCATTTGACAAAGTCGGATTCTTGCGGATGAAGGTACCATGCTATTTTGGTCTCCTAGTGGAAATTTATTGTGTGTAAACTACACATTTTGAGCCTATCTCATTCCTTCTTGCAGAAGCATGTTTTCCCATATTTCTCCTCATGCTCAACTTTGCCCATTCTTGCACTAAAGTCACCAAGTATTAATGTGCATAGTGATTTAATTTGGGGGTCTTATCAAGTTCTTTGTAGATTTCTCTATGTGAGCTTCAATATTTGCTGACAGCACAAAAGTTACGATTATTCTTATGGTGGTCTACTTGTCAATAGTACTGCAATACTTGACCAAACATTCTATGAAGTGATGATTCTTACAACAAACTCCACCAACACCTTTCTTTGGCTCTCCAAAAACCACCTGAAGTCATTCTTCTATTTAGCTATAACTTCCTTCTGGTTTCAAGTATAGCAAAAATGTAAAAATTTATACAATTTAGCGCCTCTTGATGCTAATCTATTTTGATTTTTTAGCATCTTCAATTTGAATGTGGTAATATTTTCTGACCGTGATCCAAAACTCTGGATTACATTTTACACACAGACACAGACACACACATATACACACACATATATATGTATGTATGTATATGTATATAAATAGATAGATATATTTTTGAGGTATGTGATAATCAATGTAGAAAAATCACTCTGCCTTTCAGATTTCTGTAAAATCTCAGAAGCACTGATCATCAAAATACTCCAGAATGTATTTGAATTATTAACTAAATCAAGAATTCACACTTATAAGCACTTTAAAGATTCCTATATAGTTTGCTTTCCTCACAACTTTGTGAGCTGGGTAATGCATAATACCTTTTGTAAACCTTAAAGCGCTATACACATATAAGCTATCATATTTATTTTATAGATAAAGAAAACAGATGCAGAGAGGTTAAATGTAGTAACAAACACAATATTAGAAATAATATTCAAACTTAGATCTCAAATTTAGTACTCTCCTCAAAGCTCTCCCCAGCAACCAGATTCTCTTATTGTCCATTTGATTTAGGTGGAAAAAAGGAGAAATGGGCAAGAAGAAAATGTCCTAGGAATCAATCCTTATATTTTCACAGATAAAAATAATTACCTAGAACAGGAATCATCCATTTATTACCAACCCCTTCAAACATGCAATATTACAGACTAACACATCTTTACGAAGACAAAAAGATATTCATATTAGGGGTACAAATAAATGAGTAACAAACTTAAAACACATACAATTTAAGCGTGACATCACTGTATTACACAGAACATAGTAATAAAGACTAAGTGAATTGGGCCACTTCACTCAAGGGAGGGAGTATAGACAAGCTAAAATACTTGAAAAGTCCATTATAATGGACTAAATGAATTTTTATCAACTCCTATATTTGTGTTTATCAGGCCTACCTATGATGGGATTAATATTGAAAAATATTAATGTAAATATTAATATTAAAGTATGCTTAGATCTGCTCATCCTAGACTAGTGCATTTGCAAATGGCTCCAGTTTCCACTGTCTATATCAACTCCCACAATGTAAAACTCTTTAGAATTACTATGAATTACTCTGCAAATTTCCAAGTACAGTTGGTTAACTGGGACAAATGCTTTGCAACTCTAGTTACTGGTTTCAGAAATAATATTCAAATGACCAAGAAATAGATGAACAAGAAATAGACCAATAAATAGAATACTTAAATAACTGAACATTAGAAAACAAACTGAACAACCCATAAACTCTCAAAAGGGAAAAAAAAATAGGAAAAAAAAATCCCAGTGCATACAGACTTACATGTAATTTCTATCAAATAGTCAAAGAAAAATTAGTTCCAACATTACATGAACTTTTGGGGAAAACAGGAAACTAAAGGATACTACTAAACTCTTTACAAGATGCAATTACTATAATGACACCTACACCAGGGAAAGATAAACCAGAGAAAGGAAACTGTGAATCAGTATTCCTAATGAACACTGACACAAAATTATTCAATAAAATGCTAGCAAAACAGCCATAAAAACATCATACACTAAGATCAATATGTACTTATACCAATAATACAAGGTTGTTTCAATATAAGGAAACAAAAAGAATATCAATTGATGTCAAAAAGCCTTTGAAAAAAAGCACAAGCAAACAAAGAATAGAGAAGATTACAGAAGATAAAATAATTATATAAAAGTTAAATGTTTTAGCACAAACAAATGCAGGGAAATAATTAACTGGAGGAAAAACCTTGCAGAAAATTTCTCTGATAAAGGTCTCATTGCCAAAACAAAAGAAAATGATTCAAATTTTGAGACTAAGAGCCATTCCCCAATCGACAATGGTCAAAGGACATAAGCAGTTTTTAAAAGAAAAAAAAATCCAAGTTATCAATAGCCTTGTTAAAAAAAAATGCCACAAATCACTACCGAAATGAAAATTAAAGTAACTCTATGGTTCCATTAACACCCATAGATTGACAAAGTTGACAAAAAAGGAATCTAATAAATGTTGTATTTGTAGGAAAAGAGGTGCATTAATGCAATATGAATTATTCAGCCATTCTGGAAAGCACTTTGGAATTATGATTTAAAAAAAAAAAAAAGCACTTACTAGTTGTGCGACCCTGGGCAAGTCACTTAACCCCCAACTGCCTCACCAAAAAGAAAAAGAAAAATTACTGGGTCTTTTTCCTAGAAAAAGAAGGATCCATATGTATAAAATTACTTATACTTGTCTTTTTGTAGTGGCAAGGAACTGAAGACTAAAGAGATGCCTATCAATTGAAGAATGACTAAACAAATTATGATATATAAATGTAATGGAATACTATTGTTTTATAAAAATGATGAAAATGAGAGTTTCAGAGAAAACTGGGAAGCCTTCTATGAACTGATGCAGAGAGATATGAGAACAATTTTTTAAAATAACAACATTGTAAAAAAAGAAGTCTGAAAGACTTAAGAATTCTGATCATTGCAATCAATAAATCAACTACAATTCCAGGAAACTGCTGATGAAGGGTGTTACTTGCCTTCTGACAAAGAGGTAGACTCAAGGTGAGGAAAAAGACAGCTATTTTTGAACATAGCAAGTGTAGACATTTATTTTGCTTAACTATGTATATCTGTCACAAGGGTTTTGTTTTTTTTCTTTTCTTTTTTTCAATGAGGGGAGGTAGAAGGGAGAAAAAATAAACTTGTTAACTGACAAATTAAATATTTTTTAAAAAGAAATTGCTATCAAAATAACAATAAAATATAAAAAAGAAGTCTATCTACTAAGGTATACGGGAACTACATGAATACAATATTTCAGAAATACTCATTATAGAAATAAAGATAGATCTAAATAAACAATTGGAGATGTTAGATGCTCATAAGTAGGCTATGTCATTATTTTTTCTGTCAATATTGCCTAAATTACTTCATAATTCAGTGACATATCAAAATACCAAAGGATTATTTTAAAGAGCTAGAAAAATAATCAAATTTTTCTTGAGCCACAGAAGGTCAAGAATATTAAGAGAAATACTGAAAAAGAGTAGGAAAGAAGGGAACCTATCAGTACCCTATATCAATACCCTAAGTATTCTATAAGGCAGTAATCATTACAATGATTGGTACTACTTAAAAAAATAGTGAGGTTGATCAATGGAACAGATTAGCTACAAAACACATAGAAGCAAATGAACACAGAAGCACAGTTGGATTTCTACTACCTACTGCCATCCTTAAGCTTCACCATGCCCCAAAGCTTCATCCTGAAGCTTCACTCAAACCCTGGATTCCACATGTTGGAAGTACCCTCCCCTGCTGTAGCTGTCCCTCTGATTGGATGGCTCCTTCTGTAACCTCTATTTAAGAATGGTGCTCAGGCAAATCATGTCTCAGGCATGGGACAGAATTTCTTTCTATTTGAATTTGTATTCCCAGCACAGGACTTGGCACAAGTAAGCACTTAATGCCATTTGACAGAATGATATAGTGTCTGAAAAACCCAAAAACCTCAACTTTTGGGATAAAGATTCACTCTTCAAAAACTGCCAGGAAAACTCAAAGCAATCTGGCAGAAACTAGACAGATCAATATCTCACACTATGTAGCTAGATAAGCTTCAAATAGATATATAACATAGATATTAAAGGTAATATCATAAACCAAAGAAGCAAGTAAGAAAACATCAATGGAGAACCAAAATCAAGACCCAAGCTATAGTGAGATAGATACAATACATACAAATGTATATGTATACATATGCACATATTTCATTTTTGAAAACATCTGTGTAGTTTTTAATATCAATATCATCTGTCCAATAAATCCATCTGAATACTCTTAGTTATATCAACTGAGTGTGAGGATCAGCCTTTGTGTCTTGAAATCCCAGACCAGACTGGCAATGCTCAAGGCAGATACTGAAAGATGGGCAGTGTCATAGAAAAGAGAGCTGGATTTGAGTCAGAGGACTTGAGTTCAAACTCTAGCTTACTATTTATTATTTGACAAAATATTAACTTTTCTTAGCCTCAATTTTTTTAACTGTAAAAATAATAGAAATAGAAATAATAGAAAAAATAATAAAAAAAAAAACTGGTGTCTCCAGTTCCTTCCAGAGCTAAATCTAAGGTCCCAAGAGTCCACATTTCATCAACATGCATAGACAAGATTGGTCAGGACTCATGAGCTGTGCTCATTCCCCTTCAACCTATTTAATATCATCCTTGATCTCCTCATCATATTAACTGCTGTCACTCTCCAAAATCAAATGACATAACTCAATCCTACATATCCACATCAAAGATATGATAGGAATATTTTGGTTTTGTAATCACCTGAGCATACATAAAGGACAAAGTAAAGGTGTCAGGGAGAAGGGAAATAGGGTAGGAGCTGTATCTATTATTTCATTGGTATAAGGAACTATCAGGGGAGAAAATTTCCTTTACCAATTCAAGTTTGCACTTTTTTGCAACTTAAATTCTCACTTACCCAGAGCATTAAAAAGTTAAGTAAATTGACCAGAGACACACAGCCAATATGTGAGAGGTGGAATTTGAACCCAGATCTTCCTAGATCTAAGGGAGACTTTCTATATATACAATGTCATACTGTTTTTCCAATAAAACAAAACAATGTCTTATTTCATTTCTTAAAAATATCTATGCAGTTTTCAATTATAATGTATGAATAGCATGTTCCCAATAGGAATACCCAAAGGACTCTATTTTCCAATTTTCCTCTTTACTTTACACAGGCAGGGCTTTAGGAGCCATCCCAGAATGCAGTACCTAGAATCTATTAGTTTTAAAAAAAAAATTGCAATATTTTAAACCATATTACAAATGGAAATATTAAGATTTTCCCCTTAATTTGGTACCAAACACATATTTTTATGTCTTTGATAAGGATCTGGCAAAAAGAGATCAATCATCAATATTTTGGATTTCCTTTTGTACAATGCCCAGAATATTGACTGACAGAGCTCAACCATCTACAAATAAGTTTAGTGCTTTATTAACACAGGCATCTTCATTTTGAAGGTTCTTTCAAAAGAATGCCCAACAACGTAGTAAAATGAATTAACTAATGCTGCTCTTGCACTAATTTAATAAACTTCAATCTACTGAGCAGAGCTATTTGGCAGATCTGAAATTAACAAAAAAGTAACAATAGAGAAACTTGTGTGACGAAAGTTAACTGTCCCAAACTGTTACTGTCAGACAAATGGAAGACACAGTTTAAAAAGATGAATCACTGAATAAACATTTATTAGGCATTGAATGTACCAGACCTTACAGGGAATAAAATGAAATAACCCTGTCCTTTTAAGCAAGGTATTTACACTCTAACAAGAGTAACCATAAAAGACAGGACCTTAGACAGCACCACAAAATTATAGAATAAGAGTGAGAACAGATCACATATATAGTCCAAAATAACAAATGAATCCTTCTATAGCATCTCTAGTTAGTGCATTATCCATCCTATAATTGAATACCTCCAATGAGAAACTGTGTGATGAATTAAGACTGCTGAAGGTCTGGTTTCATTGAGGCTCTGTCTGCTACTTACTATGTTGATCTTGGGCAAGTCATTTAACTTCTTTGGGCCTCCATAACCTTGGGAAAATCACTTAACCTCTTTAAAGTTCAGTATTCTCAATTTTAAAATAAGGGGTGGCTTAAATTGCTTCCATGAACCCTTCCTGCTCTAAATCTATGATGTAATGATGTCTGGATACTAGTTACTTCATAAGATAGCATTTCTGAATAGCTCCAGTTGATCAGGAAGAACTTTCTTACACTAAAGTTTAAATCTCTCTGCTAACAGAGTATTAAGATTTGATACCACATTCCCTTAAGTTACACAGATGTGAAATTTGAGGCCCACAAAGGCAAAGTAACTTGCTCAAGGTCACACAGGAAGCCAAGAAGTACAACTGAGGTTCCCTATAAAGGTTGAGAATGTCAGCTCTTTCCACATTTGGTGGAGTGGACAGGGCACAGGACCTAGGTTCACAAACCTCATCTATAAAATTATGGAACTGGACTCAATGGCCTATAAGGTACCTTCCAGTTCTTAAAGTCTACAGTCTTGGTTTCAAATTGTCTACATTCCCCTTGGCTCTTAATTTCCTGATCTATAACCAGTCTGACTACTGTAATAACCATATATATACATATACATATATATATATACACATACAGTATCACAGATGACATATCTTGATCAAAGTTATTAATAAAAGCACTGAAAACCACAGGGTCAACAAGGTAAGAGCAATGCTACTTCCTAATAAAGACTCTTCCAGACTAACAATGATCAATTCTTCAAATCACTTGCCTAGCTATAAATCCACCTTACTATACTATCATCCTGCCTACTCACAGCAATCTTACTATATCAACAGCATTACCCTAGCTCATAGTCCATTAACCTACCAAAAAAAAAGAAACGATGTTTGTCTGGAGTAACATTTAATGGACTCATGACTAGGAAAGTCACTCAATTTCCTTCAAAGTTTCTAATCTGTAAAATCTATGTGTGTTTGGTTTGGTTTGGTTTGGTTTTGGTGGGGGCAGGGGAGGGTGGAAGAGAACTACTGGACTAGATGGCCTCTGGGGTTCCTTTCAGCTTTAGCTCTGTGACCTGTGGTACGTCCTAATGGTTAACCGAGTGTTCACAAACATTCATGTAGTAATGACTTCTAAAACAGATGCCATCAAGCCTCCAGTTGGAAGAACCCCTTTCTTTCACTTTCAGAAATTATCTGCCCACCTCCATGGTTCCTCAAAGATAATGGAAAGCAGTGTAGAAAACACATCAGGAAAGGTCTTCCAGGAAAAAAGGATGTAGTTTATTTGAGTAAGATGAAAAAGCATTTAAAGCAGCTAGGTCTTCAATTACTAGCACCTCATGTATCAGGTTTCATTCTTTTCAGTCTAATGATCATTTTCCCTAAGAAAGGAGACTGAAACAAAAATAGAAAGGATAGTTCTAGTCTCTCTACTTTCTATCATCTGTTAACATAGTTTCTTCACACCAAGCACTCAGCTTCCTCTTCACCTTTTTGTTTTTCAGAGCAAATGTAGCTTTTAAAAGTTTAAAAGTCAGGTTTTTATTTTCTTCTGGGTTTTATCAACATAGTTCTTATTTATCAGTTTTATATTCTATCTTTTAAATATCTCCTAGTAAATCTGTGCTCCATGTATATAGTATATCATATTTTCTTTAGAAGCCTCCTCCTGTTCTTGAACATCAGAATAAATTTATGATGGTGAGAATTTTATTCTTGAGATCCTCCCCTAAGTAGTTTTCTCTCTCTCTCTCTCTCTCTCTCTCTCTCTCTCTCTCTCTCTCTCTCAAATAGTCTATAGGATCATGTCTATGTCCACGAACTTTGAGATCTATAGGAGAGGTATTGTACTACAGGGAAAAGGCTACTGAAACTGGAAGTTAGAAAACTCTGGGCATAAGTCCCAACTGCAGCATTTTCAAAAACCATTCTCTGGTTACATACAAACAAGTAAACAGAAGGCATTAAAATATAACAAAAACAAAGCTAAGGAAGAAGACAGTGTCAAGTGCATCTTTATATCAGCAAGTGACCTTAACTGTAAGTGGTTTAGGTTGAATATCTAGAAGTACTTTCCAGCTACAACAATCTGATTCTATACTTTTATTAGGGAAAAAAAAATAAGGTATACATGTATGTCAAGTATTCCTCTCCTTCGTTATAGGGATTTAGAGGATGAGGATCTTGGTCAGAAGAATATCATCCAAGTGCATACTGTGCGTATTATGCTAAATGCTAGGAACAGAAAGACAAAATGAAATAATATCTACCCTCAAATAGCTTGCATTCTACTACTGGGAGGACACAACAGATAACCAAGTAAGTAGGTAAATGCAAGCTAATTTTAAGGATGGGAAGGGAGTGGAGAATGAAAGATTTCCCTAAAGAAGTGTCACTTGATTTGAAGCTTAAAGATGAAGAGTCCAATAGGTTGTAAAGTACATTCTAGAGAGGATTGGAGTGGCGGTGGAGAAAGTGGGTACTATTTCCACTTAAAGAGAGGAACAGAATGTAGCATTTGGCTGAAATATAAAATGCAGAAAGGAGAATCATGTAAGATAAGACTGTTAAAGTAAAGCAGGTGTAAATTTAAGTAAGATCATGAAAGGCTTTAAATGAAAAGCTGAGATTACTGAATTTTATCCTGAAGGCAACAAGAAAATGGGAAGGCTTTAAACAACAGAGCGATATGGTTATACCTGTGGCTTGAGAAGATTATTTTGGTAATTATGTGTAAGATAAATTGGATAAAAAAAATGCAAACCAAGAAACCATTTAGGTGACAACACTGAAGGCAATAATAGATGATGACGGCTAATGTGGTTGTATTAGAAAAAGAGGTGGATTCAAGAAGTTCTGGGGGAGATAAAATTGACGAGATTTGCTAATTTACTAAGGTAGGAAATGAGGGAGAATAAAGAGTTAATAAGAACATAGATGTATAAACCTGGGTGATTTTAAGGATGGTAACAACCTTGACATAAATAGGTTAAGTCTGGAAGACAAGTAATCAGTTAAAAAGAGGAAGGGTGATAAGATTTATTTTAAGAAAGATATCGATGGGACCCCCAGGTGGAGATATTCAATAAACAGTTGAGAATGCAGGGCTGGAGTTGTGGAAAGATCAGAAAGTCATATGCATAGAGATAATAACTGGATCTATGAAGCATGCTTATATCACCAGGGAAGGAACTGCAATATGAAAAGAAGGGAGGCCAAGTCAGAGTTTTGAGGAACATCAACATATAGGGGGTGAAAATCAAATGTTTAACCAAGGAAACTGAAAAGGAATGGTAAGATGGGTATTAAGAAAACTGGAAGAGAGTTCATCCAAGAGTACAAATCAGTCAGAAGATTCATACAGCTCAGTGAGGGTGGGGACTGAGAAAGGGCCATAGGATTGAATAGTTAAGAAACAAATGGTAACCTTGAAGAAAGCAGTTTCAGTAGAATAATGGAGGTCAGAAATCAGATTTCAATAAGTCAGAAGTAGAGGCAATGAGTATAAACAACTCTAGGATTCTGATTCTGAAAGGCAAGAAAGATAGAAGAGCATGAGGAAATGAAAAGATCAAGAAAGGTTTTGTAAGAATAGAGGAGATATAAGTGTGTTTATACATAGCAGGGAAGGACAGAGTCAAAGATAGATTGAAGATGCAAGTGATATGGCAAGGTCAAAAAGGAAAAGCTATTGAAAGCAAAAGGATAGGATGGAGGGCATAAGGAAAAGGGCTATATGTGACACAAAGGGTTAATTCTTTGCAAGAGCTGGGAACAAAAAAAGGATGGGTAAAGTGAGGAAATGTAGACTGCAAGAGGAGACAAGTCTTTCTAGGTGCATGGCAGAGGCAGAGAGAGAGACAGACACAGAGACAGAGAGAGACACAGAGAGAGAGAGAGAGACAGAGACAGAGACAGACAGAGAGACAGAGAGAGAATTCTTCAGAGAATGGAGAAGTCAGACAAAGAGTAGCTTTTTGTATGTTTATAAGAAGGGTGAAAGGAACCTGGATATATTTATAGGCAGTAAGTTAGAAATCAGTAGAAAGGGAGGAATTAAAAATGAAAGAAAATGAGAATGATCATTGGGACAAACTCCTGGAGGAGAAAGCAGAAGCTGAGATCAAGAATACAAGTAGAAGTGGTCTTGCCTAGCACAATGATAGGAGGAAGAGAAGTGTCTAAAAGTGGCAATGGAGAGAATATGCAAATTCTTCTTTCTGGCCTAGAGTGCAAGGCACATGACAAAAATAACAACTTGCATGGGAGTGAGCATCCAAAGACACTCTTCTGAAAGGGTCAGGTTTTGGTGAGCACTGAAAGAGGGAAAAAATTTAAGATTTAAGGCACAGTACAGAAAGCAAATCTTATCTTTCCAATCACTTGCTTAGTATGTTGTTCATATCCAATATCATTCTTTCTCTTCTCAATTCCTAAAGCAGTGATGAAAATTCCACAATGTCCCCAAATTCCTTAGTTTCCTGCCTAAGATTTCATAGCCCCATGTGATTCTTTCCAGATATCTTCTAATAGACTCATAGCAGCACAACCACCAATTATTCCCCCTGCTGGTAGTTCATGTAAAAATAAAAAGTCTCAATAGGTTCTTAGTCACAGTCTGTAAATGTCACACTTCTTTTCCTTCTGCCCAATCTGTTCATAAAATCCTTTTATTCTTTTCTGTCATTTGAATCTTTCTTCCTTGTCCCCTTCCTGGACCATTTCTTCCATTGTGTCTAAGAAATTTTTGCTCTTTATTATACTAGAGTACACATAGGCATTTCTCAAGTCCTTTCCTTTACTAAGAAGAACAATTTTCACAATACATAGATGATTGCCTCTGGCAATAAAGCTGGCACTATCACTAGTAGCTTTACATTTGGTAGTGAAAAAGGCTAAAAGTTCTGAAGTGGAAATAGTCTTTTTGTGGTAACCTTGAAAACATCTACAGAATTAGCAGGCATATCTAAATTAAGAGACAAGGATATGTAAAGTGATAGGGATATTTAATAGATAATACAGGGAATCACCAAAGTAACTAGAATTAGGAAGGGCTGATCTAAAAAGGCTTCACAAAATAGGTAAAATTCAATTTTTCCAGTTCCTCAACTCCTCAATTACTACTTTCCTAACTAATAAGAAACATACTAATAATGTTAAATCAAAAGCTAGGACAATAGAATTTGTAGGCAATAAAGGTTCAGACAACCAGACTATGACATATCCTTTGGTAATGACACAGTCCAAGTAGAAAGAAAATTTAATATAATCCATCTCCATAATATAATCCATAGACTGAGTGCTGGACCTTAAGTCAGAAAGAGAGACCCAAATGCCACCTCTAACAGGCATGTAGCCACGGGCAAGTCACTTCATCTTTCTAATCCTCAGTTTCCTCACCTACAAAGTGGAGAAAATAATCACATTTGGTACCTATCACACAAGACTATTGTTAGGTTTAAATGAAATAATATACATAAAATAATATATAATACATGAAATAATATGAAATAACATACACAACAGTTTATAGTGCTTTTAAAGTACCATAAAAATGTCAGTTATTAGTTGGAAACGTGACAGTAGCTTTCAAAACCAACTTTAGAAAGATAACTTTCACAATAATTCTTTCTATATATAGGTATTTACATTTTCCCATGTCTTTCAAAACAGTTAAATCTGAAATTTTTCCTTTAGTCAAAATACAGGCTGTACAACCCAATTTATTCCTCAAATTAACTTAACAGGACTCTAATAAGTACTTAAATATCAATAATCTCATTTGACCCAGCAGATAATTCTGTGGGACAAAGCATGGGTTATTATCTACTTTTTATAGAGTGGGATTTATAGAGTCATTTGATCCTCACAATAACTCTGCGAGGTAGGTGCTATTATCCCATTTTACAATTGAGAAAACTGGGGCAAACAGAGGTTAAGTGACTTAGCCATGGTCACACAGCTATTAAGTGAAAAGGGAAAGATATAAAAAGTATGGAGAAAAAACAGAAATCTATATCTTCTGATTCCAAGTGTAGCATTCTTTCCACATTATCCTGGAAAAAGCAAAGTTAAAGTGTTTCAGTAGGTGGGGGAAGGAAGTAAGGAAGGAAAGATATATGAAGCTTCAAACCTATCAACCTTGAAGGTCTTAAAGGTGTCCCCTCACATTATCATTTTAGAGACTGGACTTGGCTAGAATCAAACTCACTAACTTTACCATAAAGTCAGGTGCTGTTTTTACCAGCAGTTGTAAATCATTTATTTACAGGCAAATTATAAGAAAGCTATAACTATGTCACCTTCGATATAAGCCATATTGCTTCCAGGAAATAAGATGAATCAGTTTAAATTTAAACATGATTTGAAGTATTTTGTATGTAATAATTAGAACAATATTACTCTAGATATAACCAAACCTCAGTTAAAAAAAACAAACTACTTTTTATATTTGCAAAATGACAGAACTGCTCATTACATTTACTAATAAGATGAAAAATGTATTTATTTTTTAGTGGCATACTCTTTCCAGAAATCCAAAAAACAAAATTTGAATCAAGCAAAAATAGCATTCAACATCTTTTGAGTCAAAGTAAATCAACAAACATTTATTAAGCATTTAGTATGTGCCAGGCACTGTGCTAAGTATGATGAATAAAAAGAAAGGTAAAAACATGGTCCCCTGCCCTTAAAGAGTTCATATTCTATTAAGGAAGACTATACAAACAACTATATAAGAAGGCCTAGTGCCTACAGCACTAATACATGAAGTCACACAACCAGTATGTGCCACAGGTGGGACTGGAAATCAGCACTAGCTCCAAGATCAGCTCTCTGGCCACAATGTTAGACTGCCTCTCAAGTAACACTATCACACTAACATATTTCATTTTTTAAAAGTATCTGCATGAAAACTAAATTTTCATTATGGACTGCAGAATAAATATAGAAAACAAAACAGAACTCTATTTGCATTCTTCCCTTTTATCTTACATAGGGCCTATCTCTTCCCCTCTCATACTTTCCTCAAAGGTATTCTTGATGTATCTATATATTCTCATACAAGCTTTATAAAAATGGAAAGTGTAGTATAATGGTTAGAGAGTTGGCTATGGAATCAGGAAAACCTGAGTTCAAGTCTAAGAGATATTATGTGTCTCTGGACAAAACACTGAACCTCTTAGTACTCTAAACACTTCTCTAAGACTATAAGTTACAGAGGAAGTGTGACATACTGGTAGAGGGGGTTTTCCTCATCTGGGATTTCTCCACACCAAAGAAATCACACATTTAATCTCAATCCCCTATTCTTATATCTATAAACATAAGGATAAGAATCAAGTCAAAAAGCATTTACTAAGTACTTACTATATGCCAGGCACTGTGCTTAGCACAGGGAATACAAGTGTTGTTTGTCCTTCATTTCAAAGAGGACCAGTGATGTCACAGAGTGATGTCTTGACTCAGGCAAATTAAATTTAAGTGAAGCAGAGTTGCAAAAGTCTCTCTTCTGAAGTCCAGTGGCAAGACGAAAGTCAAGATGAGTGGCAATGGTCCCAGGATGTAGTGGATAACCTCAGTGTTGATATTTGAACAAACTCTAAGTGCTCCCAAGTGCCTACTTCAGCTACCTTCACGGCCATAGGATCCAATGGATCATGTTATTCTCCTACACCCATTCCACCCAGGGAAATCTTCACATACTTGGAGGAGACATCTCCCTAACTCACCAACAGGTTTGAAGCCTGTCAGTTACCCTCAACTTAGCCCATCTGCCAAGAGAGTTTACCAGGGTATGGCTGCTACAGATGCTACAGATTCTTGGAGCCACAGGTGAGAGTTGGGTGAACACCAAAGGTGAATTCAGCAGCCCTGAAAAAAGCTTGGCAAGCCCTCACATCAAAGGAACTAGTCCTCCTGAACACCTCATACACCCAATTTCAATGTGAATTCTGTGGCTGAAGTGTGGCTTCAGGATGAGCAGTTGCCTGGAGAAGAAGACTCTCTATATTCATGCCTTCTTGTATCATTTTGTTCTCATTTCTTCTGTTGCTGTTGTTGTTAGTCATTTTTCAGTCATGTCCAACTCTTCAGAACCCCATTTGCAGTTTTCTTGACAAAGAAAATGGAGTGGTTTGCTATTTCCTTCTCCAGCTCATTTTGCAGATGAAGAAACCAAGACAAAAAGAGTTGAGTGACCTGCCCAGGGTCACACAGCTATTAAGTATCTGAGGCTGGTTTTGAACTCAGGAAGATGAGTCCTCCTAACTTGAAGCCTGGCATTCTATGCACTGTGCCACCTAACTGCCTCTCAGCCCTCAAATCAAGAATGTCTTCCTTCACTCGTATACCCAAATCCCATCTCCTCTGAAGCCTTCCTCAGCTATTCTATTTGGCTTCTTGAGCTAGACTATAAACACATGCTTTTATCTGTCTTTTTGCTTATTTTCACACTATGTTATCACTTCTTCCTATCAGTGTACTTGCTTCTAATAACTCCTCCCTACCACACACACATACTTTCTAATGATTTATTGTCTAGAAAAAAAAAGACATTAAAACTTGTTGGAATTGCATTTAAAGGAAAAGCAAGTACTAAGTAAGGGTCTCTCTTTCAAGTAAAATCAATGCATTAATTATTTAGTTCACTAAGTTCCACATATTTGAAACTACTGGATAAGTATAATATGTTACTGTATATACACAAACTGCCTTATGTATAAATAGGAAACAAATGAATAGGCAATATGTTTCTATATACATATACACACACACACACATACACACATATACAGAGAAATGTATGTGTGTGAGAGAAACCAAGCAGAGCATTGTGTGTGGATGTGTGTGTACGCACGCATGTGTGCACACACACGCATGGGTGACCAAATGTTCTTGGTTTGACTCCACCATCATCTTCATTATGTCCCATCCAATCACAAAATGTTAAACTGGAAAGGACTATGGAGTTCATTTAATCCCAGACCCTCATGTTAAGGACAAGGAAACCAAAGCTCAAGGAGGTAGTGACTTGTACAAGGTCAAACAGTTCAATGTTTTCCCCACCATATTACTCTCCCTCCCTACTTCATTTCTTTTTTCACTTTTACTTTAATTTGCTAAGCAAAGACCGGCCATATATAAAAGTAGAGAAAATTAAGGACAATTCAAGCTAAAAAGTAAAGCAAATTTTTTCCCAATAGAATATTTAAAATGAAAGTAAGAAATCAGTGTGCTAATGAAAAGTGGGGAAAAGTGGTAAGGAAAATTTTTGAATGGCATTTATACTATACTTTGCAAACTCTAAAGTGTTTTACATACAATAACTCTTTGAGGAAAATGATTTTTTGGATCAGTCTTGGGATTTCACTGGTATAGAAAGGTCTTAGGAAATTTCCCAAACAATGCAGAAAGCAGAGTTGTCTGTAGCACTAAGAAGGTTAAGTGATTTGTCTAAGGTCACAAAGCATGTGAGAAACAGAGATGAAACCTGAACCCAGATCTTCCTGACTTTGAGGTTAGCTACCTCAGGTAAATCTCAGAAATTGTTTTACAGCCAAGGAAAAGACTCAAAGTTGTTAAGTGACTTGCCCAAGACTACACACCTACCAAATGTCAAAGGTGGCTCTGAGCCCAGCACTCCTTCCTTTTTACCAAATAACCTCTCAAATAAGCACAAAAAAATGATGAAGAATGTTAGTATTGTTCACACAAATGACAATACTTACCCAACCAAAAGAAGAAGTGCACAAATGACAGCAAATCCCAAAGTATACTTGAAGGCCGTTTTAATTTGCTAGAGATATTAAAGAAACGATGTAAGATTCAGGAGACATTTTAAGTCAAATTTTTTTCTATCATAAAATCTAAAAAGTGGTTATGTCAAAAGCATATTTAATTTCAAAATAGAACATTTTTTGTTTTCAAGGTTTAAAGATTCAATAAGTTTTTAAACTGTAACATCATCTTAAATACACTTTTGCAAACTATACCGTCTAGTCTTAAATTTTTATTGGACAATTAGGCCTTTATATGAACTATAATGCCTAGCTTCCCATCTTTCAGTGCTCTACCAGTAGGAGACTGTTTTACTAAAATCCTTAAGGTAGATTTTTCTCCACAAAGTAAGAAAAACTCACTGATTTTCTTCCTTTTCTCCCCCCCCCCTTTTGAATGAAAAATAAGAACTGAATTTAAAATAAGATGCAAAATTAAGCATTTTTGAATGAAGCTAAGTGATCATTATATTCAAAGTTTTGTCAAACACTAATAATAAAGTTAATGGCAATTAGAATATCTAAGCCTTGTAACTACAAAACAAGTTAAACCACTTAGCAACATCTACCATACAAGCCTTAATAAAAGTGTGAGTGAGAAAGCAATAAAATGCTTCTAGAAAATTTTAAGCTTTTCTTTTATAAAGCTAAGGAACTTGGACTCCACAATGAGGAAACAGCACAAAGACCACTAGTCTACTTTTTAGTTTTTCCTGACACTCAGGTTCTTTACACTTTTTGTTTGGTGGAAAGAATAATGAAGAAGGAAGAATATCATCCATATTCTCATTCTTAGGCAATTTTTCCTACGCTAAAATGTCTAAATAAAGTAGGGATACTTACAGTACATCTACTAGTATCATCTTCCTCTTTCTCTTCATAATAGAAATAGACAAATGGTATCCACAAAAACACACAGAACAATATTACAGAATATAAAGCTGTGAACAAAGAGAAAAGGCTCAATGATTTTATGGAAAAGTGTACTGATAATTTAATTGCACAGTATAATAGATTATATTAAAATGGGTGATCTATAATACAACAAATGTCTACAGCATCTCCATTATAGCATTCCCTACTCCACCATATATTTAATTTCTCTTTTTTTCCCCTCCTATGATCATACATCTAAAGCTAAAAGTATCCTAAAAGACCATTTAGTACAATCCCCTCTTTGGAGGTTAAGTTACTTGCCCAGTCACATAAGCAATGACTGTCAAAGGCAGGATTTGAACTCAGGTCTTCTGATTTTACAATAAGTTGATTTTTCCCTTCCATTTCTCCCATTCTGCCTCTGTCCTCTCTTAATCCTGACCCTATCTTCTTACCCTCTCATTGTAACTCAGTGAATTTTTTAATTATATTAGTTCCAATCATTTGAGGACCAGCAAAATGGTAAATAAACCTAAACAGTATATTGAATAAGTGTATCTATTTAAATTCATTCCATTATATGTCACAACTAATACAGAAGGTATAGATTTACCTCAGAAGCTAAGCTACATTTTAGATTCTAAAGGATAGATAATTATGTAAATACAAATGTGGAAAAAACCCTGTAAGATTTAGGGACATTATTCCTTCCTGTTTTGACTGAGATATATACATACCAAGTATCCCTAGTATAGAATAAATAGTTCCTTTTTTTTTTCTTGCTTTTTTGGTGAGGCAATGGGGGTTAAATGACTTGCCCAGGATCACACAGCTAGTTAGTGTCAAGTGTCTGAGGCTGGATTTGAATTCAGGTCCTCCTGACTCTAACACCAGAGCTCTCTCTACTGCTAGAATAAATAGTTCTAAGAAAGTTTCACAAAATCAATCATATTTACCCACTGACTTCTACGATAAAAATTAGATGCATATGCTCACATAACAAAATTAAGAGGACAACTTGCAGAATGAGAAGGGCTAGGAAAATCACCAACTCCATAACTTTGTGACTATTTCCATTAGCAAAGAGGGAAGTCAAGGAGAAAAGGAAAGGTGATATGGTCAGAACTCTGCTTCAGGAAGATCACTTTGGCAGCTGAGTGGATGGACTGGAGTGGGGAAAGACTTGAGTCAAGGAAATGAACCAGAAGGCTACTGCAAGTAATATGAAAAGGACCTGCATCAGCGGCAATGGCTATGTGAACGGAGAGCAAAGGTTGTTAGGAGTGAGGTTGTGTAGGTAGAAGCAATAAGATTTGGCAACAGATTGGATGTGGAGGGTGAGAAAGAATGATGAGTCCAAGATGATATCTAGGTTTTAAGTTGGGGTAACTACAAGGAAGGGTAGTGAGCTTGACAATAAGAGAAAAGCTTGGGAAATGAGAGGGTTATAGGAGGAAGATAACAAGTTTAGTTCCTGGACATGTTCACTTTAAGGTATCCCAAATGATAGATCAAGATATCCAAAAGAAAGCTGGTGATTTTATATTGGAAGTCAAGAATTATTTAGGACTAGATAAATAAATATGAGAATCATCTCCATAGAGATGATAATTTAATCCAGGGCAGCTGATGAGATCCAGAGATAGTATAGAGAGAGAAGAGGGCCAAAGACAGAAGAATATGGAGAACATCTATGGTTGGTGAATAAGACCTGGATGAAGACCCAACAAAGTAAACTATGGGAATTTCTAGATCTGCAGATCATCTAACTCATTAACTCCCCAAAAGAGAAAAAAATAAATGAAGACATTCACAAACATATCCAATCTCTAGACCTAGAATCTGCCAACTGATGCTGCCATCTATCTTTTATGACAAGATTTTCCAGCCTAGAAAAATCTATAAATAAATGCAAGTTTCAATTTTATAACTTCAAAGTGTCAAATATGAAGTTTACTCATAACAAAGGAGCCCAGATTTCACACACAGAGTCATTTAGAAGGGTGGAATGTTGAGATTTAAGTGGCTCTTTTTTTCTTCTTTTGGAGTTAACAGTAAATAAGAATAGGGCATTTTAGGCTAGTCTGAAATGCTGTGAGTAGACTATTAATACACAGTTCACAAACTATATTAAAATTCCTATAATATAGAGCTAGATTTTTCTATAATTCTCATTTAAATTTTTTTAAATTCTATTCATTTTTGATGGAATCTAATATAGCTTCAAGGGTTCAATGGCTACAAATATATAGAAGTTTACAAATTTAAGCATGAACCAAATGCTGAACACATAGAGTATATTTGTGTAAAAACTATTCCCTTAAGACAAGGGTTCATAATCTGGGAGTCCAAAGACAGATTTCTGGAAGTCCATGAATTTGGATGAGAAAAAATTACATCCGTGTTTTTTCATTGTCATCTAACTAAAATTTAGCATTCCCTTCAGTTATGTAAAAACATTCTGAGAAAGGGTCCATGGACTTCCCCAGACTGCCAATGGCATCCAAAGCACAACAGGTTAAGAATGCTTGCGTTAGAGAAGAAAAAAAGATGAAAGAAGTTACATTAGCAGAAAAGATATGCACTTTGAAGGACAAAGTTATAAGAATAACATTACAGAGCTTACATTTAGTTTTGAAAAAAATAATGTACTTACCAAGTTAAAAATATATCCCTGTTAGTTCTAAAGCAGTATAAATCACTAGTCAAAATTATTTATTAAATCTTAGTAATTCTAACTTAAAAGAGGTTATGGCATAGTAAAGACCCAGGCTCAAAGCCAAGAAAGACCTGCATTCAGGTCCAGTCTCTGACCCATACAGCTGTGTGACACTGGGCAAATCTTTTCGCTTCTCAGTGAATTTAAGCAATGCTAAAACTAATATGCAGAGATACTATGAGAATACCAATCAAATAATAGGTCTAATCCCTATCTAATTTTAATTCAAGATAAACAATATGTCTAAAATAGACTTTCATTTTAGTCTTTAGACAACAAATATATACAAAGTTGGAACAGATCAACAGTCCTTCTCAGCCTCCTTTGCTGGATCCTTATCCAGATAACATGCTCTACATGGAGGTGTCCGTAGGAGTCTGTCCTGGCCCCACTTCTCTTCTCCCTCTGTAATACATCACTTGTTGATTTATTTTTTGCCTCTTTTTTTTATTCCTAGTGCTTAGCATAAGGTCCTGGAATGTAGTTAGTACCTAATAAATGTTTACTAACTGACTGACTAGTGATATTGCTAGATCAAAGTATATGCACAGTTTAGTAACTTTCTGGACACAGTTTCAAATTGCTTTTTATGACAGAAAAATACAACAGAATATTACTGTAATATAATTAATGACATAAAAGAGGATTGCAGAGAATTTGGGTAGTATTAAGTGGTGCACAATGATACAAGCAGAACCAGAACAATTTATACACGGACGACAATATTATGAAGAAAAACAACTTTGAAAAACTTAAGAAATCTTATCAAAGCAATAGCCAACCATGTCCCCAAAGGACCTATGATGAAATATGTTACTTCTTAATAGAGAGGTGATGAGCTCAAGATGGAGAAAGTTGTATATTTTTGGATATGGTCAAATATCTAGCTTTTCTTTGCTTGACTATGCTCATCTGTTGCAATGGTTTTTTTTTTTTTTTTTCCCTTTTTGGTTTTTTAGTCGGGAGTTGGAAGTGTAAGAAAAAAAGGAGCCAACAGCAACACTGTTGCCTCAAAAAAAAAGAGAGCAACTTTTTTTAAATGCAGAGAACAGAATGAAGTTCAGAAGAAGCTAGACATACAAGGCATTTTTGAAAGTAACATATATGATGTATTATAAACTCTTCAAAAGTAAGAGGTATGAAATGAAGATTGAAAATTTCATACAGAATCCTCTTGTTGTGGCCTACTGTGTGTATGGAAATGTTCTCTCTATTTTTTTGACATTTAAGTTCTGAATTTTAAGAAATAAAAATAATGTAGAAAACAAAATCTAATCAAGTACTAAAAGTAGTTTAAAATTTAAACAATTCCTGTCGTGACTGATTTAATAAAGGAAACAAATCAACACTTAATTTTTCTATCAGTTTTCCACTGCACTGCAGACATCTTTAAAAGATATGCTCAAGACTTGGTGGCATTTACATAAAGGATAACACCTATATTTTCTCAAAGTAACTATATCAATATAGTTTCCAGCTCCTGACCCTACATATTATTTCTTCTACCCCATATTGGTCTGGTCCTGCTTTTCTGATGATAGTTTTTTTCAGCTACCCCCAGTTTCCTTCCATAATTTAAGAAATGAAAGAAAAGTAAAAAGAGTATTGAGATACATGAAAGAAAACCAGTCAGGGACTTCATGAGGAAGAGCACTGTGGTGACACACTGAGATAAAGAAAATTATGAAAAGGAGAAGTCCTGACACTGCTACACCATTCCACCTGGACCTCCAACTCCTACCACTGGGCCATTATGACTGATGAGAGTTCATTACAGCTGGCCTTACTGCAGTCACATGACTCTGTCTCATGTCCATATTCTTGTCATCTCACCCCAAGCTTGCTTAATTGTCCTACAGCCTCATCCACCAGCCCTGTGATTTCAACCTTCCCTGGCCACCACACTCCCTCACATGTGGTGTTTCACCATATTAAGATGTAAGCTACAAGACAAAATAGATAGAATGTCACTCTTTTGTATCTGTATTCCGAATATTTGGCATACTGCATATAGTAAAAGCTCAATAAATGAGATTTTTTTTTCATTTGTGAGAATGAAAGGTAATTATTTTAGACCTAATTAATATGATGAGAGTAAGGTCATAGATACCACCTCTTAACAGAGTTGTTGGTTTCTGCTCTCTTCTAAAGCCATAGATTCAACAGTTGTGAAGGAATTGATGAGATCTCCAAAGGAAAGAGTAAAAAAAGGATCCACAGGGTCGGAAATTCAGGTTGGCCCAATAACTACAGTTTTACAGACAGTTAAGTAACAGTAGAGAGAGGAAGAAAATATAGCTAGTAGTGCCACAGAAGTCAAGAAATGATTCCTTTCACCATCCTTCAAAACAGTGGTTAGATCACAATCAAATCAAATTGATCATAAGTTTCTCTAGAGTAACAGTAATGATGCTATTTGTTTGGAGATTTCGCAAAACAATACTCCTATGAGGTAGACACAGCAAGTATTATCACTATTTTACTTATGAGTTTGACCTTAGTTTAGTAATTTGCCCTGTTAACACCTGACTCAATTCACTACCCTTTACAACACATCTCATTCTTATACCATATCAACATTATCTCTCTTCAGTTCAACGAGCACATTACATTTTACACTATAACACATCACTACCCAGAGATCATTATCAAACAACCTCAACTATCTGGAATATAAGCAAAAAAACAAAGAAATGGCATGTGGCCAAAACAAATGTCACTAACTCATTGTACTTAACTCACAGGAAGCTCTGCTGAATTTCCTATTCACAGGAACTCTTCTGTATTTGTTTGGATTTTTCTAAACAATTCTATCACACTTAATTAGCTATTTTCCCAGCTATCTGTAATAGACATGTTTATTACACTTCATATAAACAATAACGAACTATTTGCATTGATTTAAACAAGATGCAAGATGCTTCCCAAGAGCAAAATAGTACTGTGAATGACACTCTAAACACTCTAGACGCTCCATTACAAATCCATGACAACTCAAACGAACCTCATGTGAAGCTACAATTCTTCTAGCTTTAATTTAATACACATAAAAATACAGGTACATTCAAATATCTCCTACGCTCAGGATACTGCACAGGAACTCCTAATTTAAAAAATTAACATGAAGCTAGGAAAGAAAATGACAAAAATCCTGATCAAAATTTATAAATTATCAAGAAAATTATTTTTCTAAACATGTACATAAAACTCTACCACCACCTGGAGGCAATACCGCATCAAAACAGTAAGAGATTTAACTGCAGTCCACAAAAGAATTCTTTTTTTATTCTCAAAACTGTTCCGTACTTGCATTCTCAATTTATAGCACTAGGATGTTTCTAAACCTTTATTTTCAGTGCTTTCCAAATGTATTAATATATATGAAGAACTAACAGTTATATATATATGTAGGAAACATTCCAACAAAATACAGAATTCTCTATAATTCCAGCAGAAGTTATGCATTTTTCATGTTTTCTGATTCAGCAGTAATTCCCCTGGACAATCAAAAACTTTCTAAGTTATAATATTCTACGTGACTATGTGAAAAAAGACAAATGTTTTGATACTTTCTCAAGAAACACGAAAGACTAAGAATACAAACACTAGGATTTCCCAATACATCAAATACTCTGTACACAAAATGTTAAGAAACCTATTGAAAGATTACAGGGGAAAATTTTTTCTGGATCTGAAAATGTCCATGGGTTGCCTTTTCTCACAAATGGTTGTAAGAGTCACATTATGGAATTCATCTAAAATTATTTAAGAATTTCAATTTGCAAAATACACATGGCCAAAGGAAGTTAAGGCAACAAACATGTTAATAAGAGCCCATTACATGCCAGATACTACGTTAATTGCTAGAGATACAACAGCCAAAATGAAACAAAATTGTCCCTATTCTCAAAGAGGTCAGAGTTTAATGGAGGAGACAACATGAAAACAAATACGTACAATTCAGATACAAACAGGATAAATTAGAGATAATCTTAAGAGGAAAGGCAAGAGGCAGAGATGGGGAAGGCAAAAAGTCCAAATATTAGGGTCAGCCAGTGAAAATGCATCAAAAGAAAGAATTTGGAGTGTCACATTCGAGAAACAGCAAGGAGGCCTGGATTGAAGAGTATGTAAAAAGGAAGACGTAAGATGACTAAAAAGGGAGGAAGGAACTAAAGTTATGAAGGTCTCAATGCCAAACAGGATTTTAAATTTGATCCTGGAGGTAATAGGGAGTTTACTGAATTAGGTGCTGACATGTTCAGACTTGAACTTTTAAGTAGATCACTTTGGCAGCTGAATAGAAGATGGACTGAAGCAAGGAGAGACTGGAAGCAGGAAGACCATCTAGAAGACTACTGTAAAGTCTAGGTTTGAGGTGATTAGGGCCTGCCCCAAAGTGGTGGCAGTGTTAGAGAAGAAAGAAGGGGA
>NW_020949613.1:17898890-18121956 GCF_900497805.2 Vombatus ursinus
TGTCTGTGCATCCCCAGAGTCTAGCATAAGGCTTTATATAAAATAAGTTTTTAATAACTGCTCACTTTTTTTAAGTTACCACACACTGGATCTCCACAATTGAATAATTTCTACTAGTTTGGTCAAAAAATAAAGTGAGTTTTCCCTATACTTCTACCCTCTAAAATACAAAGCATTAAGGTTCTAGCCAACAGAAAATATACTATATTGCGCTTTAACTGTATAGATCATACCATTAAAAAAAGTTCTCTCAAAGGGAGATACACACACATATGCTTATATATACATACACACATATGTGTCTCCAGGGATACTGAAAGTAACACTAATTGTAGACTATATTTAGGTTTTATACAAAGTAGATATTTTGGGGGGAAAGACCTATGTTTGGACTAACATAGTGGTTTAAAAAAAGAGAACAATAATCTTTATACAAACTCACACACAGAATTCTCTTATAAAGCGAATGATATTTTAACTCAACAAGTAATCTGGACTGTGGGTGGTCATTTTACCTAAAATCTACATATTCTCATGTCCATAGTTAGCTCTGCTTCTCTCTTCAATCCAAAGCCAGCACTGGCATCATAGAGGAAACACTGGTAGTTGGCAAAGAGATATCTGACATATAAAATGAGAAATGCTAACAAACACTCTTCAATCTCTTCCTTTCAAGACCACCTATGTGGATAACCCTCAGGGGTCTCTCAGAATGAAAATCAATTCCTCCAAGTCTGACTCCAACTTGCCCACATTGAAAAGTTGTTTTTTTTTTTTCCCTTTGAATTTCCAGTTCTGTGATTCTACTGAATTCTTTCATACCTGGTGATTTTATATATTAACTGCTAACTTGGTGTTTCACATAGTAGTTTCTGTAAAACTTAAAGCCATAAAAAATTGAGAAAATGCCAATTTTTGAATGCCAAATCAGCTTCAGTTTTCAATACCTGAATATCTTAAGTCCTCCTAGTTAAAACATCCTGGGCCAACTAACACACCCTCTTGAACAGTCGAGCTCTCAAATGGAGATGAGAGACAAAGAAAAACAAAGAGTCCTAACTATATTGTCTCAGAAGAACAGAAACTAATTATTCTAGTCCAAAAGAAAAGAATTTATATCTATATACTTGAATAATTGGTAATTTAAAGGAAACAGAAAGAAGTCCTAAGTCAGACAATCTGCTAAATTTTGATTTTCAATTGTACTCTCATGATTGCTTTTGCTCCCTGTTCTTATTTCCATTTACATGCTCAATTCAACATCACAATTTAAATCTCTAAAAGTGCTCCCCGTAAATGAGATCTGCTTTTATTAATTTCATATGAGATTCTCATCTAAAATGAATTTTAAAACAGAAGGGCTCTCCCAAATGCAACATAAATGGTCGAATACCAAATACTTCTCAATAGAAGCTGTTCATTCTATTTGAATATGTAAGAATTTTTAAACTTGATTTCTATTTCATTATTTAAGCTTTCTATTTAATGATCCAAACACAGTTGTTACTTACTTTAATAAATCTTAAATAGAATTTTACACTATACAATTTCCAACCACAACAAGGCCGAGATCATCATTTTACTATTCATAACACTAGCATAGATAACTGTAAAGAAAATATTTATCTTTAAGAGTAAAAAGAAAGAATAATGTAAAATTATAATATGGCAGTACAAATAAGAGAAACATAAATTTCGGTTTCCTAATCCTATTTTATGAAAACATTAGCAACAGGAATAATGGCTTTTATTTTAAGTATTATTGCAAATTATTTGTCATTCGCTTCAGAGTATCATACAATTGTAACAACAAAACTACTACTCAACTTTTAAGTTAATATCATTGATTGAGAGATGGCTAAACAAGTAGTGGTACATGAATGTAACAGAATACTACATGTTTGAAATGACCAATGTGATTAACGTAAAAAAAACATGCAAAGATTTACATGAACATTGAAGCAAAATGATGTACAACAACATACATATAAGATGACAATAATTTAAATGGAAAGAACAATGACCTCAAAATAGAAACTCAATGTTGAAAAATTATAATGAACCAGGTTGGGTGGTAGAGCCAAGACTGCAGAGCAAAGGCAGGAACATACCTGAGTTCTCTCAAATTCTCTCCAAACACCTCAAATTTAAAAGAACACTTCAAAATGAACTCTGGAGGAGCAACAAAAAGACGGGATGAAATAATTTTCCAGCCCAAGACAACATAATTGGTTGGCACAGGTGAGAGCGGAGCGCAGTTCAGGGTAGGACACACCCTGGCAAGCCAGGAGCAGGCCTTGATGTAGACTTCCAGAGCTCTCAGTCTATAGACAGTAAGGGAGGGTCAGACAACTGATCAGAAGGAGATAACAAGGGACCCTTTGCTAGCACTGGGTGCAGGACTCTGTTTTGGGTCTTAATCTCTGGGTGAGGAGAAGCACTAGCACACTTGAACATGTAACCACAGAAAAGCAGAAACCCTAGTTACAGTTCCAGGATGGAAAAAAGTTCTTGTGGTCATTCATAGGCCAGAACACAGGCCAAGAGAGCAGTGACCACACCTCTCCTTAGATCATACCACCTTGGTAGTATTGAAAAATTACAGATTCCCAGAACAAGTCCTAAAAACAGCAGTATGAAAAACATGAAGCTTGAAACAGTGCTTCACCCCAGGAGTAGAGCCCAACTTTACTATAAGGTTAAAAGTCAAGAAATAGTCTGGAAAAATGATCAAACAACAATAAAAACAACAAAAGAACCTTACCATAGAAAGTTACTTTAGTAACAGGGAAGATCAAAACACAAACTCAGAAGAAGTGGCATATGAGTGTGAAGGAAAACTGTTACACTATAAAAAATGATGAGCAGGATGCTTTCAAAAAAGCCTAGAAAAACTTACATGAATTGACGCAAAGTGAAGTGACCAAACCAGGAGAACAGTATATACAGTAACAGCAATATTGTATGATAATCAACTGTGAAAGACTTCGCTATTTTCAGCAATACAATTCGGAAGGAGTTATCAAGAAAAATGCTATCCACCTGCAGAGAAAGAACTAATGGAGCCTGAATGCAGATCAAAGCAAACCTTTTTAAACTTTATTTTTCTTGTTTTTTCTTGTTTGTTTTGGGTTTTGTTTTGGGGGGGGGAGACTGGTCTGTAACAAGATGACTAATGTGGAAATATGTTTTCCATGACTGCACATGTATAACCTGGGCAGCTAGGTGGCATAGAGGATAGAGTGCCAGATCTGGAGTCAGGAAGATTGCTCTACCTGAGTTAACTCAAACACACTAGCTGGGTGACTCTGGGCAAGTCATTTAACCTTGCTTGCCTTAGTTTCCTCATCTGTAAAATGAGCTGGAGAAGAAAATGGCAAAACACTTTAGTATTCTTTGACAGGAAAACCCCCAATAGGGTCACAAGGAGTCAGATAAGACTGAAGACAACTGAACATGTATAACCAACATCAAATTACTTGCCTTCTCAATAAGGCGGAGAGAAGAGGAAGGGAGGCAGGGAAGGAGATAATTTGGAAATCAAAAGTTTAAAAACCAAACGTTAAAAATTGTTTTCACATGTAATTGGAAAAAAAAATAAAATATTTAAATCTACTAAAAAAAAAAAAAAGAAAGAAAATTGGTCAATTTTGGCAGGCAGGAAGTGAGACATTAATCTTTACAGAAAGATCCCTGTGGGCTCCATATTGATCTAGAAAAGCCCATATTAACATTATGTTTTATTGTATTTTCATTTCTTTTGTTAGATATTTCTCCAATATATTTTAATCTGGTTCAGGAATGTTGTGGGCCACATATATGTCATTGTGTTTGACAGCTGAATTAAATCTCCAATTCTTATCAATTTTTATAACTTCTTTTAAGTCCATTCCCACTGCTACTACTCATATTCTACAGCAGGTCATATCTTTTTCCATAAAATAAGTGACTGAAAGTAATTAAAAATATTGGATACCCCTGTGATTATTGTTTGTTGACTGTGAAAAAGCCCTTGATTTGGTGGAATAAAAAGGCCACCTAAAGGTTCTCTTCCGCATGTCAGTCATACAAATTCTCTTAAAGATACAGAGAACTGGCCTCATGATACTCTGATTAAAACAGTCAAGGCAAAAATAGGAAAGTGTTTGTTTGCCGAAGGTGTTTGTCATGGGCAAAGAAGATTTCAAATGAAAGACTGCTTCCCTAGACTAGGTGAAGTCATCTAGATGCTATTATTTGCAGAAGACATTACCTACTATTTGCAGTAGACATTACGATGATCGCATCAAGCCCCCAAATATTAATACTGACTCCTAAGTGAATTTCATGGGCACTTAAGAATTTGGCTTTACTATCCACAAAGGAAAAAAAAAGTCAGTAAAGAATGCATTTTGTCCAAATTTGATACGCAGCTGAATGAACCACTGGCATATACAGGATGCTCCAAAAATGTTAGTGCTATTTTAAGCCATTCAAGCTAAAACAAAAGCTATTAAAGCTTAAAACTGCACTAACACTGCTAGGACATCTTGTATATATTCTGGAAAAATGTTACAAACCAACAGTGAGGTGGGCCCAGAATGCAACAGGAAGAAAAAACAGACTGGATCGATTTGAAGAATTGCGCACTGATTTTAATAACCCTAAGCTCCTATGTAAAACAAAGACCTACAGCTTCATAATGATATTCTTCCAGAAATAACCCAAGGCTCTAAGTCATAGAATGTCACAGTTTCCAAAGAATTAAAGTTGGTCACCCAAAGCACCAAGGAAAGACAAGTGGTTGGCACAAACAGACTACTAATACAACTTACATGCTCCATTTCTATCTAGGCAATGTCAAGAGATCTAAAGTTTCCCATTAGGTGGATCCACTGTGGAGAATGAATATAAAGACATGGACCAGAGTTATATAGAATGAGAAAAGGCATGGGCAGATTCAGATCTGCACCTTAGAAAAGAGTACCCACACTAATGAGATCTGTTTCAGTAAAAGAAAGGCAATTTGGTATAGTAGAAAGAACAATGGAGCTGGGGTCAGAAGACCTGGTCTGAATGCTGGTTCTATCCACTGCATATCAGTTGTGTGACCTTGGGCATGTCACTTATCCTTCCAAGGCATAAGTTTCTTCATTTGAATATCTGAGAGTATCAGATGATCTCTGAGGTTAAAAAAAAAAAATCCTGGAGGCAATCGGGTTAAGTGACTTGCCCAGGGTCACAAAGCTAGTAAGTGTCTGAAGCCAGATCTGAACTCAGGTCTTCTTGACTGCAGGGAGGGTGTTTATACACTTATACAGCTGCCTGTCTAATCTATGAGACTAAATGAAAACAGAAAAGGTGTGCAGATCACATAGGCAAAGGCAAAGGATGACCACTGGACCATCCAACATCTCCACTGGTATGTATGCAATGCCAAGAGAACTAAAAAAAGGTCCCAAGTACATTGGGTAGACCTTTTTTAGAGGATTACTGATGACAGGGTAGACATGGGTTATGATCTATATCACAGGAGGGGGTAATCCACTTTGTTGGAGTATTTCACAGATTCAAAGGATGAAAATAATGAGGACTATCAGAGGCTAAATTAAGTTTTCATTCATACCTATACCAATGTTAGCCCTTTTTTTTCTCTTCTCTTAAGTCTCTGATCTACTCAGATATCCTAAACCATAAGCATAATTAATACCACTATATAACCACATCTTCATGTAATACATGTATTTAAAAATCAATTTTTGCACATCAAATCAATTTAAATATGCTGTCAAACTGGGCTATTTGAAAGAATCCTCTGCCAAGATAAAAAAAAAGTTATCGATATCTTTTGTGTAAATCCAAAACTTTTCAACATGTTTATCTTAAATTGAGGCAGATATTATTGTTAGGTATCAACAGGCTAAACATTTGAATAAATTCCTTAAATAATATGATAAATTTGTAGTGAATTTAATTATCTCTTAACTCCAAGAAATAAAGTTCACTTTAAAGCATGAGTTAAAATGGTATTTTTAAGTGAAATAAAATAATGTGCAATTATAATAACCAAAGAATTCATGATCAAAAGACAGATAGGACCTTAAAAATAAATGGACAACTTTAATGCATAAAACTTAAAAATGTTTGCAGAAACAAAGACAATGCAGCTAAAATTTGAAAGGAAGTAGGTAAGAGGGAAAAAATGTTTGATACCAGTTTCTCTTATAAGGGTCTAGTTGTATAAGGATACCAATATATAAGAAACTGATTCAAGCTTTTTTTCCGACAAGTACTTTTAAATTAATCTTGATTCAAATTCATAGGAATAAGAGTCAT
Source organism: Vombatus ursinus (assembly GCF_900497805.2). Taxonomy (NCBI): domain Eukaryota; kingdom Metazoa; phylum Chordata; class Mammalia; order Diprotodontia; family Vombatidae; genus Vombatus; species Vombatus ursinus. The sequence goes on from NW_020949613.1 coordinate 17,905,206, forward strand.
ACTTTAATTCAGAGATGGGGAACCTGGGGCCTCAAGACCACATGTGGCCATCTAAGTCCTCAAGTGCAGTCCTTTGACTGCATCCAAACTTTACAGAACAAATCTCCTTAATAAAAGGATTTGCTCTGTAAAACTTGGACTCTGTAAAAAGGTCACACCCAAGGACCTAGAAGGCCACAGGTTCCCCACCCCTGCTCTAATCGTTATGGACAAGGTATATGAACAGGTTAATTTCTAATGAAGCAATTGAAGTTAGCAATAGCTATGAAAAAAATTCTCCAAATCACTAATAATTAGCAAAATGTAAATTAAAGGAACTCAGAGGTTCTACCTCATATCCACAAGATCAACAAAGCTGACAAAAAAGGAAAATGAGTTTTACATAATTGCACATATATCAAATTGCTTACCATTTTAGGAAGAAGGGGAGAGAGGGAGGGAGAAAAATGTGCAACTCAAAATCTTGTAAATATAATTATAAAGCTATTTTTGTCATGGTGAAGAACCAGCAAATAAGGGAATGCTCATCAGGGAATGGCTGAACAAATTTTTCTATATGAATATAATGAATTATATGCTGTAAGAAATGATGAAATAGGCAGTTTCAAACAAATCTGGGAGGAGCTGTATGAAATAATACCAAGGGATTAGAAGGAGAACAATTTTTATACAATAATACAATTTTTATACAATAATAACAGTGTCAATACAAACAATTTTGAAAGACTTAAGAACTCTGATCAAAGCAATGACCAACTTTAACTCCAGAGGAAAGATGATGACCCATGCTACCCACATCCTGTCAGAGAGGTAACAGACTCTGGGTGCACAATGACAAATTTATTTTTTTGAAATGGTCAATGCAGGAATTTATTTTTCTTTTTTTAAAAAGGTGTTTGTTGTTGTTTTTAAGCAGATGAGGAAGGAGAAAGCTGAGAGGGAGAGAAAATGAGATTGGTATAAAACAGAAAAAAACAAAAACAAGCTTGACCCTAGAAAAGAGATGAGAAAATGCACCTCCCTCCCTTCTTTGCAGAGACAGTGGACTACGTTTGTGTAACATTTCATACACTTTCGGATTTGTTTGGGAGTTGATCAGTTAGTATCACTAAACAGCCTTTTTTTCTCTATTTCTTTTTATTCTTTGTTTAAAAATATGGCTCTTTGGGAAAGAGATTCAGAAATGTTAGTGATATAAAAAAAATTTCAATAAAATTTTTGAGTATTTTATAACATGTTAAAAGTATTCGTCAAGAATGATCTATACAGGGGGCAACTAGGTGGTGGAGTGGATAGGGCACTGGCCCTGAAGTCAAAAGGACCTGAGTTCAAATCCGGCCTCAGACCAAACACTTGACACTTACAAGTCATCTAACCCCAATTACCTAAAAGCAAAAAAAAAAAAAAAAAAAAAAAAAAAGAATGCTCTATATATTAAAAATATAGGTTTAACAAAATTAGCACTAAGGAAAATAATGAAATGTATTGTCTCTACCACATTCTAGATGAAAAAAGAAAAGCACAGAAAGGGGATAAGCATTAAACTTCTATAATATATTATTTAGTACATCAGCAGCTAGAATTAAAATTCAAGGGGTACTTACAAATATGATCAGATCTCCACACAACTTGCCAAAGTAATTTTCCTGAAGTGCAGGTGTGACAATGTCACTTCTCTATCCAATCAATTTCAATGGCTCCCTAATGCCTCTAGGGTCAAGGTAGGCTTCTCAGGTTAGTTCCTAAAGACCTTCGCTAGTCCCAATCTACCTTTTCAGTCATATTACAAATTGCTCCCCTTCCCATACTGCTCAGTTCAGCCAAACTGGCCTTCAGCTGTTCCTCACACACAGAGCTCCTTCTCCCAGCCTTTTCAGCAGCTGTCAACCATGCCTGAAATCTACTCCCATCTCACCTCCACTTCTCAAAATTCCCCTTTTCCCTCAAAACTGCTCAAATGAGGGGCAGCTAGGTGGTACAGTGGCTAGAGCACCGGCCCTGAAATCAGGAGGACCTGAGTTCAAATCCGACCTCAGACCAAACACTTGACATTTACTAGCTGTGTGACCCTGGGCAAATCACTTAACCCCAATTGCCTTTAAAAAAAAAAAACAAACTGCTCAAATGACACCTTATACATGAAGTCTTTCCTGATCCCCCCAATTATAGTGCTTTCTTTTGCTGCCTCACAAAAGTGTGTGTATGCAAACTTGTTTGCATATATTTATATATCTATATCCTATGTAAATTCTTTGCTGTTGTTGAGTTGTTTCAGTCATGTCCAACTCCCCATGGCCCATCGAGGATTTTCATGGCAAAGATACTGGAGTGGTTTGCCATTTCTTCTTCTCATTATACAGATAAGGAACTAAGGCAAATAGGAAGAAGGGGCTCCCGCAGCTGGTAAGTGTCTGAGGCTGCATTTAAATGCAGGCATTTCTGACTTCCAGGACCAGTGCTCTATCCGTAGTGCCACCGAGCCGCCCTAAATCCTCTGAAGGAAAGAATTGTTTCATTTTTTCTTTTGTCTTAGAGTCCCCAGCACATAGCAATGTTGGGCACATAGTAGGTACTTAATAAATGCTTGTTGATTTCTTGATTTTGTAAAGAAATAAAAGCTTTCTACACTGTCAACTTCAGAGATTTTTAATGTGAATTTCAAACTTAAAACACAATCATCACATACTTTGCTCTTTATCAGAAATATTATAAATCATCTGAAGGATTAGCAGCAGTTTCTTAAAACTGAAATATACCTACTATCAAAAACAACCACAAACAATTTTTACTTAAGGCCCATTTACTCTAAATAAGAAAACCATGAACGATTCCAAAGCTATTGGAAAACATGAATACCCAAAAGAAACAAAACATGAATCAGCCTTGTCCAGATCTACTAAACTGGCTGATATAAAAGGCCACTTTTTACCTCCAGAAAGCAAAGCTAAGAAGCTTGCTTTTATTTGTATATAGTCTTTATAGTTTATTAAAAGAAGGAAAATGCAAGAGTGAGAAAAACAAAGGGTTTATTATCCTTTCAACTTAATAGGGGCTATATGTGGATTTCTGACCTGAGAAAAAAAATTTACAAGTGACCCTAAAGATAATTATTCACAATCATAAACTTTTAAGAAACCGTCACTCTCAATTAATCATGCAAACCACTCTGATACTTTGAGCAGCTACTTTCATTTGTGCCTTTTACTAAACATCACACATCTGAAATTGGTATTATGCCTTGCCCTGTAGAGGCTAAAAAAGTGAACTAGAAAAAAAAAAGTAAGCTAGACACCATGACTACAAAGATATTACCTGCTTCCTTTATTTTTTCTAAAATCTTCCCATATCCAACTGTGCCATTTTTCTTTTAATGGCAGATTTGATTATTGAAACGTTTGATCACCAAGTTTTGCTAATTCATTCTTATGAACTTCCCATTTCTGAAAATTCTCTTATACCAAGTTTGCTAGCAAATACTTTTTCTTATTACCTGGCATAAGAGAATATCAAAAAATTACCCAATATATTCAAAACCTCACAAAATAGCAAAGAATAGAACAAAGTAAGGTCTTTTTCCCACTTCATCTTTTGCTACAGCAATTTAATTTGAAGACCTCATAGAGTACAGCAAAGCTGCTACTACTGAGAAACCTATACAGTCAACTTTTTGGAGACCTAGAAAACCAAAAGTTTAAGTCATAAACTGAAGTTTAGGTATATTATAAAAGAAAGATAGAAATTTGAATGGAAAATAAAGAAGCATTAAAGATGAATTCGGGTTTTTGTTTGTTTTTTTTTAGTAAGAAGGTTAAAGGTTTAATATTATAGAGTATAGCTATATTATTATTATTTTTTTTTTGCTTTTTGATGAGGCAATTGGGGTTAAGTGACTTGCCCAGGGTCACACAGCTAGTAAGTGTTATGTGTCTGAGGCCGTATTTGAACTCAGGTCCTCCTGTTTCCAGGGCCGGTACTCTATTCACCGTACCACCTAGCTGCCCCTAGCTATATTATTTTCTTCTGTGGTATAAGATATGGAAACAGCAACTTCATACATAATATTGCCTTACATTTGACCAGATAATAATTATTAGAAGATTCAAAAGCCAAAAATTTGAATCTTCTTAGACATAGAACAATAAAAATAGTAAATAAAACACTAAAAGTTACTTACTGTAATATCCATATAATACAGTGTCCTCAATTTGTTTACTAACATTACTGTTAGCCCAGTCCTAATAAGAAAAGAAAATAGTAGAAATGTTTCGTTAGGCAACATTCATTTGTATATCAAAATTTAAGATTATGTTTTTGTGAAAAGTTAAATAATTTTCCATGAACATTTACAAACTGGAACTGTTTCTGGCATAGTGTTACATACATTAAGGGGGAAAAAAGGAACCTGTAAGAAAAAAAAGTCAGTTGTTATGTACTCCTTTCAATTCATTCATTATCTATACTTTCAACTTTTAAAATGTGGCTAATTCAAATGTACATTTTTTCAGCTTTGGCACTGCATAATTATACCAATGCTGAAAAGAACCTAAGGTGTAATCTAATTCACCTCCTCATTTTACATGTAAGAAAACAAGACCCAGAAAGGCTAAGTCACATGCCTAAGGTTAAAAAGAGCTGAAACAAGAACCTAGGTTTCCCAATTCCCAGTCCAGGGCTCTTTCTGCTATAGAAAGTAACAAGGAAAGTATAAGCCTAACATTTAGTCTAAAACTTCATTAATATCATAACAATCAATAAGCAGGCATCATGGAGCTTGCATATCACTTAAGTACCATTCTAATTTATCCAAAAATTTGTACCTTTAAAACATTACAGTCAAAAGGAAGTGGGGAAAGGCACTAAGGAACTTTCATAAACATAAAAACCTGGCAGTCTTTTAAAATTCCTCACACCAAAATGTATTAAATATTTGAAAGCAAATCAGAATTTTTTTTCTAATTTCAAATATTATGGCATTAATAATTACTTGTAATAAATTATCTTAAGTACATGTGTTAAAATTTTCAAAGGCCAATTATTATCAGATAATTACATTATCTGATCTTCACAACAACTCTGTGATATAATCAAGGCAAATATTACTGTTTTCACTGTGGAAATGAGGAAACTAAGGTTCAGAGAAATAAAATGATTTGCTCAAAATCATTTATTACGCTTGAGATAGAATCCAGTTATTTGTTCCAAGGCCTGTATTCTTTTTTACTACTTTTCTACTCTCTCATTTACAATTTTTTTTTTTACAATATCCTTTATAGTTATGATCAGGCAGTTTTCTGATGAAGAAATTAAAGCTATTTATAGTCACGAAAAAGTGCTCTAAATCACTATTGATTAGAGAAATGCAAATTAAAATAACTCTGAGGTACCACCTCACACCTATCAGACTGGCTAATATGACACAAAAGGAAAATGATAAATGTTGGAAAAGATGTGGGAAAATTGGAACACTAATGCATACCTGGTGGAATTGCAAACTAATCCAACCATTCTGGAGAACAATTTGGAACTGGGCCCAAAGAGCTATAAAACTGTGCATATCCTTTGATTCAGCAATACCACTACTAGGTCTGTATCCCAAAGAGATCATAAAAAAAGGGAAAAGAAGACATATGTACAGAAATTATTTACAGTAGCTCTTTTTGTGGTGATAAAGAATTGGAAATTGAGGGGATGCCCATCAACTGGGGAATGGCTGAAAAAGTTGTGGAATACGAATGTAATGGAATACTATTTTTCCATAAGAAATGATGAGCATGTGGATTTCAAAAAAACCTGGAAAGACTTGTATGAACTGACACTGAGTGAAATGAGCAAAACCAGGAGAACACTGTACACAGCAATTGCAACACTGTGCAATGATTAACTATGATAGACTTCTCTCTTCTCAGCAGTACAATGACCCAACACAATTCCAAAAGATTCATGATACAAAATGCTAACCACATCCAGAGAAAGAACAATGGACTCTGAATGCAAATCGTATCACACTATTTTCACTTTTATTTGTTTATTCTTTCTTACAGTCTTTCCCTTTTGTTCTGATTCTTCTTTCAACAACATGACTAATGTGGAAATATGTTTAACACAATCTTACATGTACAACCTATATCAGATTGCTTGCAGTCTTGAGGAGGGGTAAAGGAGAGAAGGATAAAAACTTGGAACTCAAAATTTTACAAAAATGAATGTTGAAAACTATTTTTACACGTAATTGGAAAAAAATAAAATACTGTTAAGGAAAATAAAATAAAATATCCTTTATATTAGTTTTAAAACAGTAGCATCGATAATTCAATGTTTTTTAAATGTTTTAGGAACTGTCTATCAGAATTATTACCAACTGAAACCTCCAAAATATTTATTACCTAAAAACCTCAAAAAGACAAGTAGAATGAAAAATCTGATATTCTTCTAAATCACTATTCTAATCTATTAATAAAAGGACTTCATATATAACAAAGGAGAGTGAAGATCATACATGTATCAACTCTTTTAACCCTCATCAAAGGTCAGTGACAGCACAAGTGGTTTTTTGTTTTCCTCCTTCTTAAACAACCACATCTTGGGGGAACATAATTTTTACTTTGTCAGAGACTGCTGTATTGCCACTTATCCTTTTTTACTACTTAAACTAAATAATTAGGATTAAATTTGAAAATAAGACAAAACTTGACCTTAGAAGACCAGAAAATATATGACACTCTTAAATTAATAAATTAAGTTTTTGTACAGACACATTTAAAAAAAATAACAATCTCTTTCAGTGTGGGCATAGATAAAATCTTGGTGTTTAGGTCACATCTAACATTTGAGACAGTAATCATTTGATGATAATATGTAAAAGAAAGAATTTTATACTTAATTTTATACAGTATAATTATCTTTGAACATTTAAGGAATCATATTGGCTTGTGTTTGCTCCTAGGAACATCGATCAGTGGTACCAACCAGGTGGGACTACTTGGCTCTGTCTCATCTATCTCTTGCTGCCAAAAGCAAGGCAAACAGATGCTATAATCTGACCAGCTTTTCAAAGTGAGTCTTGAGTTCCAAAAACAAACACAAATCCTGTACCCATGTACAGAAAAAAACCCACAGAACTATTTATTCAAGGGCAACAAGAGCAAATCCCCAAGGACCTACTTCTTTCTTTCTTATCCAGGGTCCTCCAAGTCTCTTCCTCTTATTAAAGTTTGAGAATGAAGAGAATTTTCCCCAGTGAGGAAAACAAAAACCCTCCAGTTTTTTGTAAGATTAGGTTTTGGATTGGGTTGTAGCTTGGCAGTGAATTCCCATGCTCCTCTGCCCACTTTCTCAGCTATATACTTCTTGTTTCTTTTTTTAAGGTCAAAATGTGAAGGCAGTTTTTACTGTGGCTCATTTATTAAATTCATTTGGCTTTTAAATTTTGGGGTTAGCTCCTAGAATCTAAAGCAAATGTGTTGAGCCTTGCTACTTTCATTTACCCAAATCTCATCACATAAACTGTTACTATTCTGAAAGCACAACTATGTACAACATATACAACATCACTCAAGCATGATTAGATTACTTGGCATTTATACATAGCCTTTCCTCCAAGGTGTTTGATGTACTTACTGTCAAAAGAGCTTAGCTCATGAAACAAGACTTTTTTCCTTACATACCAAAGAATGTTAAGCCTTTGATATGTTTTATAAACCACTAGTTCCCAAAGTAGTATCCAATGAAGTCTGGAGTCAAGCAGTGATCTTGTCCAAGATCCAAAGAGTTACAAGAGAGGTTCAAGAACTGGCTCAGAATAGAAAGAACAGAAAGCAAAAAGTAGGAGACAATTCTGGAGAGAAAGGGACAAAGAAGATTGCTGGTGAAAACAGGAGAGGATCAGATGGTGATGAAGAAATTCTAAAGTTCTTAAGACTAAAGAATGACTAGCAATGGGTTATGAAGAAAAAGATCTTAGAGCTTTAAAATCTAAAAAGAATTTAGACACTGAATTTTTTAGCTACCGAAGTACTAAACTGGTTTTGACTTCTCAAAGTTTTACTTATTAAGATGTTTTATTCTCATTTGACGTGTAGTCTAAAACAAGAGATTTGTTCATTTTATAGAAATCATGAAAAGGGTTTTTAAGTTTAGCTTCCTAATTTCTCCTGAGAGGTAGTATAACAATGGAAAAAGCTGGCCTTGGAGTCAAGGAGATCTAAATTTAAGTCTGGCCTCTGGTTTCACTATGTTAGAGTCAAGTTACAAGGTGTCCAACTGTGGCTGATCAAACCAATATGAGTTTGGAATGCTCTACCATAGGTTGGGCACAAATAGTCCCTGTGAACATTTGGGGTGGATTCTCTAAATTTGTGCATCTCCCATTTCTTTGGAGCTACTTCAATTTTACTTTGCTCATAGAGCACAGCACCTTCTCTAAAGAGTACATGCCATGCTGGGCAGGCTTGTGCCAGTGTCTCCCATGTCACACAATCAATTTCAAAGTTCATACAAGAGACCTTGAGAGTGTCCTTGTATCACTTCTTCTAACCACCATGTGAACACTTGCCCTGTGTGAGTTCTCCATAAAACAGTCTTTTTGGCAAGCATATGTTTGACATTCAAACAACACAGCCAGCCCAATGGAGTTGCATTCTCTGCAAAAGAGTTTGAATGCTTGGCAGTTAGTTCAAGAAAGGACTGGTATCTTACCTTTCCAGGTATCTTCCTAAGAGAATTCAAACAGAAGCAATTCAGTTTCCTGTCACAGCTGGTATACTGTCCAGGTTTAAAAGTCACACAACAATGAGGTCAGCACAACAGCTCTGTAGACCTTCAGTTTGGTAGGAAGTCTAATATCTATCTCTCCCACACTTTCCTTCAGAGCCTCCCAAACACTAAGCTAGCTCTGGCAATGCCTATGTCAACTTCATTATCAATGTGTACATCCCTAGAAAGTATACTGCCAAGGTAAGTGAACTTAGCCACAGCATTCAAAACTTCTCCATTTGCTGAAACCAATGGTTCCACATATGGTATGGTACTGGCTGATGGAGCATCTGTGTTTTCTCAGTGTTAATTGTTAGGCCCAAATTAGCACAAGCAACAGATAATCAATCCATACTTTGTTGCATCTCAGCTTCAGAAGCTGCACTAAGTGCACAATCATCTGTAAACAAAAAAATCATGCGCCAACACTCCCTCCACTTTGGTTTTGGCTTGTAAACTTTTCAAGCTGAAGAATTTACCATCAGTACAGTCGCTCACCTTGATGCCATGTTCGTCTTCTTTGAAGGCATTTGACAACATGGCTGAAAATATCATGGCTAAAAAGCACAGGAGCAAGCACACAGCCTTGTTTCACTCCATTGGTGACTAGGAAAGTTGCAAGAGCATCATCCATTATCCAGAACCTGGGCAAGCATGCCACCATGAAATTGATGTAGAATACTGATGAACTTCTCCAGGCAACCAAATTTTGACATAATTTTCCATAAGCCCTCACGAATGACAGTATCAAAGGCCTTGGTCAGATCTACAAATGTTGTGTACAGAACTCTGTTCTGCTCCTGGTATTTCTACTAGAGCAAACACCATATTGACTGTTCTTCAGGCCTTTCTAAAGCCACACTGGCTCTCACGTAGATGACTCTAATGCATATTGACTGTGTGACCCTAGAAAAGTTACTTAATCTAATTTTTCAGTGTTCTTAGATAGCTATCCAAGACAAAAGGTTGTAGAGAAGGGGCCTATCTGCATTGGTAGAGGGAGTATTTGTTTTTCCAAGAGCTTCTTATACTAATGAAATCATAAGTCCAGTATCTATCCCTTTCTAATATTTAAAACTAATTAGTATCTATCTGTGTCACTCTAGACATATATTACTGCCTAAATTTATACTTTAGCTATATAGAGGATCTATTGTTTTTTAGTTGACTGCTTAAAGCAAGAAATAATAAATCCTTCAAAATGTCATACCATAAAGGCAGGAAAGAAAATTAATAATGTAAACTGCTGGGGGTACATTGCACTAGCAACCTAAAGACACACACTTTCTCCTTTTCAATGCCTCCACCATTAAATGGAGACAGAAGCAACCAAGGAGAATAACCCAAGAGCCAATAGAAGAGGAAAAGCAGTGAAGACAACCCCATGCTGTACCAGAGTATAAGCAAACTGTCTTGGTACACTTCCTTCTGGCCCTTATATGAAGGGATTGCCAGGTTCTGTAGCATCACACACAAAATCAAATCTCATAAAGCCCATATTTTTTTTTAGAATATTTTAAAACAATCACTATCAATTTGGAGAATGACTCATCAGAGAAAGTCTTCTGAGATTTACTTACATATCCAACCTATATGACAAGGCTAGGCTACATTAAAACTTATTACGACCTGCTCTGTTTTACTCTGTTGTAGCTAATTTCACAGCTGTTCCTCACATTCTCAACAACTGCCAAATCTAAAATTTCTTTTGTTTACGTAAGTGTACAGCTGCGAAGAACTTAGTAATAGCTCTGTGAGACAGATATCAAAAAAATTCTTCCTAGAGCAAGGCAAAAAGACATAGTAGAAAAAAGTTCTGGGTTTGTGATTAGGAGTAGGCATTTAAACTCTAGCTCCACTACTTAATGCCTTTACGACTCTGGGAATGTCACTTAATCTTTCTGGGTCTCAGTTTCCTCACTTGAAAAATTAAGGGAGAGTAAAAAATTACTTCTAAGGCCTCTTTCAAATCTATATCTTAAAACATGAAAAATGGATCTGTGATCTTACTGATTTTGACATTTCCTCCAAAGTAGCTCATAACTCATCAATGTCCATCCTGTGTGATTCTTGTCTTCCCCTACACTTGACACAGGAAGACCACCCAAGATGGTGGAGACCTCCTTCCCTTTTTCCTGACATCATGAAGCATTCAGGTAATCTACTGTCATCCCTCAGCATATAACCAGCACATATTGCTTTCCTATTACACATGTCTCTGACAACATCTTTTACTTATGTTCTTCTGCAAAGTTCCTTATGGGCAATACAGTGAGAGACCTGCTGACATCCCTCATGTAGCTCCCCATGACAGCATCTTAATGTAAGAAAATAAGTACTAAATAAATGCTCAGTGAATTAAGTAAGTAAATTGGCTAATCTAAAAGAATTGGCTTTATAAAAAATATTCTTTTTAGAAAATTCAGAATGAAAAAAATCTGTCAGATCATTAATCCTGAAGACATAAGCCAGGGCTCAATAACTTTGGATGTAAGAGCTATTCTAAGTCTTTGGAGCCAAACAATACTATCTGACTTGCAAAGAAAGAAAAACAAGAGTAAGATAGGAAACATCTTACTGCTGATTCCAGTTTGAAAAAGCTAAATGGAGCTTACAGGGATCTAAAGAAAGGTCTTAAAGCATCCTCCGGAAAGGCTCAGAAGGAATTGAGACTATTTAGCTATAGTACTGGCAATAAATAGCCTCCATCATTCACAATCCTGTCCAGAAAACAATGAGACTGAGCTGAAAGGCTGGTACACACATATGGCAGTTGAAAAACCTAAAGAGACCCTAGGCATATATCCCATACCAAATGACACTGTGGATTTCAAGATATGATGGTCATAAATTACGAAACACTCAAGCAAGAAGTATAAAGTATATTGTGATAATTTCTGATGGACTGTGCCAAAAATATTAAGCACCACAAGCTAGGCAACATGGCAACCTGGTAGTCAGACATCTTTGGAGTCAAGATATAATTGATAGAATAAGACTCTATTCCTGAATAAATAAGCATTAAAGCTATATCCATGACTACACCGAAAAAAATTAAGTTGCTATAAAAGTTCAATATTTAGATCACTTATATAAACACAGCAGAGACTTTTACATGTAATCCAGACTGGGCAAGAAAAAAATCTTAGAGACTGAATAATGTAATGTATGTTCTAGAAGTACACTATCCAATTTAAAAATAGGAAGCAAACTTTTTAACACTCTGAAGCTGCCAAATCCTTCTATCCTAGAAATGTACAAAGTTTACAAGGAATTAAACATTCTCACAGCTTTTAAAGCTTATTTATAACTTGGTCCTAAAATGATAGAACTATTTCTCAGAAAGGACTATTTCACATATCAGTCATTTTTAAAAAATAAAGTGCTCATCACCAAAGTTCTTGGCTCTGATTTGACACAACACATTGATATTTTATCAGTGGTAAGGATGTTAAAGAAGTGTTATTATTATATGCTCTAACACTGCACACTAAGGACCATGGTAACTTTCCATCTGACTTGCAGATGAGACCCTCCTTCAATTCTCAGTGTCTCCTCTTCTTCGAGAGCAAGTACTATCTTACTTTTGTATTTGTATCCCCAGCACTTAAGGCAGTACTTTGCATATAGTAAGCACTTAATAAATGCTCTGTTTTATTTATTCTTTCATTCCAAGTATCCCAGGACTAATGTTTGAAGAATGAACAGGAAAGGTATACTTTCTATTCTTGTTAAGTAATATGGATCAGAACACAACTAATGGATGAATGAATGAAACCACTGAAAATATTGCATTACTAAGAACCTAAAACAAAAGTGAAAGTTCTAGTAAAAAAGACTGACAACTAAATTTGAGCTAATGAAAAGCAACAATATAGATGATGATGATGATAATAATAACAATAATAATAATAATAATGATGATAGCTCACTTTTATATAACACTTACAATGTTCCAGGCCCTGGGCTAAGTGCTTTACAATTATTATCTCATTTTATCCTCACAACAACCCTGAGAGGTAGGTGCTTTTGACATCTTCAATAGGAAGATATGTGTATTGTTGCTTTTCATTAGCTCAAATTTAGAGTTCAAACTTTTTGACTAGAACTTAAACTTTTGTTTATGTTACTTTCAGATTACAGAAGAGGAAACCGAAGCAAACAGAGGTTAACTTACTTGCTCAGGGTCACACAGTTGATATGTGTCTGAAGCCAAACAAATTCTGGTATTCCTGATTCCAAGCCCAGTGCTCTATCCACTATGCCAACTGATAAAGGTCACTAACAATAATAATATATATTCTTAAATAGAAAACCAGTTTTTTGGAGTCTAGCAAAACAAAATAATAGTCAACAACCTAAAACTCATCTTAAAGATTTTGGAAAGTCAATTCTGATTTCTGTATTTCTGAAATGCTTACAACAGATTTATAGACTGTTTGAGCTTTAAAAGTCCTTAGAAATCAGTTAGTTCAATTTCCCCATTTTATAGATGTTAAGGCACAAAGATGAAGCAACTTTCCCATGCCATACAACTAAGTAATGGCTAATCCATGACTAGAACTTGGGTTTCTTTACTATCAGTCCAGGGCTTTTTCCTAATACCACGATGCTTCAAAAAGGTTTCCAGCACAGAGCTTGAATCTCAAACCCTGATCTTAAATACTTTATCCTCTAACAAACAGACTAACCAGTCAAAAATACTTCCAAATTAACATTTACCATTGTTACAGGATTAAGTCCTTCAATTTTACCTTAAAAGTCTCCAAGTTTGGAGAAAGCTGGGTAATAAAAGTCTAACAGCGGTACTTAAAATTTTTTCAGATAAGAAAATATATCATTTGGGGGCAACTAAGTAGCACAGTGGATAGAGCATCGGCCCTGGAGTCAGGAGGACCTGAGTTCAAATCTGACCTCAGACACTTACTAGCTAGGTGTGTGACCCTGGGCAAGTCACTTAACCCCCATTGCCTAAAATAAACAAACAAACAAATAAATAAATGAATAGATAAATAAATAAATAAAAAAGAAAATATATCATTTGAAATTAGAATAAGAATGAAAAAAAAATGAAATTAACTGAATGAAATCTGGTATCTAGACTCTTATTTGCCTGCAACATTCCAAAACAGAAACAAAAGACACATATTTGAATCAGTTACTAAAAATTTTGACCCACTTAAATTTTTCTAAGTATTTTGCTGGGGCGGGGGAGAGTTTGAAACTGCTATGTGGTATATTACCTTAAATGTACCATTTTGATTTTTCATATAAGAAACCAAAAAAATGTCCACTGGTAGAAGTGCTGATGTGATGAGCGCAATTGCCAAGGAAAAAATTGCTGTTATGGTGGAGACAACTTCACTTTCTCGTTGACTTTGGTATTTCCGAACATACACCCAGCAGAATGCCAAAATTGCCTAAAATTTAAAAAAAAAAAGTAGTGTTACTATAATGAGCAGGCTCCCAAAGATACATAGATAACATTATTATGAAAGTTCATGAAAAACACTACTCTGTAACCAGAGAGTAACTGAGGATTTATAACATGAGTGTTAAGTCAAATGCACTTTGAGATAGGTGAAAAAAATTATTACTGGCATGGTGCTCCCTTAACTCTGCTTGGTTTCACAAGAAATAACCCAATCTATTTCATGAATGTAGCACAATCTCAATCACAATGCTTAAAAAGTAGATACTAAGTACTAAAACCTAACATGTGAGCATAATTCAATACCTAATGGATTCACACAATATTGCTGTCAGAGCAAGTTTGAATTTTTTCTTCCTTACATCACTAATCTAAGGGTGTTAATTAACTGTTGCTCTATCCTAGAAAGATACTTGCTAGTAGAACATCAGATACTGACATCAGAAACCAAATACTACTTGAGTCAACTGCTGACAGAGAGAAGTTAAAAATTACGGCTGAAAATTACAGATAACCACATGCAATTAACACATTAAAACACATTAGGTCTTAATGAACCCTGGACATAGGTTTGGGTAATCTATCACAGGAGGGCATACTAGAAACACGAGCACAATATAAATACATTATACACCGACTTCAGGTCTCCAAAAATTCTATAAAGGAATGTTATAAATACAGAGTTCACTCCCAAGCTCCTTTGTTAAATCAATAACAATCATTAACTCTACTTTACCAGGCAGGTGCAGCATAGTTTTCCTCCCCAAGAGCTTAGACACCACACAAGGCTAGCCTTCACCTTCACCTCTCTCCAAGGTAATAGATGTTTGGGATCTTTACTTGATCCATGAGGTTTTATGCCACTTAGCCATTAATGTCCCAATGGCATAAATAAGAACATCAGCCTAAAATTGTAGTGTTAATAAAGTCACCTTCCAGAAACAAATCAAATCTGTCTTTATTCCATGGCCTCAGCTACCTTTATTCCAGCCATCTCAACAACCCTTAAAAAAATTAGAAAGAACAACAAAAAAAAAAAAAATATATATATATATATATGCAATATGTATGTGTGTGTGTGTGTAAACTAATCTACTCTATGAGTTAATGCATACCATTCTTCTTCCCCTTAACACTCCCCAAAATGCTGTCTCCCCTGCTTCTCCACCCACCCAAATTCTACTAAAGGCCTATAGTATCAATGTCATTTTTCCACAGCACGTTGTTTTTCTACAACACTTCAGTCCACAATAACTTTATCTGTGAACTCAAAAGCATTTATTGCTTGTGACACTCTTTGGCAATTAATCATGTACTGCCTTGTGATCTCTTTTAAGGTTGTCTTGTACTATTATTTAGCTTTTAATGTTCAAATGTCTTACCTTCTACTAGATAAGCTAAGGTCAATCACACCTTATACTTCTTTGCAATCTTATTCCACCAAGTATAAGGTTCTACACTTTTCCAGAAGTATTTAAACATTTGCTAATTAAATCATTCATTTTAAATACAAGTTATTTCTTGTTCTGGAAAGGATTTTTTTTTTAATTCAATTTACTTCCAAAAAAACCTTCTATAGCAGCTATGGCCATATGTATGTGCTTCAGAACACAGGCTGATTCTGAGCCTCCACCCCAGTAGAGAAGAATTTGGACTGAAGTGGTCCCTCTTTATTATGTTCTCTAGAAGGTGAATGCTGAATTTCATGCTATATAGAGTTTACTTAATTTTTAATTGTGATTTTTGGAATAGATATTATTTCAAGAAAATGTGCAAAAGTTGTAGCTCTTAAAGAGCATATTTAAATGACTGTTAGAGATATTGTGGTGGTTGTTGGTCTATTGAAGTCAATCATTCATTTACTTTTTTAGACATGATCAGAGAATTTGCTTTTCTTGATTGTGCATTTGTTATAAGGGTTTTCTTTTGGTTTTTGATATGAATGAGGGGGTTGGAGCAAGATCTTCTTCTGACTCCATTCCCCTTATCTCCTACTGAGCTTGTCCCCTGAGGGGAAAGTAGCAAGGGGCCTAGAGTCAGGCAGACTTCCACCCATTCAAGCCCCTCTTTCCAGTACTGGCTGCACCTTTCCTAATTTCCTTCAGTTCATTGGTCAAAGCCATACAAAGAATACTCTTTGCTCCCCATGACCACTTTCAAATTCTCTTCCTACCTCTATTATTAAGTAATTTCTTCTCCTTTGAGATTCATGAAATTCATATCTACCATCCAATCAAAACCCTGTTGTCTACAGATATCCAAGTCACTCCCCTTCCTTCCTCAATGAAGTTTGTACCTCACTCACAAATTCTCTCCTCTTCAACTTCTGCCTTCATACTTGGGGGCTTCAACATACAACTGACTCTCCTTCAAACACTTCTACCACTCATTTCCTCAACCTACTAATTTCTCATGACCTAATCCTCTATTTTACCTCAGTCACAGGCAAAGACAGTCATGCCCTATTTTTGCCATCATCCAAAAATGCACTTAACCTCCCCCTTATCTGACCATAATCTATTGTCTTTCCACATCTCCCTCTAATTCTTTGTCCACACCATCACCCCTAATCCCTCAATCCCTTGGTTCTCTCCCAGGTTATCTACTGTGCACTAGTTTCTCTCCCCTATTCTACACTATCCTCTTCTCTTGCATCCCTGACCCTCTTATATCAGTGATTGTGTCTTGCCTCCACTTTGGATCCCTCCCAACATCTGCCATCTTCACTCTTGTAACACATGCTTGTTGAAAAAAGGTAGAGAAAATCAAGCAACTATTCTGAGTCCACTACAAATTTGTTACACAACCTCAAAGGGGCTCTCATTGCTGTTAAGCAATCCTATTATACCTCCCTTATCAACTCTATCTCCTTCTCCATAACTACTTTTCCATATGCTTTCATCCTTCCTTAAACCTCTCATGGCTCCCCCCCCACCCCAACCTTCTCAGTTGAGAACTTTGCTTCCTATCTTATAGAAAAAATCCTCTTCTCTTCCTCATCCTTTATCACTCAGATACCTTCTGCTATAGTCTCCTCCACCCGTGTCTCACATGATAAGGTGGTTAATCCCTCAACCTGTACAAGCAATCCCATTCCATCCCTTCTCCTCCAACAGACCGCTCCCTCTGTCATCACCACTCTATCACTTATCTTTAATCTTTCTACTTTCTCCTTCAAACATGTCTATGACTACAGACATGTCTATGACTCCTTCATACTCAAAAAAATCATTTGATCCTTTTTCCATCCTCACTATCATTCTATATCTCTTCTGCCTTTTGTGACTAAACTCCTTGAAAAGACTGTCCATAATAGGTATCTACACTTTCTCTCCTCTTACTCTACTTAACTCCTTACAATCCAGCTTCCAACCTCATCATTCCACAAAAACTACTCCTTCCAAAGTTACCAATGATCTTTTCATTGCCAAATTCAATGGCTTTTTCTTAGTCTTCATTCTTCTCAACTTTTCTTCAGCCTTTGACTCTGCTAATCACTTACGGCACACTGCAGATGCTTAATAAAGGCTTATTGACTTGGGAACAAAATAATTTTTAGTCATAAAAAATGAAATGGAATCAATCACAACAAAGCACAAAGAAAAGTGAGATAAAAAAACACCAAGAACTAGGAAAATATTACTTCAAAACAGCTGAATAAATCTGCAGAAAACACAGACCTTCCTTAGGACATGGTACCTGGAGGGGTTGTTACTGCTTCCTCTCCAAAGCACCATAGTCATCTTGAAGTTGGAAAAATAGTGGGAAGATAGTAAAGAAGAAAAAAAATGTTCTTCATGGATAAGAAAATACAAAGTAGAGAACTAAAAATATGAAAAAGGTAATTTCTACTGATGAGACTCATAGTATTACAAAAATTCCCAAATGGAGATATAATACTACAACATGACCTTCAACCATGCCCAGGCCACATGTTACAAAAAGTTAAGAAATACATCAACGAAATGGAAGTAAACATTATTCAGTGGCCTGGAAACTCATGTAATTTAAACTGCACTAAAAACTTCTGGGCTATAATCAAGGCTAGATTTGGTTTAAAAAAAAAAAAAGAGTTGTTTGTCAAAGGTACACTTAATATCCAATGTGATAAAAATGTGATGTCATGATGAATAAAAAAAGTGTAAAATCTTGTGAAGTCAATGCTGTATAAAAGTATAAAATAAATCTTGCAACAAATGGAGGATATACTGCATACTAGAAAAAATATACTGCATACTAGAAAAGAGGTTCAATACAATAAAGATGAAATATGCCTCTCACCTCCTGATACAGAAATGATAAATTTAAAATTACAAAAAAAAGGGCAAAATATTTTTAGATATGGCTAATGTTTATACAGTGCTTATTATGTGCCAGGCACTGTGCTAAGCATTTTATAATTATTATCGCATTTGATCCGTACAACAACCCTGTGAGATAGGTACTATTATTATTCTCATTTACAGATGAGAAAACTAGGCAAACAGAAGTTGAGTGACTTGTCTAGGGTCACACAGCTATTAAGTGACTAAGGTCACATTTGAACTCTGGTCATCCTGACTCCAAGTTACTGCTCTATCCCCTGAGCCACCTAGTTGCCCAAGAAGGATTAGTTTTGTTCTGCTTTGCCCCCAAAGGGCAGAACTAAAAAGAATAAGTATCAAAGCTGCAGAGGGACAGATTTATTAGGCTTGTTATAAAGAAACTTCTCTAACATTTAGAGCTATCCCAAAGCATAATGGACTTCCTCAGTTGGTAATGGGTTCCCCCTCACTGGATATCTTTGAGAAAAGGCAGAATGACCACTTGTTGATACCACATTTATAAACATTTACTTTATAAGCATTTAGTGAAATAATGTTGTTCTAAGTTGATTAAAAACTCCAATATCAACGTCCTGATATCCGCTTCTCAGAACTTCAAAATACATTGACTATACTGCTGCTAAAGAATCAGTCTAAAAAAAAAACCACATCCATCACACCATTATCCTTCTTTAGTTTAAAATGCCCTTATACATTACAATGCCCTTGATATCACAACAAGTTCAAAATATTCTGCCTAACTTTCAAAGTTTGGTTTTGTATCATCTAACACAGGGGTGGGGAACTTGGGGCCTGAA
Organism: Vombatus ursinus; assembly: GCF_900497805.2. NCBI lineage: Eukaryota > Metazoa > Chordata > Mammalia > Diprotodontia > Vombatidae > Vombatus > Vombatus ursinus. The sequence goes on from NW_020949613.1 coordinate 17,924,510, forward strand.
GGTTACATGTGGCCTCAACAGCAGGTTCCCCACTCCTGATCTAACCTATCTTATGTTTCCAACCCTATTTACCACTGCTCACCAATAGTCTACTCAAATCTTGCTGGTTTATTTACTAACCCAAAAGAGATTTCATTTCACCATGGTTCCTGTGTCCTTCCTCTACACCAATTCAAATTCAACCTTTTAAGATCCACCTCTTCCTTGAAGCCCTCACCAACTATGCCAGTACTGACTCCCTTTTCTAGTACCTACTCAGTTTAGCACTAATTCTCTGATTTGCTTCATGTTAAATCTTGTCTTCCCTGCTAGATGTCTAGTCCTAGAGGGACCATGTTCTGTACTGCTTTCCTTCTCTCCAGAGGCCTAGAACCCAATAAATATTTGAAGACTGATTATTACTGCCACCCTACTGCCACCTGACTATGCCAGCAATGACCTGACTTATTTCTTCTAATCCTTCAACCTGTCTAAATTACTTTCTTTGAAGCTTTCTGCTACAGCACTGACCTGACTTTATTAACTAGCTGAATTAAACTACTACTGCATTAATTCCATCTAGGTAAAAAACTCAAGTCTTTACTACAGCTTAGACAACCTGTCAAAAGTGGACAAAGTTAACTAGGAGACTAAAGCAAGATCAAAGACGAAGGGAATGAAGACAAAGTATAAGACAAAGTGTCCAAGGATGTCCAAAGCTTTCATATTTCACAGGAAAATGAGTCACAGGACCATAGTGCTGGAGTTCTTAACCTGGGGTTCATTAATGTTTTAATATTTTGATAACTGCACTATAATATAATTGGTTTCCATTAAAATTCTATGTTACATTTTACAAATTTAAAAACATTATTCTGAGAAGGGATCCATAGGTTTCTCCAGACTGCCAGTGGTTAATGACACAAAAAAATGGCTAAAAATCTATGATTTAGAATAATCCAATAGAAAGTACACTTCTACGGGCAGCTAGGTGGCGCACTGAACAGAGCACTGGCCCTGAAGTCAGGAGGACCTGAGTTCAAATCCAGCTTCAGACCAAACACTTGACACTTACTAGCTGTGTGACCCTGGGCAAGTCACTTAACCCCAACTGCCTATAAATTAAAAAAAAAAGTACACTCTTTAGGAACAGGGGATGTTTCTTTTTAGTCCTTTGTATCCTCAGTGACAACCACAGGGCCTGGCATATAGAAAGTACTTAAATGCTTTTTTATTTTAGGGTTAACAGACTTAAAGCTACAAAAGGTAAGTAGTTTAACCTCTCATTTTACAAATTGATACCCTGAGTCAAAGTGAGTTAAGTAAATGTCACAAGGTTACAGGCTAAGGGGCATCAGAGTCCTGATATGTGAAGCATGTCATTTTATATATGTGAAAACCCAAGCCCAGATAAATAATCAATTAAGAATCTGTTAGGCTTCAGGCACTGTGCTAAACTACAAAAGAAAGTTCAGCTCTAATCCCTAGCCGGAAGTGCCTGCAATCTTACTGAGTAGGGCTGTATCAGATTAAAATGAAATTGGAAAATATCTGACAAAAAACAAAAAACACAATACAATATAATGTTAATTTAAGGTTTTCTAAGTCAGTATGCAGCCTCAGAGATCCGTTTCTACTTAAGTTTGACACCACTGAACTGGATGATTTCCTAAGGTTTTTTCTAGATCTAACTATATTCAGAAGCTTTTGGAGTTTATGATTCTTTAAAAAAATCTTGACAGCTGTACTTCAATTTGTTTTCTTTGTAATCCTGTGTATTTTATGCACTGAGAAACATTATTTTGAAAAGGAGGTCTAACCCACAGGGCAGGGTGGGGGAGTGGGCGCCTGCCACAGGAAGTCCAAAGCAGCAGCCCACGTCACGAGGACGAGAACCGTACTATGGGAAGAGGCCTTGAACTCGGGGCGTGGGGGGGGGGGGGGGGGGGGGGACTGGGGGGGGGGGAAGGGGGCAGAAAGACCCCCTCCCCTCCCCCTTCCCCGCGGCTCTTCTAAATCTGCCCTCTGAAGGCTCCCGGGCTCCCGAGTCCGAGCACAAACACGTCCTCCCACCCAGCCTAGGATGCCTCCCTTCTCCCCAAGTGTTAGCTTCTCCCTACGGGGGAGGCCGCCACACGTCCCCCAGTGCGGCCCCCGCAGTGACAGCCCCGATTCCTGCTCCCCCTCCCGCCCCAGGCTCCTCCCTAGCCCCGACCGGGAGGAGACGAGGGAGGGGCAGGAAAGGAGTCCGCAGAAACACCCACAGTCCCCCGACTCCCACGCCGTGGGAAGGGGAGTCGGGGCGTGCGGAGGCCTGCGCTCCTGGGTCCCGTCCGGTCCGGCCCGTCCCCGCGCCGGCCGGGGCAGGGGAGCCTTTATTTTCGGCGAAGAGGGGCCGGCTCTGGGGCCAGCTCCTCCTCTCTCCACAGCCACAACAGCAGTAACGACGATGACAGGCGGCGGCGCCTCCTCCTCCTCCTACCAGTAAGAGCAGCCCGAAGATCCACCAGCCCATCACCAGCTCCGCGGAGGCGGACCCGCTCCCTGCCGCCGCCATCTTCGCTTCCTGCCGGGGGATCCCGGCAGGACTAGACGCCCGGCGAAGAAACCTGCCAGCGGCCTGGGTCGCGCCGCTCGAGCTGCCTAAAGCTTAAAGGTGCAAAGGGGGCAGGGCCACCGGTCACCAAGCAGACCAGCCCACTAGCGTCCCCTGCCGACCGAACCCAGCGAGACTAGGAGGATGAGGTGTGAGGAGGGGTGGGGGGAAGGAGGAGGCTGGGCTCTGTGGCTTCTGACCCGAGTGACGTCATAACCCCTCCTCCTCCCCCTCCCTGTCCCTCGTTCGCCCCCAGCTGGTGTCTAGTGACGGCTGCGAGTCTGCGGCCTGCAGCTGATCTATTTTTGAGCTGCAAGTCGTCTAAAGTGTGTGAGGAGACTGCTACCCCAAACTAACTGAGTCTGATGGACTAGGGAAGCCAACACAGTAGAACCCCAGGAATTGGAGAAGATGGGACCTGGAATTCCCAGCAAATTTTTACTATGAAACTTCAGGCGCTCCAGGAATAAAGAAAAGTATATATCCCTAGTGTCCAATTACACCAATCACTTTACAATTTACTAAATGTTTTCCTTTCAAGTGTCCTGCGACACAGATAATGCAAATATCATCCTAAGCATTTTGCAAGTGAGTAGATTGAAACCAAGAGAAATTAAGTACCTTTCACATGATCACACAATTTACTCCCAAGACCTATTCTGTCAACTAATCCCTTGCTATTAAAACAATAGTATTTCTGGGGGAGGCAGAGAGCGGGGTGTGTATGGTATCAATAGCAGAATTTAGAGTCACTTAATGTGAAAACTGAAAATGGCCTTAGAGATGATCTAGTACACCCTTATTTTACAGATGAGCATACTAGAGCCTCACTGAGAGGTTAAGTGACCAGTACCTTTTCAGTTAGGACTGAGTTGCTGAACAAAATGGCCCAAAGAGTTATCTAGTTTGTATTCATTCTACTTGATTTCATAGACAGACATTCACGTTGAAAATTAAATACTTTCCACTACTATACTTATACCCCAAAGGGATCATTGATAAAAAGAAAGTACCCATATGTGCCAAAATATTTATAGCATCACTTTTTGGAAGTGGATTCCAATTCTAATGATTTAGAAACAAAGTAGGTGCCATTTATTGGGAAATGGCTAAATAAATTGTGGTACATAAATATAATGGAGATTGATTTACAGTATTAGTGATATACCAATCAAACAATCAAAGGGTCCTTTAAAGAATTTGATAAAATAATAAAATTCATTTGGAGAAACAAAAGATCCAGAATATAAAGGGAAATAATTGAAAAAGGTAGGAATTAAAGGGAGATTAGCACTTCCAGTGCTCAAACTATATTATAAAGAGCAACAGCCATCAAAATCATTTGCTAATGGTTAAAAAAAGGTAAGTATATCAATGGAACAGGTTAGATGAGGGAGATTTAGAAATGCTGATACTCAATAATCAATGTTCAATATACCCCAAAACATAAATTACTTAGAAAATTACTTTCCATTTCATAAAAACTGTTGGGGAAACTGAAATTTAGTCTGGTAATATTATATTAGTATTAGTTTTGATTTTAGACCAATAGATTATGCCACATTCCAAAATAAATGTAAAATGGATATACCTTTCACAGCTATGGATAGGAAATGTACTCTTAACTGAACAAGAGAGAAGCAAAAGATTAAATAATTTTGATTACATGAAATAGATTTTTCACAGAACATTAATGCATCTAAGTTAAGAAGTAAAGCACTTTGAATAGTAAAAAATTTGTATCAAATTTCTCAGATAAGAATTTAGTATCCAAAATATAGACAAATAAAAGATACATAAGACTTAAAGCTATTCTACAATAAATAAGTGGTCAAAGGATAAAAAGGAACAATTATCAAAAGAACTGTGAACTATTAATATTTGTATTGAAGAATGCTCCAAATCACTAGTAATAAGAGAAATGCACATAAAAGAATCTTAAAATTTTATTTCATACTCAGCATATTGGGAAATATAACAAATAGGTGAATAGTCAATGTTGGGCAGATTAAAAGAAAACACATTAGTACATTGATGGTAAAACTGTGAATCAATACAACTATTCTGGGATGCAATTTGGAATTATGCAAATAAAATGACTAAAATGTTCATACCCTTTGACCCAGATATTCCTTTAGTAGGAATATAATCCCAAAGGATTCACTGATAAGAAGAAAATTCCCACATCCACAAAAATATTTATAGTAGCACTTTTTTAATTAGCAAATAACTATTTGCTGGAAACCTATTAATGGAAACCTATTAATGCCCATCAATTGGGGAATGGCTAAATAAAATGTGTTAGATGAATGTAAGGGAATATGTTCTGTAAGAATTGGCTTATATGATAATACAAAGAAGCATAAAAATACACGTGAACTGATGCAGAGTGAACTAAGCAGAGCAAAGAAAACAATATACAAAATGAAAACAACAATGTAAATAAAAAGAACAACCATTACAAAAGTATCAATGCTGTAAAAATCAATGACAACAATCAATGCTACAAAATTATAAGGAACAAGCCTGGCTCCAAAAAAGAGAAATTAAAAAAACTACCACCTCATCTACCTGTTGATGCAATGTGTATATTTTCAGACTTTTTCAATATATTTATAGGTTTCGCTGATTTTTTCATCATATCTCTTTTTCTTAAAAATTTTTATTTCTTATATGGGATGGCTTATATGGAAAGGTGGAAGGGGGCTGGATACAGGAAGAATTCTGTTAGTATAAACAATAAAAGATACTAATAAAAATTTATTTTAAAAAATAGAATGCTGCAAAATTGCAAAGAACAAGCATGGCCCAAAAGAAGAGAAGTGAGAAATCATCCCCACCCCAACTCCTTTGCAATAAGATGTCCAAAGGCATAGAACATTACATATAGTTTCAGACATTTCAATATTTTAATCAGTTTTGATGATTTTTAAATCTTCCTCTTTTTGTTGTTTCTTTAAAAATAATCTTGTTATAAGAGATGGCTATTTTAAAGGGTTGAGGAAAGATCCTGGGAGAAATTTTGATTATGTAAAAATGAAAGCAATAAAAACTTATTTAAAATGTATTTTTCAAAAGAAAAACACTAAAAAAAACTACATACTAAGCTCTGTAGTAGGTAGTTTAGGAGAATATTAGATAACAGATAATAGTCTCTCAATTTGTCTAGTTTCAATTTAAAAGGAAGTTGTTATCTCTATTATCTAATATTATCAAATATCTAATATCCAGTTGGGGTGTTACCTTTGTGATCTCTTTGGTATTTTTCAGAGTTAACAGCGGTTGCATTCACCTCTGTGACTCTTTGGTCATTTATTTTCAAACCTGTCATGGTATAATAGAACTAGGTTCTGGTCCTAGCTGTGTCTCCTTAGGCAAGTCACTTAACTATACTGGGCCACAGCTTCTTCATCTGCAAAGTGAGGGAGTTGGCTTAGATAACTTCAAAGTCCTCTTCTACTCTTAAAATTCTATATATGTTCAAAATCTTATGGAAGTGAATGTTGAAAACTAAAAATAAATAAATCTATTATTTAGAAAAAAAATTCTATAAATCTAGGTTGATAGCCTGTATCCATGGGGAAAAAAATATGTTACAAATGACTTCAAATTAATACCATACTCTAGAGGCAAAGATGTCATGTACAGTGATTACAGTGAAAATGAATGACGGAAAACTTCCTAGAAGAGATAAATGTTGACATATATTATTGTCCCAGGATTGTTTACAAAATTCTTTATGTAGAGGGTATGAACAGCAGGGCCTATTCTGGATAGATGAAGTTAAAGGAAGCCTTTGTTCAGCCTTTGACATCCTCATTAAAACACCACATTTAGAAAATTGGTTACATCTTATTTAACATTTAACAAATATGTATGCCCCTACCCTGTGCCAGGACCTGTTCTAGGCACAGAGGCATGTAGAAACAAAAATGAAACAGTAAAGAACAGATAAATAGAAAAATTAAACACAAAATATGTACAAAGTAGACAGAAAGTAATTTATCTGGGAGGGGGCTGTAGCAACTGGAGGTATCGGCGTAGGCTTCTGGTAGTAAATAGGTGGCACTTGACTTTAGATTTGAGGAAAGCTAGATATTTTAAGAGGAAATAGAGGTAAAGAAGGAGTGTATTCCAAATATAGGTAAAATCACCCAGATAGGAAATGGAATATTTGGAACTCAGTAAATAGTTTAGTTTGATCAGAAGGTAGGCTGTGTGAAGAGTAACTTGCATTAAATCAGGGAAGGTAGTCTCAAGCCAGATTGTGAAGAGTGTTAAAGGCCAAAAAGAAAGTTTTTGTATCTCGTTTATGGTGTGTGGGCAGCCTCCTTGGACTGGCTTGTTTGCCCACCAGCATCAGCCTGAGGATGAATTACTGAGTCAAAAGATTCTAGATGATTATTTTGATCTATGTCAGTTATACAGTTGAGTGGCACTCCAGGCCTCCCAGCCTAACAAAAAGGATCAGACAAATCTTCGAAAGATCAGAAAGCTGGACAGAAGAGAGATTAGAACTGGGTTCCTGAGGGAGGAAAAACCTGCCTATCCAAACATTTCCACCAGAAAACTATTCTGCTCCAGAAATGGCAGCAGAGAGGAGAAAAAGCTCCTAGAACTAGTCTTCTGGAAAGAAAAGGAAATCCACTCAAGCTTCCAAATCAATTTCTTTTGGAGAAAAGAACAAGTAAATCACACTCATCTAGCATGACCTGAGGAGCACAAAAAAAAAAATCTTCATGGCCCCAAATAGCTTCCTCATTGTTCTGATATCATATCTTTATACATTCCCATAAATAGTTGGCATCCACACAAATTACTATCACTGACTGTCCAACTATTAAATATGTGTGAATCTATCAAACATTGGCCTGATTCATCACAGTGTTTTTGCTTTGAAACCTTTACTAGGAATACATTGCTGCCTTCTGCTTTGTCAGCTCTCCTACTCCCTCTGTTCTCTTCCACACTAAGAGATAGCTCTCTATTCTTCTGTCTACTCTCTAGCCTTCTACTACAGTGTTATGCCATGCCGTCTGTCACTTTCTGTTGACCTCAGAGGCTATCTCTCTACTCTTTTCTGACTAACCGCTTGAGAAAAGATACCTTGCACTCTTTCTATTCTGTCATGTCCCAGCACTGAGTCGAGAAAAATTATGGGCCAAAAGAAGTATTCAAGTTCTGAATATACTGTTGTTTGTCCTTTGTTTTTGAAGAGGACCGATGACATCATGAGTGATGTCTTGACTCATGGGTCAATTGGATTTAAATAAGGCAGAGCTGGACAAAGTTTTCAGCCTCACTGCTGTCTTCCAGAGTCATTCAATTCCAGTGACAGGACAAGGTCAAGACAACTGGCAGTGGCTCAGGATGAATGGGTGATTTTGGCATCATTGTCTGACCAAGCTCTAACTGCTCCACAGCATCTGTTTCAGCCTCCTTCATGGCAATTGGAACAAATTGTTCTCATCCACCCATTCTACCAGGGGATGTCTTTACATGCTTGGGGTACACATGCTCCTGACTCACCAAAACCTTTAAGGCCTCTCAGTTACCCTTAACTTATTTTATTCTTTGGTATTTTAAATACATTCATTTAAAAAAAATAAAAATATAAAAGATGAACAAAAATGTGTTAATAAAAATGAAAGGATTTGTTCTGTGAAATTTGGATTCAGTCAAAAGGCCTCACTTTAAGGACCTAGAAGACCACATGTGGCCTCAAGATTGCAGGTTCCCAGTGCCTGAGCTAGAGTTATTTCTCTCATTAGAATGCCAATAATAGCTAGTTTATAAAGTGCTTTAATATTTACAAAGCACTTTATATAGATTATCTCATTTGATCCTCACAAGACCCCTGTGATGTAAGTGCTATTTTTATCTTCATTTTACAGATGAGGAAACTGGGGCATAGAGAGATTCAGTGACGCACACTGAACCCACAGTAAATGTCTAAGGTAGAATTCAAACTCAGGTCTTCCTGAGTCCAGGTCCATCCAACACTCTGTTAACTGTGCCATAGCTACCTATTAAAGATGCCAGTACAAGCAGGCACAAGAAAAGGATCAAAATATTGGGAAATCAGGTTGAATCAGACAGCAGATCAACTCCCTGGTACTCCCTATATTTTCAATTTGATATAACACATACTTCCACATCCCAAATCCCTTGCTCAATCAGTCAGTCTCACTATTTGTATTGCCCCTTGCAGTTCAGCTTTCTATGGATACCATAGTAACAACCCATTCTAGCTTTTCACTTTATCTTTGTTCTCCTCACAACTCTTTCCTCTTCCCCAGGTAAGTGTAATCCTTTCCTATGACTGGGGAAGTTTTGACCACTCATTGTTGGTTTTACCTTTGCTAGAACATGATGATCTCTTTGAAGCATAGAATCAGAACACAAAAAAAGGAAGCAGAGAAGAGATAGTGTTTAGAGCAATAACGTACAGTTAAACCAGGAATAGCGGTGAAGGTTATCTATTTACAGTGAATTTAGGGGAATTTGGAAGGCCTAACATTCATAGGCTTACTCACTTATCTGCAAGAAACTGAATACTACATATTCTTTCAAACTCCATATATAACAAATCCTCTTTATGTACCAGAATTATACTCTTCTGTCCAATTCTCCAAATTACTATTTGTCCTTAAATTCTACTCGTATTGGTATTGACCTAACACATCTGATCCAAGCACCACTTCCTCCCTCTCCCTCCATTGAGTATTGTGTCATAGACTCTTTGCAATCTGGGGAAACCTGTGGAGCGCTTCTCAGAATAATGTTTTTAAATGCATAAAATGTTGTTCATTTGTGTCTAGCTTTCTGTGACCCCATTTGGGGATTTCTTGGGAAAGATACTCAAGTGGTTTTACATTTCCTTCACTAGCTCATTTTACAGATGAGGAAACTGAGGCCAGGGTCACACACCTATTAAGTTTCTGAGGCCAGATTTGAACTTAGGAAGATGAGACTTCCTGACTCCAGGCCTGGCACTCTATCCATTACACCACCTAGCTGTTGTTATGTGGAATATGACTATGCGAAAGCCACAAGAAATAGTGGATAGAGGGCCCAACTCAGAATCATGGAGACCTGGGTTACTCCCTGTGTGGCCATAGGCAAGTCACTTAACCTCAGTGCCCCTAGGCAACTCTCTAGTAATAAATAGCATTTATAGTGCTTTAGTATTTGCAAAAGAGCCTCTCTGAGTTGTTAAGTTACAGGCAAACTGCCAATCTGCATTTGGCAGAAATTGTTTCCACATTGAGAATTCCCTATATGGATGAAATCACAAAACCTAAAAAAATACCATGTTTCACTGTACTCAGAATATCACTTATTTTCACAAATAATGAACTGGATGACTCCTTGAACCTTCCAATTGGTTTTTTTTTCTAAAAACTATTTCTTTGGTTTATCATTATAAGCAAGATGAGTCTCTGCAGTATTCATATTCAAAATTTAAACTTTCCCAAATTGAAATGGGGCCTTCTTATTATATTTGTTATCATAAACACAAGGATAAACTGGACCAAAAGTAACAATAATATAAACTTATTGAATTCTCTTTTCATGTAAGATGAGAAGCAATGTGCTTTAGAGGAAAAGGCATTGGACCTAGAGTTAAGATGAAATAGGTTCAAATTCTGCTTTGAACACTTATTGCTATTTAACCTTGGGCCAGTCATTTAACCTCTCTGAGTTTCAACTGTTAAATAGGAATAATAATGCCTACAGTACCAATCTTACAGGATTGTTGTGACACTTAGATAAAAGTAGAATACTTCATAAACCTTCAAGTGCTATGTAAATATCAGCACTTGTTAATTCTCAGTCATTTTAACATTCTATAATGTAGGAATATATTCATAGTCAAGTAAGATAGCTTCTCCTCTTCCCTTTACTGGCTGCCCATAACCCATCCCCAAAAGCTGGAACACTGACCACCACCCTATCCTGGCCATGGGACCTCTAGCCTACAGGGCTGGATGGAATAAGATGGAAGTCACTAATTTGCTTCCTTTCAGTGAGATTGAGGGCCACAACATTTTACCATCTGTCTTACTTCTATACCTTCCAGTTCCTCCTGCCCCACATGACTACCAACATAACATAAGGATCTTTGGGCCATGATAACCACTTTACCTGTGCAATGAAATTTTCTTTTGTATATTGTCTCCCTCAGATAAAGTGAAGTCCTTGAGAAAGACTGGATCACTTTTTTTTTCTTTTACCCACAGTATTTGGATCACAGTAAGGCTGTAATAAATGATTTTTTATTCATTCTTTGGGTTTTAGTTTCTTCATCTGAAAAAGGAGGGGACTGGCAGAAATCTAACAAGATGGTAGAATGAGGGAACATGAAAGAAATGGGATTCTCAATCCTCCTGCATAAATACACTAAAATGTCCCCTAAGTAAATGAATAAATGGATAAACAAGTAAATTTTATGAAAGGGGGAAGAAAGAAAAAAGGGAAGTCATAACCTCTCAGATTTCATTGAAATAACTCCCAGTGAGGAAACTCCCTCTGCTAAAGCAGATTAATACCTACTCTGCAATTTATAGTCTTGCCCAAGACCCTGATAGATTAAATGACTGCCTAGGGTCATATAGCCATTATATAACAGAGATAGAACTGGAGCCAGAACTTTCCTGACTCAAAGGCCAATCCTCTACCCACTAAATCAAACTACTTCTCTTAAAGACAAAGAGATGAGCAAACAACAGGACAAAAAAATCCTCCAACATGATAAAAAAAATTGTGGAATAAAATATTCCCATGAGAAATTGCTAGAAGTAAAAAATAAAAAATTAACTTCAACAATAATCCAAGAAGCTAAGCCAGACCAAGCATGACACATCAAATTAAATAAAACTTTTTAAATAAAAGAAGGATGATCTGGTGTCCAAAAAACAAAAATCTGTTAGTTGTTGTCCTTCATTCTCAAAGAGGACCAAAATGACAACACTATGATGGGTTCAAGGTACAGTGTGCTCAACTGTGGCTGATCAGACCAATATGATCTCGGAAGACTGTTTTACAAGTTGGCCACAAATAGTCCACATGAGTATTTGGAGTAGAGATGGCTCTAAATTGTATATCTCATGTTTCTTTTTAGCTACTGCAATTCTACTTTGCTCATAGGGCACATGGTCTTCTTTGATGCGGGCATGCCATGCTGGGTTAGCCTATGCCAGTGTCTCCCATGTTTCACAATTGATTCCAAAAGATCTTCAGAAAGACCTCAAGAGTGTCCTTGTATCACTTCTTCTGATCTCCATGTAAGCATTTGCCTTGCGTGAGGTCTGCATAAAATAAGTCTTTTAGGCAGATGTACATTTAGCATTTGAACAATGTGACCAGCCCATTGGAGTTGTGCTCTCTGCAGTAGATATTGAATGTTTGACAGTTTAGCTCAAGTAAGGACCTCAGTGTCCAGTACCTTATCTGCCAGGTGATCATCAGAATCTTCCTAAAACAATTCAAATGGAAGAAATTCAGTATCCTGGCATGGCATATACTGTCCAGGTTTCACAGGCATACAACAATGAGGTCAGCACAATGGCTCTGTAGACCTTCAGGTTGGTAAGCAGTCTAATACCTCTCCTCTCCCACACTTTCCTTCAGAGCCTCCCAAACACTTAGTTAGTTTGGGCGATATGTGTGTTAACATCATCATCTATGTGTATATCCCTGGAAAGTATACTGCCAAGGTAAACAACCTTATCCAGAGCATTAAAAATTTCTGTATTTGCTGTAACTGATAGTTCCACATATGGTGTGGTGCTGACTAGTGGGGAACCTTTGTTTTCTTGGTGTTAATTGCTAGGCCAAAATTAGTACAAGCATCAGAGAATCAATTCATGCTTTGTTGAATCTCAGCCACAGAGGCTGCATTGAGCGGACTGTCTTCTACAAACAAAAAGTCACTCGCCAATTCTCCCTCCCCTTTGTCTTGGCTTATAGCCTTTTCAAGTTAAATAATTTACCTCACTCAGAAGCTGATCTTGATGCCATTTTTGTCCTAGTTGAAGGTGTCTGACATCACTAAAAACATGATGCTATAAAGCATGAGAGCAAGCACACAGCCTTTACTCCATTGGTGACTGGGAAAGGACAAGAGCATCATCAATTATCCAGAACCCATGCAAGCATACCATTGTGAAACTGATGTACAAAACTGATAAACTCTGGGCAACCAAATTTTGCCATGATTTCCCACAAGCCTTCATGACTGAGAGTATCAAAAACCTTGGTCAGATTGACAAATATGACCTCTATTATGCTCCTGGCATTTCTCCTAGAGGTGTCAGGCAGTAAACACCATGTTAATCATTCCCAAGCCCTTTCTGAAGCCTTTCTGACTCTTAGGTAGATGACCATCTTCCAAATGAAGGATCAGCCTATTAAAGAGGGCTCTGACAAGAATCTTCCAGCAATGACTGAGAGACCCCCATGTGATTATTACAAAACAACCTGTTTACTTTTCATTTATAGAGGTGGATAATGGAGAAATCCTTGAATTACTGGAAGATAACCTCTTCTTACCATATAACCCAGAATATTTCAGTCAGCTTTTGTAATTCCCCTGCCTTGTAAATCTCTGCTGGAATAGAATCAACACCAGACATTTTACCATATAAGAATAGCCTAATGGCATTCAAAACCTCTTCTTCAGTTGGAAGTTTGGCTAAAGAGGGATTGACTTCAACCTGAGCTATACAGTCAATGGTTTCAGCATTGATTGATGACAATCTGATGAGAACCCTATGGAAGTGTTTAGCTCATCTTTCCAGAATTATGTCCTTATCACTAATCAATGTAGTTCCATCGTCACTGAACAGTTGAGATGCACCATACGTCTTTGGTCCATAAATAGCCTTCTGGGCATCATAAAAGCTCTTTGAGTTGTTACTATCAACATAAAACTGAATTTCATCTGCCTTCTTACTGAGCCAAGAATCCTGTTTCCCTCTAAGCTTCACTGGCACTTTACTTTTGAGGCAGCTAAACACTGCCTTCTTAGAGAAGGACAAACTATCCTGCTACTAAACCCTGTGGAGTTCTCATTTTTCATTTAGCAGCTTCTGAATTTCCCCATCATTTTCATGAAAAAAATTTTTAGTTTGAAGGCCAGTTCTCAGTAACAGCAGAAAATAGAGCAAGAATGATAAATAGACACCCTGACAGGGAAAAAAAACTTGAAAACTTTATAAGCAAATACAATGAAACTAGAAGACAAAAGTTGGAAAGATCATAGAATCATAGATTTAGAGCATGTAGAAACCTTAGAAGCCATTTAGTCTAACAAACCACTCATTTTATAGATGACAAAACTGAGGCCCAGAGATCTTAGATAATTTGTCTAAGGTCATATCCATAGCAAGTGGCAGGGTTAGGATTTGAACTAAGAGACTTTGATACCCGATCCAGGACTCTTTCCATGCGCCATACTGCTTCGTTTCATTGACTGGGCACTGGTAGAGAGAAATACCATTCAAGAGTTTCATTGATAGAATATTTTACCAGAGGTAAAGAAGACAAAAATCATTTATCAACATACCTCAATTCATATCATACAGAAATATTCATCTATCAGAAGAAAACAGAAAAAGCTCAAACACAATTTGGAGAAAGTCAAGAGAAATTGAACTTCATCTGGGATCAGAATGGCTCTCGGGAGCTGGTTGTTAAATTTTCATTGTAAACATTAGTGCCTCTGAAATCTGAAAAAGCTACAAATCTGGGCTTCATTTATTGTTTTGTAGATTGTCTAAACTGAAGAAAGTGATGAAGAAAATGTTAACAATGCAGATTAAAATTTAAAGTGAGTCATGTGTATATTTTTGGAGACCCTGGCTTTACCTTAGAATCTTCTATTTAGCTAAGCTTTGAATAATATTTGAAGATTAAAAAATATTTTTCTATCCTCCACAACACTCTCAAACATTCTAAGACTTGTTTACATTTATTGACTCAACTTCTTCACTTCCTACTCACTCCTATCTTGAAATCTGGTTTCTGAATAGAAACTGCTTATACTGGATAGGTTACTGATGATGTTTTAAATACTAATGAAACTAACACTAATTAAAATATTAATACTAGACTTTTCTCAGTCCTCATTCTACATGGCCTTTTCATAGCTTTTGACACTGTTGACTACCTCCTCTCTCCTTCTGGTTACTCTTTACTGGCCTCTATGGTATTACTAGTTAAGTTTTTCTCCTGCATATCTGATTTTTACCACTGAATTATCCTTCACTTGGATGTTCCCCAGTGATCTGCACTGGGCTCTCTTCTCTTCTCTGCCCATACTCTCTTTGTTGGAAATCTCATCAATTCCCATGGGTTCAGTTATCATCTCTATACAGATAAATCTTCAATTTATAATTCAGTCTTTGTTTCTCCCCTGAACTACAGTCCTGTATTTCCAAGAGTTTGTTGAACTCCTCTAACTCAAGTCCAGAATGGTACTCTTTATATTTATCTCCACATCCTCTCTCCTTACAAACTTTTCTATTTTTGTTGTACCATTCCTTTTGCCAATGCTTATCTCTTGAAGTCATCCATTAAGGAAGGAGGGAAGGAAAGAAGGAAGGAAGGAAGGAAAGAAATAAGCATTTAATTATGTCAGGCATTGTGCTAAGCACTTTAATAAATATTATCTCATTTAATCCTCCCAACAACCCTGAGAGGTAGGTGCTATTATTATCCCCAACAGTTGAGGAAACTGAGGCAAACAGAGTTAAGTGACATGCTCAGGGTCACACAGCTAATAAGTATCTGAGGTTGGATTTGAATTCAGGTCTTCCTGACTCCAAGCTCAGCATTCTATCCACTGTACCACCTAAATCACCATATCCTACAAGTTGCTAAGTCTTCTCCATCCTATCTTCAAAACATCTCTCACATCCAATTCCCTTCACCCCATTCATAGTCTTTACCCTATTTCAAACCTTTATCTCTGATCTGGACTATTTTAATAGCCTCTCAAATGGTTTTCCTGCTTCCAGTCTCTCCTTTCCAACCATCTACCAAAAGTATATTCCTAAAACACAAACTTGACCATGTTATAACCTTTCTCAAAAATCTTCAGTGGCTCTCTATTGCTTCTAGGATAAAAAAAAATCACAATCTGGATGCCCTCTAACTTTCCAGGGTTACTTGATATTACTTCCTTTCACGTTTTCTCTGCTCCAGTCAAAGTTGCCTACAAGCTATTGCCTGGGCACAATGCTTCATGTCATGCTCCCATACATTTGCACTGGTTGTTCCCCATGTTTGGAATACACAGGTCCTTACCTCTAACTCTTACAACACTTAGCTCCCTTTAAAGCACAGTTGAGGTGCCACCTCCTACATGAAGCGTTTCCTGATTGCCTTCTTCTTCCTCACCACTTTTATTAGTGCTCTCTCCTTTGGAAAAAAAAAAATTTTTTAAATAACTCTGTATGTGCTCTGGATTGTTTTAGTTGCATATGTTGTATTCCACCCTCCCCACCATAAATAAAACCAGTAGAATTTAAGCTCTTTAAGGACGGAACAGTATCAAAGGCTGCAGAGAAGTCTAGAAGGATGAAGATTGATTTTTTAAAATGTTATTAGATTTGGCAATTAAGAGATCATTAGTAAATTTGGAGAGAGCAGTTCTAGTTAAATGATGCCCCATCAACATTTCAAATTCAGCGAGTATAAAACATAACTTAAAATATTTCCCCCTAAACTTCCATGTTGTCAGGGGAATGATGCTATGTTCAGTCTTCCAAGTTCATAACCTTAATTCTGAAATTTAATCATTTGCTCTGTCCTATATCGCTCTATCCACACACCTATTGCATTCATCCCCTTTTATTTACTCATAAAGCCCCTACCTCTTTAGTCCCTCTTCAGATGGATTATTATAATAATAATTAATACTGTAATTGATCTCGTTGCTTATGTTTTGTACTTCTCTCCAATGCATCCCACCACTTATCTGCCAAAACAATCTGGCTAATACATAGCTCTGACCATGTCATTGCTGAATCAAAAACCTTTAATGACTTTATTGCCTATAGGACAAAATATCACCTCTTCAGGTTGCCATTGTCAAACCCCGATACTGTGGCTTAGATCTTCAGTTTAGAATATAAAGAATGCATTGGGGGCCATCTCCAGTCTTCCTGATCTATATCTTGCCACTGGGCCCAGATGGCTCTGGAGGAGAAAGTGAGGCTGGTGACTTAGCACAGCCCTTCTTCACTTAAATCCAATTCACTTACAAGTCATGGTATCACTTTCCTTGTGTCATGGTCCTCTTTGACAACAAAGGACAAATAACATAAAGAGTGCATGAAACAGAATAATGTGAAATGAAAATGGAAAGGTATGTTGGAACCATTTTATGGAATGCTGGAAAAATTAGGTTTGGGAGATAGATAAAGAGAGTTGGAAGGAGTTTTCAGAGAACTTACTTTTTGATACAAATATATATATATATATACACATACATATATAACACATAAAATTGATTGTGCTCTATGGAATAAAAATTTTTATGTAAATTCAGAAAAGTAGAAATATTGGCTATTGCTTTAAAAGAATATAATATAATTAGAATGGTATCTTTATTACTTTAATACTTTTAATGGCTTTGTAATCTCAAAAGTGTGGGTTCTCCCTCCAAGGCTACAGATCACAACTGATTCATGCCTTTTGGATTCACTGAATTGATGTCCATTTCCTACCTTAAATCTTCCACAGGGGTTTTGTGGTATGCCAGGCCAGGTTCAGACTAGACTGGTACATCATTTTGAGATTGAAGTGAAATGAGACACACATAGTTCATCTCCCAGTTAGCAAAAGGATTTCTGCTTAATTGTCTCAGGGGAAATATATTTATCAGAGATGCAACATGAATTTAACTCAGTGCAGCTTTTTCTGCATTGGTGGTGTCGGTCATATTGCCTGTTTGCTGGTCAGAAGATTAAAGAGAGAGGCCTGAAGACTTCATGAACTGGATTTTATATTTAGGGCACCAAGAAGATACATCAATGGCAGGAGTCTTTCTTTAATCCCTAGAACCAATTAAGCCTCCAGGACAGTTTCAATACCTGTTAAGGAAAGAAATCAGTCCAGCCCACATGGTGAAGGAACTCTAGCAGATATTCCTTCTATGACAGGTTTCAATCAATATTCTGGGGGACTTTCTCCAGGAATTTTAAATTAATGCATGTATTAATGAAGAATGCAACTGCTATTGCTTTACTCACTCTCACAACATAACTGGCTCAACTTCTATTTCTGATTATGCAACTGTTTAAAATATTTTGTGCTACCTTTTACAATCAGTTCATTGGTTATTATTTCCTAGCCACCCAAGAAACAAAAACGGAAGATGACCTTTGGTTCTATGTGACCCCCTGCTATTCAGTAATGACTGGAGAGTAAAGGAAGAGGGAGGCAGAGAAAATCATAGAGTTGCCAGGTATGATGGTGCTCACCTGTAATTTCTGCCACCAGGGATGTTGAGGCTGGTCAATTGCTTTAGGTCAAAAGTTTTGAGCTGCAATAAGTAAGCTGATTGGGTGTTCACACTAAGTTTAGCACCAATAAGGTAAATGAGTACCTGGGAGCAGGGGCCACCAGGCTGCCCAGGGAGGAATGAATCAACCAAGGTCAGAAAAATGGAGCAAAGTAGAGTTCTTATGCCCATAAGGAATGAGATTGGGCTATGAGTACTCACTGCACTTCCAGCTTGAGTGAGATAGGGAGATTCAATCTCAATAAAATAAAACAAAATTATAACCAAACAGTTTTTAAACTATTTATAAATATTAACTTAATGAATAGTAGTCTAATTTTGAGATCCATGTTCAATGAACAAGTTTATATAATATAGGAAATACTGATTCAAATCAATGTTGACATTTTTACTATTAATGAAATCAGAAGTTATCAATAAAGGAAATATGGATAAAATTGCAGTAATGCCCAATTTGAAAACATAAATTATATGCTTAAGAATTATGGGACCAAGGACAAAATTATAGGAACAATATGTTAGAGATGACAACCATAATACAGTGTATCTGAATTTATGGGATGCAACTAAAAGAGGTTTCAGAGAAAAATTTATTTCTTTGAAGGAATATAGTAACAAAAGAGAAGAAAAATGAGACATTATCATTTGAAATAACTTGAAAACCAACAAACTAATAAAAAGAAATATGCACAAAAAGAAAGCTCATCAAGATTAAAAGAAATGTTACCAAAATTTGGAGCAAAAAAAATTAATTCATAAGCAAAACAAAGAACTGGTTTTTAGAAGTCCAATAAAATCTTTCACCTTTAACTGATTTCACTAAAATAAAGATAGGAAAGCTAAAGTATCAAAATGAAAAGGGCAAAATTGCAATGAATAGTGAAGAAAAAAGTTAATTAGAAAATATTACACATAAATTTATGACAATAAAATTGAGATTATGGAGAAAATGGGCGAATGTTTACAAATATATATAGTGGCTACAGGGGTAAAACAAAAATAGCCTAAATAAATTAATATTACAAAGGAGAAAAAAATCAGTATCTCTATATGTAGACAATAAAAATAAGAATAGTTACAAGAAGCAAAATACTATTTAAAGTAAGAATGAAATATATTAGTCATCTGGAAATTTATTTGCAAAGACATGTAAAAGACACATAAAATCAAGTTTAAAACAGTTTTTAAAGAAAGGAAAAAACTAAGTAACTTGAAACATCCTCAATGGAAAGATTCTCAATGCTTATTGTTAGGCTGAATTAATATAATGAATAAGCCAATTATTGATCTGACACTATAAAAATCAAAATACCAATGGCATACTTTAGAGAATTAGACAAAAATAATATCAAGATTCATATGGAAAAATAAAAAGCAAAGAATATCAAGGGAAATTATGAAAATGAAAAGAAGGAAGGAGGATTGGCATTCTCAGATTTCATGTTATAGTATAATGCATTAGTTACCAAAATTATTTAGTATTTTTTTCTAAAAAAAATAGAAAAATAGGTCAATGGGATGGCTTAGATAATAATGGACTATATTAACATGTGTATCACAATCTCGTATTTAATAAACTTTCTGTCATAAAGCATTGGGAAAATATTCATTATTCCACAAAGTTTATCAGAAAAATTAGTAGTTTGGTGAAAAATAGGAAAAGATGAATATATTACACCATACATCACAGTAAATTCCAAATGGATAAATGATTTTAATATTTCTTTTAAAATATTATCTTTAAAAAGCCACAGACAAGGGGTTGTTATCTCTGAACTACTATGAAGAAAGGACAAATTATTACTAATCCATGACTTGCTTCTAGGTGATGTGAGCAACAAGATGGTAGACTAGACATTAGAGTTGCCACTTGTGATGGTGCTCACCTGTAATTTCTGCTGCCAGGGAGGTTGAGGCTGGTTAGTTGCTTTAGCTCAAAAGTTTTAAGCTGCAATAAGTAAGCTGATTGGGTGTTCACACTGAGTTTAGCACCAATAAGGTGAATGAGTCCCTCTCTGAAACAGAAATTATGTACCAAAGATAAAGCAATTTGAACTGTTTCCATGGTCCAGGACACCCAGAATCCAAAAGAAGGTAAAAAACAAAACCACAAAACTCAGGAACTGTTGCTCACTGACCCTGAGCTCATTCAGCATCCCTCCCCTACCTGCTACACTACTGGCAGTGGAAACTGCACTAGCAGACACAAGACACAGGCTTATATCAAAACTCATTCCTATACCTAGCCCTTCCTTCTTCTTTCTAGTTCTGTGGAGATCTGGTCTCCAGGCTGAGGGCATTTGTTTGGACCTCAATAGCCGGCTGGCCACAACCCTTCAGTGGCAGAAGTTCGGGAGCTCAGAACTGCTGGTGCCAGGCTAGAAAACTGAGGAACAGAGACAGTGGAACCAATCACTAGGACAGGATACTGTGCTTGTCAGAGGCTATGTAGCATTCCAACGAGACAGATAGAAAGAGTATATCACTTAGCTGGGGCCAATTCTGACCACCCAAAAGTCATTTGGGGCAGAGACCTAGGCTAGTGAACCATGAATTGCCCAGTGTAGGAGGAGGCTGAGATGCTTTGCAATCCAGCATCCAAGAAAACCACAATCAGAGGGTTGGAAGTGAGTGAAAAGAAAAATAAGAGAGAGAGAAAAAAAAAACTAAAAATATCAAAGATTTTATGAAGAAACAATCTCAAAGGCCCTGAACATAAACAGATGAATCAATAGGAAAAATAGTAACAATCAAAGGAAATATGACCTCCATATCTTGCAGACAAGTTCAGGCATCTATGAATAAATACTACAAAATAAAGGAAAATGATCTGATACTTGATGAGATAGAGGACCCTGTGGAATTTGAGGAGAACATGGAACCACACAACATGCTGTTCCTGAGTGGATTTAAAAGAGAAATGAGAATTGTGAGAGCAGAATTTATGTCCTGAACAACAAAAATATTAAGTGCAACAAAAAAAAAAACAACTTGTATCTGCTGTAATAAGCCTTACCAAAGAAATAAAGAGAAAATAAGAGATTAGGAATGCAAATATGTAGAAGCAAAGGACACCATAGAAGAAGAGAGGCAAAAAAAAATAACATTAAAAGAAAAGATGCTCACTATGCAAACAAAATGAAATTATTTCAAAGATAATTTGTGTAGAATTAACCTAAGATCATAGGTCTCCAAGAAGAACACAACAGGACAAAAGACTTCAACACTGTAATGAAGGAAAATTCTGGACAGAGAACTCATAGAACTTCAGAACATAGAAAATGAAATTTCAGTTTAAAGAATTCATATATCCAGAAAAAAAAAAGTTGCAAACTCAAAGACACACAAGTGGTTAAATTTAACAATTCAATTCAGAAACAATCCATGACTTAGGATAAATTGCTAGATATAAAACATGAAAGATACTGTATAAGATTAAAGACTTTTTGCACATTGAAAAACAATGCAGTATAAATAAGAAGGAAAAAACAGGAAAATTCTTCCATTAAACAACTCCAGTTAAAATAGATGTAAAGTATGTAAGGAAATACAGCAATAAGCAGCATGGGACAACACTCTGGGTCTTTCTCCTGGATACTAATGTCCAAGGGTCATATTTCCTTCTCACAGATCACCACTTTCCCATGTAGGGTCACAACAAATGGATCAAGGCTGACAGAGAACCACTATGGGATGGAAAAGTATCACCCATTATGTGGGCAAGGACATATCCTACTACCATCATCTGGCCCTAGGTCACCAAACCTTGAGGATCTCATATCCCTCTTCTGGGGCTTGCCCTTCCCCATTTCTATGCTAGTATGACTGCAGCAAACCAGGGTATATTACTGTGACCTGGAGACCAAAGGGATGCCCAAGATCAACTTTGGGATCAGAGATAATGACCATAACAAAAGCAAAGAGTCTTAAGGGCTCCTTCATCAACTGAATTTTCCTTAGGTTCCGGAACTCCACGTATAAACTTCAGTCTTTTTCCGGTAGACAAGCAGTCAAAGGTTCTGAATAGAACATTTTATAAGAAAGAAACACACATTTTCAAAAACAAAATTAAAAATGTTCAAAATAGCTAATAATCAGGTATGCAAATTAAAATAACAGATTTTGCCTTACACCCTTCAAATTGATGAATACAATCTAAAACAACAAAACTCAATTCTGGTGTGGCTAAGGTAAAGTAGAGAGACTTTAATGCTGCTGGTGGAATTATAAATTTGTCTAACCTTGGAGAATAAAAATATGGAATAATAAGAATGAGTTACAAAAATGTGCATAACATATGACCAGAATTAGAACTATATCTCAAGAAAGTTAATGATGATTTAAAAAAAAAAAAACCCAGCAGTATAAGGAAAAAAAACTGGAAATAAACTTACGGTATAAAAATTGTGGGAACACCAAATAAATTGTGGCATATAAATGTAAGGGGATATGATTATACTATAAAAACTATGAAATTCAAAAAATATAGGAAGATATAAAGTTATGCTTGGTGAAAAAATATTATCAAAATAAAAATATACACATTAACTATTTTTGGGGGGGGTGAGGTAATTGGGGTTAAGTGACTTACCCAGGATCACGTAGCTAGTAATTGTCAAGTTTCTGAGCATATTTGAACTCAGGTCCTCCTGACTCAAGGGTCAGTGCTCTATCCACTGTGACACCTAGCTGCCCCTCGATTAACTATTACTATGTAATTAAAGAAATAATAACAGAGACAAATTTGTTATATATATAATGAAGACATTAAAAATAATTTTAAAAAATCAAGAATAATGTGGATGCTGCTATTTTGGAGTCAAAAGGAATTTTTTGATGATGGAGTTAACTTATGAACAA
Source organism: Vombatus ursinus (assembly GCF_900497805.2). Lineage (NCBI taxonomy): Eukaryota > Metazoa > Chordata > Mammalia > Diprotodontia > Vombatidae > Vombatus > Vombatus ursinus. Next base: position 17,947,477 of record NW_020949613.1, read on the forward strand.
CACAAGTTTACAGATGTGTACAATCATTTAGAACCTTTGTTTTGTGTTTCATCTTCATGATTATTTTTCTTAATCATTTTCTTATGTTTCTTGTTCACGTATTTTAACGTTCTGTTTAAAAAAATGTCATGGAAACACTAACGTTACTAACTAAACTTGCCTAGTAACTATATTTACATTAATTACTTTCAATGTATGAAGCACCATTACAATTTTTCAGTCTCTTTACCTAACTCTTGTCTGTATTCTGTTTTGATCCATATATTTTCATTCACATTCCCTGAGACTGATCATATTCCCACACTCCAGAAGGAAAGTTTCAGAGTTTACTATGAAATATTTAGTGCCTTGGATCCAGAGGTGCCCTGAGGCAGAATGTGTTCCCCAACAAGTCTTTTCAACAGTCTTTTCAAGTGTATCTAATCCACATCACATAATTCCATCTGAGCTGAGTGCTTATTAAAAAATGCTGATTCCCTTCCCCTTTCCCTCCTTTAGGTGGGTGATACAAATGGTATCATTCTAATTTTACAAATGTGGAAATTAAGGGTCAGAGAGATTGATTTGCCCAAATTTACCAAGCCAGTATAGGCAACTGGAACATATTGCAATTCCAATGTTCTTTCCTCTACAACCCAGCTGCCTCAACAAATATTCTTGGTTTAGCTAATATCTTCAATAACAGTCTCTTTTTATGTGGTTTGTTCACATAGTATATAATAAGGGCAGTCCAAAAAAGACCCTGATTCTATGGAGCCTGAGTCACAGATGTGGTGTTTCATCTGTATATTAAAATGCAGATTTTTCATTTAAAGGCAAAATCTTCATTTTCAGAAGTTGAATGAATTGGTACTTAAAAAATGATTACACTTGCTTAAAATTGGCTAATGAAAAATGGTCAATTTCCAAAATATTTTGTAGGCCTTCAGCTTTTTCATTTAGTTGTAAAATGAATCTTTCACTCATTTCAAATCCTTGCTATTTTGTGTTGATAAAATCAATAGAGTATTGATAGACCAAGAGAGCTCAGCAATATTGCTTCCCTTATCTACTTGAGTTGCAGCACCAATTAAAGATGACCTTGTTCAAGTTGACATGTTTTCAGCAATATTGTAAGGAAGCTGATTTTTTTTCCTATTTTTTTCTTCTTTATGCTTTATTCTTGGCCCTTCTGTCCATCATTACTCCTTTCTTTCTAATTTCATTTGCAAAAAGTAAGAATATTATCCTTCCTTTTGCTAAACAATTTTTAAAGGCCTATCTACCTACTTGTTTACTCCTACTCATTCTGGACCTAGGCCCAGTCAAAAACCTTGCTGTCCATCACCCACAGAAGCCTCCTACTGCCTATCATAGGCCCATCTGCTTTGTCCTACCTATCCTGGTAATATTGAAGCTTCTACTCCCTTATTTTCTAGGCCATGTGCTGTGTTTTAAGAAACGCTTACTTAACGTGCCTAATTTTATCCAGCAGCAGGAAAGAAAATGCTAGGAACCTCCAAATTCCAAATTCAATATATCCTGTGAGTAAGAGCTGAAGGTCTAAGCTGAGTCCAAATTGATATTTTTCTCCTGAGAGTAGCATAGGGACAATTTTTAAGCCCGAGTCTGCTTCCCAAGGATCAACCTCGTGAAATACTGAGAAGCTTATTACTAATAAACTGGTTTTTTTGGTTATAAATTCTATGGCCGTGGCAATTCATAAAATGAACTGAATAGAAAATTATTCTCTGTCCTGTGCAGCTTCCTTCCACTTCTACAGTCACTATGGGAGAGTGGCAGAAAATGAGGCAAGTGATTAACAAAAGATCAACAATTTTTAGGCTGTACATAAACATCTACTTAGCTGTTGTTACTCTAAATGAAGGGTCTTTGTCCAATGGCCTACAAGTGGATAGAATATTACTGGTGGAACTAAATTATATCAATCAACAATCTTAATATAAATGAAACCTGAAGAGAGAAGAAAACTGAAACTAAATGGAAGAATGGCTCACAGGTCCTTTAGGGAGAGGCCAATAAAAGAGGTAGCATTTGGGGTTTTATTATACATCCAAAGATATAAGAAAAATAGTTTTACAGAAGACTTGTTCATGTTGTATGGTGGTGCTCATAATAAGTGTTTGCAAAACAACAGCTATAAAAATATTTGCAGCTTATATATCAACATTTGTTGGGAAAGATGAAGAGGTTGAGAAACTATATGACGAATCAAGAAGATGGCACAAATTAAATCAATGAATAATTTGATAATTGGTTAGTTAAATGAAAAGATGGGAATAGGTAAGAATGTTAAATTCATTGTGTTTTATGTAGGTTCAAATGCCATTATTCTGGTTAACTTTTTCAGTTGAAATTAGCTAGAGTTCTTCTATTGACTTAAGTATAAGCACTGAAGGCATTATGTGAAAATGAGCAACCAAAATTAATAATACAACTTTCAAGGAGAGGCAAGCACTCAATGATTTGGTCGATCCAATTGCATTTATTTACTTCAGTCACTTTATGTACTCTAAGTTACTTCATCTATTTTACTTAATCACTCAATTGCTTAATGGAAGAAGGGGAATCCCTACTCTGATTGCCATACCACATAAACTAAATCACATGTTGACTGAGATATACAATAGAGAATATTGAATGCAACATTTCATTTAAACAACCCCAAACAATCTTATCATACCCAGAATGGAAGAAACCATGACAGTGGATTGCCAGTCTGAAGGTGAAGTTCACAAAAAGGTGAATAGAAGACAAATACCACATTCGTGTGCAACAATACAGTGGAGAGGCCACTGTATCTAACAGGCCCCAGACTCAATTATGCTCCTTCATCCTCTAGGCCCAGAGGGAGAGGGAGCAATGGAAGGTGCATGTGCCAGACAAGTCAAACCATTATCACCACTTTGACCACCATTTCCTCAAGATTCCAAAAGAGACAGCCCACAGCTCTGAGTGCAAGAGCCTTGAAAATGGTCCCCCCAAACCTCCAGAACTTCTTCTAGTCTAGCTATCACTGAGGGAGAAATCACTGTGGAGAGGTGGTCCATTTTTCTCACTACCACCTGTGACAACTGCTGCACAAACTCTTCTGGTATCTGGCAAACCTGCAATCAATGTCCTTTAGGCTAGAGAAAGCTGGAGGTTTGTGGTACTATTTCAGTGAGTTAGGATTTAGCACCTACTCCATGTCAGGCACTGTGCTAAGTATTGATTGACATTCAGTTATTTCAGTCATGTCCAACTCTTCATGACCCCAGTTGGGGTTTTCTTGGCAAAGATACTGAAAAGACTTGTTTGCCTTCTCTTTTCCGGTTCATTTTACAGATGAGGAAACTGAGGCAAGCAGAGTTAAATTACTTGCCCAGGGTCATACAACTAGTAAGTGTCTGAGGCAGGTTTTTACTCAGGTCTTCCTGAATCTAGGCTGGGGACTCTAACTGTTGCACCATTGCTAGCTAAGTACTAGAGATATAAATGCAGAGATCTAGGAGTATTTCTCAAATCTCAGGTTAGTACTTTTGTGGACTTTACTGGTTTAGTTTCTCTTGGGCTTAAACAGGTTCTCCACTGTGGCACTGAACCCTTCTGTGATGATCAGGAATTGTACCTTGGGCTCCGTGTGGTCTGGTTTTATGGGGAACTCCATAAATAACCAGCTTTTAGCTGATATAATAGGTTCCAAAATTTGTTTGAGCCAATATACTAATGCGCTGATAAAATACTTCAAGGTATCTATTAAGTATTTAGCAAATAACTTATGATAAAACATATTTGTCCATCCTGATCAATACAAACAGTACTGGGTCAGGATAACCAGATAAGCTTATTATAAACATTTGTTTATCAGACATATGTAAAGAAATTATTTACATACTTAAGTGCCTAGAGTACTTGCTCATTAAAATTCAAGATGGAGTCACTCATAGTAAGAGTGCTCCTGTAACATATGGTGACAAATATATTAGCAAATATGGGCCAGAATTTTCACATTTAGATGATGAATACTTTTTTCAAAGGAGAATCTCTTTTGTAGAGATGGGCACTCCTCAGGTGAATATAATACTACATACAATGTCAAGTATTTTTTGGATGTATTAATTAGCTTTAATGATTTTCTTTTTCTCTTCTTTTTTTTCCTTTTAAAAACATTTTTGAAATAAAGGATGGCTCTCTACAAGGGGAGAGGAAGAGATATAGGGGAGAAATGAAGTGATGTAAAAACAAAAAAAATCAATAAAGTATATTAAAAATACTAACAGCAATGCAAGGCATTTTGTGAACTAAATAAGTGGTAAAAGTAATAAGTGGTTCGTGAATTCAGAGGAATGGGAATTCACTGTGTGCTGGAATGTTTAGGGAATAGGTCACTATTCTGGAAACTGAGCCAGATTATGCAGGATATATAGGATTAATGCAGGTAAATCATTTAAACTCAGAAAACATTCATTAAACAAACAAATTCAGAGTATTGTGCTAGGTACTTAGGGAGTGCACGAAAGTTAAAAAAGGACATCATTCCTGCCCCCATGGAATTTTTACCCTAATAAGGGAAATACAATGCATATACAAATAACTCTAATATGAAATAGGAAATGATAAGCCTGTGAGAGAGGTACAAAGTACTACTCAATTTCAAGGAAGATAAGATCATTTCTGCCTCCAGGGATCAGGGAAGGCTTCATAGAGGAAATGACATATGAGCTGTATCTTGGAAGGATGGGAACATGGAAGAGAAGAATGTTCTAAAAATAAGGAATGGTGTGAGCAGAGGCTTGGAGGGAAGAGAATGCAACAGGGCCAAGAATAGGAAAATACAATTACTGCTGTACCAGAAGGACTGGCCAAAGGGAGTCCCATCCCTAGAGCATGCTCTTCCTGCTGTCAGCCCATGTGGAAAAGGCTGGGCAACCTATTTAGAGAAAGATGTGCTGCTGCATAAAATCAAAGGACTCGGCTCCCCAACTTAGAGCGTGTACAGGTAGGGATTCTGTTTCTGGTCCATTTACATTAACGGTGAAGAGGAACCTTTTTGGTTGACTGATAAACTGGAACTGAGAGGCAGCAAAAGACACCCACAGGGGCAATTCTGCCCTCTTTACTACATGACTGGACAAAGGTGAGGAAGTCTTTGACTCTCTACTAAAGCTGACTTACGGCCCATGAATACATGCCTCTCTGTCTCTGTGTTTGTTCTTTCTTGCTCTTAAGTGGAATATTTTATATATCTATGTCCTTGTGAGCTTCAATAGGTGGGGAGAGGGAGCTGTTGGAAGTTTAGGTGCTGGAGTACATGCTAGAGTTTTCAAACTACCAGTACAATCCCTGTAAGCTATGGGGATCCACCAAAACAGTAGATGGTAGATCCTGTAGCCAAGATTCTGTTTTCTGAAGCAACTCTATTCATTGGCTTTGCCATAGTTGGAAGTGAACTGGTGGGGCAAAAGTTTGTAGCAACCACTTTAAATGTGAGCCCAGTCTCTCCAAGAACTGAGGTAGTAAAGAGGGGAGAGGGACCCATACTTAAGGGAAATGTTTTTGTGTTTCTGTTCTTGCTAGATCTTTTCAGTAATAATCTTTTTGTAAAAGCTAATTGATGCTATCAGACTGGCTAACATGACAAAACAGGACAATGATAAATGTTGGAGAAGATGTGGGAAAATTGGAACACTAATGTATTGTTGGTGGAGTTGTGAACTGATCCAACCATTCTGGAGAGCAATTTGGAACTATGCCCAAAGGTCTATAAAATTGCGCATACCCTGTGACCCAGCAAGACCACTTCTAGGTCTGTATCCCAAAGAGATCATAAAAACAGGAAAAGGACCCACATGTACAGAAATATTTATAGCATCTCATATTGTGGTGGCAAAGAACTGGAATGGCTGAACAAGTTGTGGTATATGAATGTAATGGAATGCTATTGTGTTATAAGAGATGATGAGTAGGGAGACTTCAAAAAAACCTGGAAAGACTTACAGGAACTGATGCTGAGTGAAATGAGCAGAACCAGGAGAACATTGTACACAGTAACAACCACACTGTGCAATGACTGACTTTGATAGACTTGGCTCTTCTCAGCAATGCAAGGATCTAAAACAGCTCCAAAAGACTCACAATGAAAAATGCTATCCACATGCAGAGAAAGAACCATGGAGTCTGAATGCAGATGGAAGCATACTATTCGCTCTCCTTTTCCTTTGTTGTTTTGTTTTATTGCTTTGTTCTCATGGTTCCTCCCATTAGTTCTAACTGTTCTTTACATCATGACTAATGGGAAAATATGCTTAATATGAATGCATAAGTAGAGCCTATATTAGATTGCACACCATCTTGGGGGCTGGGAAGAAGTAGGGGGAGAAAATTTAAAACTCAAAATCTTATGGAAGTGAATGTTGAAAACTAAAAATAACTAAATTATTTTTTTAAAAAGCTAATTGATGTTAATTGTTTAAATGATATAGGGAAGATTCTAATTGTAACTGGTAATTAGTATGGGGTAAACTAACCAGAATCAAGGAGTCAACCACAGAATGTTAGAGAGGTTCCCCAATGACCCTCAGGGCCACCCCCAGATCCCCAACGGGCAATGTAGCCAGCTTTGCTCAGGAGAACTAGATCATCAGTTTGTGTCAGTTGGGATAAAGAACTCCAGAACATATGAAGACTATGTGTGGGGAGTCATCTAGGATAAAAATGTACCCTTTCACATTGTCATGGATCCATAAGAGAGATTCTCCATACATTAATTTTGTTATGGGTAATTTGGGGGATCCACTAGAGAAAAACTAGCATTTTTTATCTGGTTAGTCATTAGGTTACTAGTTGTTAGTATCTTCATATATTTTAAAAATGTTTAGCTTCCTCTCAACCTCTAATTCTCAAAGCTAAAGATCGGATACATTTCTTAAACAATTTTAATATACAACGTATTTCCTCTGGGTATCTTTTTGTATTTCAGAAAACAATGTAATTAGACATTCATTAAGTTCTTCACCATAAAATGTCTTCATTTTTTTATTTTAATTTCATTTCTTTTGCATATCAAGGAACTACAACTGTCATAATCACATGGGAGCATTATAGTATGTTTCAAAACTACTAAAAAACCATCATTCTCCCAAATGAGAACTTTGACAGTTCATTTTTACACTTGTAAGTCTTACATGGTATCATGAAAGCAAAGTGACTTGCTAAATATTACAATAATCAATAAATAAATTAAACAATTGACTAATGTCACAATAATTAGATTTTAAAAGAATTCTATTAGATTCATTTTCACCACACAATGAATTTTAAAAATTGACATTGTTTTCTAGCCTTAAGTAAAATCCAGGAGGTACTTCAAAATCGGCAAAAATTTTGAATAATTGATAATAATTTGATAAGATTTTGAATTTTTCATCACTACAGTGTTTTAATGGAGCTTATACGTGGGTGCTCTCTACACTCTTGCTGATTGTAATTCATACGTACCTTCTTATCCTGAATTGTTCTTATACATATTTTTATGTAAATTCTCCATAGATGATTCACCCATGGAACAGAATTTTTCCATTCCTTATTTAAACAGAGCTTGAAAAGGGAAAATTATGAAGACATAATTGAGAATAAAGGTATTTCTTACTCTTGCTCTTATATGATTTTTCATATAAACAGAATCATGATATTAACTTTTGCATAGGTATCCTGCTAGTTTTAATGTTTCCATAAAAAGGTAATTGATCTATTTTTTATATATGTGTATTTATGGAAATATTAGATTTCTTTACAGAGCAATAAAATTTAACTGCCTTTATAAATACTACAAATATTTCCTTTAGTTACTAAATTCATGGCAGAAAATAGTAATAGTTAACACTTAAATAACACTTATTACGTGTCAGGCACTGTGCTAAGTGTTTTACAATTATTATTTCATTTGGTCCTCACAAAAACCTTGTGAGGTAGATGCTATTATTATCCCCATTTTACAGATGAGGAATCTGAGGCAAGGGAAACTTGCTCAAGGTCACACAACTAGTAAGTGTCTGAGGCTGGATTTGAACTCAGGTCATCCTGACTCCAGGCCTGGTGCTCTATTCACTGTGACACAGAGCAGTCCTGGAGAACCAGTGGAATTCCCACTGTAACATAACCAACAAGTGATTACCCAGCTTCTGATCAAAGACCTCCAAAGAGGGGGAATCTTCAACATCTAGAGGCAAACCATTCCATTTTCAGACAACACTGATTGTTTGGAAGCCTAAATTTATTTTTTTGCAATTTCTACCCCATGCCCTCTGAGGTCAAATGGATCAAGTCTAATCCCTCCTTCATATGCCAACTTTTTAAATACATTTTTAAAAATTAAATTTCATTTTCAAACAAAGATCAGTCCTCTCTCTCTCCCATTTCTCTATTGTCCTTCCCTTTCCTTTCCCCCTTCCCACATTGAGAAGCAATAAAAACAAAACTGCTGTTACAAGCATATGCAATCAAGCAAAACAAAATTTCTCATTGGCCATGTCTAATATATATACATATACACATATGTATATACGTATGTATGTGCACATATATACACAGAGACATACACACATGTATGCATATATGCATGTGTGCATCTCAATTAGCACTCTGAGAGAATCACCTGTCAGGAAGTGGGCAACATATTTCATCATGAGCCCTTAAGAATTGTGATAAAAGTTCCCAAGTTTTCTTGTTTTAAAAATATATTTTGTTTTAATCTGCTGAGATTAGCCTTCTTGCCACCCCTCCTCAGCTCATTGAGAACAGAAGATAAGTAAAATTCATTAAATACGTGTATAGTCAAAATAAATGTCCACAATGGCCATGTTAAAAAATTTTATTTTCTTATTCTGTATTCTCAGCCCTTCCTCTCTCTATCAGGAGGTGGGTAATATGTTTCATCCTTAGTCTTCTGGATTGGTCATTAGGCTGATTAAGAGTTCAACACAATAGTATTCCATCACATTTATATACCATAGCTTGTTCATACATTCCCCAATTTATGGGCATACCCTTAGATTCCCATTCTTTGCCATCTCAAAAAAAGTCTATAAAACTTGTCATACATTCTTAGAATTTGTTTTAGGGCAGCTAGGCGGCATAGTGGATAGAGTGCCAGGCTTGGAGTCAGGAAGACTCATCTTCTTGAGTTCAAATCCAGCCTCAGACACTTACTAGCTGTGTGACCCTGGGCAAATCACTTAACCCTGTTTGCCTCAGTTTCCTCATCTGTAAAATGAGCTGGAGAAGGAAATGGCAAACCACTCCAGTATCTTTGCCAAGAAAACCCCAAATAGTTGTCAAGCACAACTGAACAACAACAAAACCTTTCAAACAACAATAACAATCTCCACCTTAATCTACTCCCTATAATTCCCCCCTCCCTTCCCTTGTCCTCTAATTTCACTGATGAATGAAATGTATTTCTGTAACCAACCATGTGTGTGTGTGTTCTCCCTTCTTTTGATCAGTTGAGATGAGAGTGAGATTCAAGTATCCGCCTGCCCCCATCTCACTTCTCTTTGTATAGGTGTCTATTTGTGCACCTTCATTATGTGTGATAATTTTCCTAATCATCCTTTCCCTTCCCATCCCCCCCCAACTCCAGAGTATTCCTCTTCTCCTCTGCTTTCATTTATTTTCTTAAGATCATCAAGACATAACAGAACCACTCCCAGATCTTGTCTAATTAAACTCCCTTTATGAACCCTGATGATGAGAGATGAGGGGACACATGTATGATCTCTCAATATTTGCTGTTTATATAATATAAGAACATAAGCAGTTTATCCTTGTTTAGCCCTTATGTTATTCCAGAATCATTGGGTTAGGCTGGGGACCTGTAAACTTTCAGTGTTCCCAAAGTAATCTGATCCAGTCTGATTGCTGACCCCCCCAGTCTGAGCTCTGCAAATTAGATTTGGGCAGCTAGATGGCTTAGCAAATAGAGTACTAGGCCTGGAATCAGGAAGACCTGAGTTCAAATTAGGCCTCAGACACTTACTAGCTGTGTGACCCTGGCCAAATCATTTAAGAGTCATTTGCCTCAGTTCCTCATCTGTAAAATGAGCTGGAGAAGGAAATGGCAAACTACTCTAGAATACTTGCCAAGAAAACCCCAACAGGGGTCACTAAGAGTAGGATGTGACTGAGATGACTGAGTAACAGGAGTGGGCTGCTGCTGGTCTCTGCTCTGTTGGCTCAGACTGACAGAACTTAAGATGTTCCTGACCTTCTTCATCCTCTGAAGCTAAGCTACATGTTGGAAGGGAGGTTCGACTTTGCCTCTGAGGTCTGAGCCACACTGCTGCTGCTGTTGCAGCTGTTGCTAGCTTCTGACCTTTCTCCTTTCTCCACACACAATCCAGAGCTACCCCACTGGGAAACACCACTACCTTGTATAGGTCTCCTTCTCACTCCACTCTGAATCTGTGACCTGGAACTGGGTAGTGAGCAAGAAAGCTGCCAGTTGGTACCTGTCCCCATCACAGTGCCCTGGTGCTAGTCTGAGACTGGGGGAAACCTCTCCCTGGGCACAGGAATGCTTCTCTAAATATCATACTCCTGGCCTTACCCCACCTCCAGTGTCTACATATCTTCCTGTCTGTCTCCCTGTGCCCAATGGAGCTGCACAAAGGACTCACAGTAACTTTTCTGGATTTCCCCATCAGGATTTGGTTTGATACCTCTACAGATATGTTAAGAGGAGTTTGTAGAGAAGAGATTATTGCATTGCTTCAGTCATAGGGAAAATATCTCATTTCTGAGTTCATGTGGTAGGTAACTGCCACCAAAATGTATTTTGGTGAATGAATGAAGAAATTATATAGGTAAAAACCTAGGTTTTATTATTATGTTCAAGCACACTTTCAGACCTCAGAGAGAATAATAAACCTGAACAATTATTAGGATTCTAACAAGTACTCTTATAGGCAAAAGTATATCAGAGTGACAGAGAAATAATTATTTTACACATTGCAATCTTGTACATTCATTCCTCTTAGGCCATAACAGTTAAAGAAAAGATAGCATACTTCCTTCAATGTCATAAAAGTTGAACAAACTTAGTTACACAGTCATAACCATATACATCCACTAAGGAAACAAAATTTGTCAAAAATGCTATTGGTAAACTAAGTAAGGTTATAGATTGAACTATATTTAGAGGGTTCACAAATAGGCTAATTGAGGAGGAAGATTTACATGTCACTAAGAAGTCAAGGACAGTTAAGATTCTTTCTCTGGCTTCTTGTCTAAGGAGTGTTTAAGGCCCTAAGTAAAATTTCACATTCCATGAGACAAGTTTCAATCAGCTCAACAGTCTCTCAAGAGGAGAAATAGCCCTGACCTTTCCTAAATCTTATTGTTCTATAAGTTAGGTTTTGGTCACGTGAGGTCAATATTAACCAAAGATAGGCCTTTAGTCAACCAAAAGTTTCTAATTTAGAGTGAAAAATGTCCAAACTGGTATATGTTCTTCATGGTCTCAAAATATTTTTACTTCAAGGTGATTTCAAGTAACATTTATAGGAACCTTGAAGAAGAAAAATAACGACATTAAAACACAGTTTCATGTTAACATTTCAGAATAGTTGTGACAAATGTCATTTTTCCATTCCTTCTTTGACCAATAATCGAAAAGAATTTCTTTGCTGGGATGAATGTAGAAAAGCTTTTCTGAGCATCAGAAGGTACTTCCTTTTGAGGAATGGAAGGCACTTCCCTTGGGTGGATCAGAGGCCAATTGCTTTAGGGGATGGAGAAGGAAGAGATAGCTCTTAGATGGGTCAATAGCCCAAACACTTCAGAGGGAAAGTCATCCTGGCTTATCATTGTTTTAAATTTGTTTACCATCCTTAAGGCATTTCCTTGAGAAAGACCTCCTGTTCTTAATCTAACTGAACTTCCAACCTGAGGCTGGGAAAGGATTTTAAGGTAAGATAAATATTTACTTCTTAATACTTTTAGTTGAATAAACCAGAGACAAGTACAAATCTTTGAGACACTCTACCTCCGGCCATGTTGACATTGAGCCATTAATGACTACTCTTTGGGTTGACTGGTCTAACTGGTTGTGAATCTTTCTAATTGTATTATTATTGTCCATATCTCTCAATCTTCTCCATAAGAATAGCATGTGACAGCACGATAAAAATCTTTGTTTAAAATTTTGAGCTCGCTTCATCTATCAGTTCAGTGTGTTAACAAATGAAATAAGGTCTGTGTGAAATGACCAGCTCTTTGTGAAATGCTGCTGACTCCTTGTAATCACTGCTTCCCTTTCTTGATATTCACCAACCACACCTTTAATGATCAGTGTTAGAATCTTCCAAAAAATGGAACTCAAGATCACTGGTCTATTGTTTGTAAGTCTTTCCTTTTTTGAAAATATTAGGAAATGCCTGATGTATAGATTGTTATAGTATAAGATCTAGGATTTAAAACTAGAGAACAGGAACTATCTTTTACCTTTCTTGGTATCTCCAAAGCCAATCACAGTGCCTGGAAAACATTAGGCGCTTAATAAATATTTATTGGCTGACTGACTTTTACTTTTAAGTGTATAATAAGTTCTACATGTAACTTTTAAAGATCTCCTACTTGCCTGTATTTCCTCTGGATCTTCCTTAGGTTCAATTGAAAAAGATTTGTCAAGCACTCTCTCATTCTCTTTTTAGCAATTCTATAGATAAACCTCCCCTCCTTCTACTCTACCTCCCAAAATTGAAAATTAAAGAAAAACAAAACTTTTTTTTAAACATACAGAATCAAGCAAAATTAATCCCCATATTGGCCCTGTCCAAAAATGTAGGTCTCATTCCGCACCTTGAATGCATCACCCCTCTGTCAATGTTTCATAATTGGCCTTCTAGGATAATTGAAGGTCATGAAATTGATGTGATCTTATGTCTTTCAAAGTGGTTTGTATTTATAATACTGATGTTATAGAAATTGTTCTGATTCTTCTCATTTCATTCTATATCAGATCATATAAATCTTACAAGGTTTCTCTCAAATCTTTCTTATGGCCCAATAATATTCTATTACGTTTATAGACTTTTGTGTGTTTAGTCATTCCTCAAGTTTTCTATTCAAGCCAACATATTTGATAATTAAGATAGCTTTGCCCCCTTTTTGCTGATGCTTATTTCTCTAATTTCTTTCTCTTATCTTATTGTTATAACAAGCTTTTCTAATAGTACTATGTCAAATGATAGTGGAGAAAGATGTTTTACCCTTGAATTTCCTGGGATTGCTGTCAGTGTTTCTCCATTGTAAATAACCAGTTCTTGGTTTTAGATATATGCTTTTGATCATACGTAATTAGGGACCTTCCATGTCCATGTTTTTAAGGCTTTTTTTTTTAAACAAAAGAGTGCTATAGTTTATTAAAGTCTTTTATCAACTTCTATTGATATAATCATGTGGTTTTTGCTCTATTTCTTATTCATATGATGAATTATGTTAGTTGTTTCCCAGTGTTGAAACATCCTTGCTTTCCTGGTATAAATCAAGCTTGATCACCATGATTAATTTTTTGTATATGTTTCTGTAGTCTTTTTTCTGCCAAAATTTTACTTAAAAGTTTTATTTCAGTAGTCCTTAGTGACATTGGGCAATGGTATTTTTTCTTCTCTTTCTTCTTTTTCTGCCGGTTTTTCTAAGTAGGGTGTATTAATCTATTCCACTATGGCCTCACTAGCCATCCCTATATCTTTCCAGACCAAAGTGCTCTTTCATGATGACCATTGTCATTTGTGTGGTGTCTACACCATTAAAATAAAACATCTTTGAAAACAAGGACTATCTTTGCTTTTTGTTTTTGTGTTCCCAGAGCTTAGCAAACTACTTGGCATATATAAAGTATTTAATAAATGTCCTTTCACTCACTCTATAGCCCTCACTGTCTGTGAAGATACCACATGTTGCTTTTTCCACTAGTTGTTTCCTGTCATTATTCTCTGCTATTCCATTGCAGAAGGTGTGGTGGTAAGACAAAATTCAACCTTTTCAGGTGCTGGTCATCACATCCTTAGCTCCACTGATCCATCCATTCATGCTCTCTACTTCCTACAGTTCTCTTCAGCAGACATTATAGCCACACTTTACTCTCATCATGTGGTTATTTTCCTGTCCTCAGTTCTGTTGTTTTCCTCATCCTAATGAGGGGAAAGGGAAAGAGGAGTTAGATTTTGAAGTTCCCAGATCATCTGGCAATGAAACTAAGTCATTTGTATGGGTGTGTGTGGTTCTTTTAGCAAGGATTACACCTTTCTTAATTTCTTCTAAAGGCTAGAAGACTGGGTGTTCATCATGAAATTATTGAACTGTCTGATTCTGTCAATCTTAGTACAATATGCATTTGGGAATAGGACTCAAAGTCTGTGCCTTTCAAAATTTAAATCTTGACTCTTAGTTTTCATCCTGTTTTGCCATAAAATTTCTAATGCATAATTCTTGAAATAATATGAAATAAACTACTTTTGGTATATAATGTTAGTTGTATAACATCTTGGTTGCACAAATATAGATATACACAGAATATTCTTTATTTTGGTCTATAGAAACAATAATGAGATATTGAAGAATAAAGATGCTGGAACTTATTCTCATTTTCAAAATCTGTATTAGGTTTTTATATAGTTAGTTACTATTTTGAACATAACAGAGGTAGAAGTAAACAGTGCACATTAACCTCTTTCTCTTACACACTAATGCTATGTCCACAGAGATAAGCCTATTTTTTTTTTGCCTCAAGGGTTTTTGTTTTATTTTTTATTTATGCTTCATAGCATATTTCTATATAGTAAGCATAAATATGGTATAGAAAATATTTAGTTAAAATAACAGCCCTGCTTGAGGTTGTCTGTTCTTTTATCTTAGCTATGTAGATCACTAGACTAAGAAAGAGGGAACAGCCTATTCTGACAGTCTTAGCTATTTCAGGGTAATCAGGTGGTGTGTCTCAAGGCACTGGTATGGGGGAAGGATAGGCTGCACTTCTTTCTGAAAGGGTATACTTCCTCCTAGTGACAGTCTAGCATCCACTATTCCTGACCCCTGTGGTCCTCCACAATAATGTGCCACCTCTACCCACTACTAGGTCACCATCCTAGGTAGCTACGGTAATACTTTCTTGGGGCTTCCCTCTCCACCCTTCTCCAAAACGATTCCATCTGTGGTAGACTATTCTCTGTAACACTGCTGGCCTCCACTCCCCTTGGTGTCTTTTGTGCTTCTGCCACCAGCCCCACTACTGTAGTCGGCCCCAAATCTCCAATCTCCCCACCATCTGTTTTTGTCCCCAGGTGAAAGGATTCCTAGTTATGCTTAGGCATTCTGGTATGTACTCCTTTCTCGTACTGATATCCTCCTTCCTGCTCCCTCATTGCTACTTATGACTAAGTCAGTCAGTAAATATTTACTAGGCATTTATTATGTGCCAGGCGTTCAACTAAGTGGAGAATAAAAAGAAATGGAAGAAAGTCCTTACCTTTAAGAAGCTCACATTTTAATGGAGGAGAAAATATGTAAATAAGTAGTCAATAAACACATATTTATTATTTACTATGTGCCAGGCACTGTGCTAAGAGCTGGGATTACAGAAAAAGGCAAACAAACAAACAAAAATAAAATAGTTCCTGGCCTCACAGAGCTTATGTTGTAATGGGATAGACAACTTATAAATAACTAGATTAATGCAAGATATGTACAGAGTAGATAGAAGGTAATCCAAGAAGGGAAGACATTAGCAGCTGGGTTGACTTGGAGAGGTTCAACCTACAGGTGAGATTTGAGCGGAATTTTGAAGGGAGCTAGGGAACCTAAGATATAGAGGTGAGGGGCAAAGTATTTCACATACGGGGAACAGCCTGTGCAAAGTCTTGGAGATAGGACATGGAATGTTGTATTTAAGAAACTGCTAGTAGGCCAATATACCTGGGAACACAAAGTATGGGGAGAGGGGAGAAACAACACATAAGGAGACTGAGGAACAGAAAAAGAGACCCAGGAACAAAGAACTTTATGTGCCCAAAAGAGGAGTTCACATGTGATGCTGAAGGTAAGAGAGAACCAACGAAGCTTATTGAAAGCTGGGCCGACATTGTCTGACCTGCATTTTAGGATAGGCAGCTCAGTGGAGGATAAATTGAAATGGGGAGAGACTTGAAACAAAGAATCCAGTTAGAAAGCTATTGCAATATTCCAGGAAAGAAGTGATGAGGACCTGAAGGAGGATTGTGGCTGTGTGATTGTATTGAAGGGGTTGTATACAAGGTAGAAATGACAAAACCTGACAACAGATAGGACACATATAGTAAGTGAAAGTGAGGCATCAAGGATGAAATCACGATTTGGGGCTTGGGTGACTGAGAGGTATCCTTGACAGTACTAGGGAAACTGGGGAAACAGAAGAGGTTTGTTGGGGGAGAATATAATGATTCCTATTTTGAACATATTGAGTTTGAGATGCCTACAAGACATTCAGTTTGAAATGTCCAAAAAGCAGTTGGTGATGTAGAACTGTTATTCAGGAGAAAGACTAGGGTTAGATGTATAGATATGGGAATCATTTTCATAGAGGTGATAATTGAACCCATGGGAGCTGATGAGATCCCCAAGTGAGATAGCATAGAAGGAAAAGAGGAGAGGGCCCAGAAAAGAGCCTTGGGGAATACCTACAGTTAGTGGACATGACACAGAGTCTAAGAAAGAATGGTGAGTCAGACAGGAAGAGCCAGGAGAGAGCCACATCATGAAAACCCAGAAAGGAGAGATTAATCAGAAGATGAAGGTTCTGAACAGTCTCATGTGATACAGAGGGGGTAAGAAGGATGAGAGTTTGGTGAAGGGCATTGGATATGGCAACTGAAGAGATCTTTGATATCTTTCATGAGAGTAGCTTTAGTCAAATAAGACTAGAAGTTAAATTTCAAAAGGTTTAGAAGAGAATGAGAGGAAATGGAGTCGCTAAGTATAGATGACTTTCTCAAGCAATTTTGCCATACAGAGAAGGAGAGATAAAGGAAGATAGTGGGGATAGGCAGATGAAGTGAGAGTTTTTTAAGGATGGGAGAAACATGGACACATTTGAGGTGGTAGGGAAGGAGCCAGTAGCCAAGGAACGATGGAAATCAGCAAGTGCTTCTTGATTCTTTGGGAGGATCCTAGAGCTCTCCTGCTTTTGCTCCTCCCCTGATGCTTCTAAAGATCTCATTTGCTAAAAGTCCATCTTCTCTTGATACTCTTGGTCTCCAAATTTATTGTTCTACAAATTCTTTGCCATGATACTGCCATTTTTGTTTTTTCCTGTTGCAATTGTTGCTAATTTGAGGAAATGTCATTGCTCTTTTAGAATAAATTTGCCTGTACCACCATGCCTTGGGACTCTATTATCAGTCAGCTTCACAGCTTTACCCTGAATGGCACAGTGGCTCTGCAACTTATTACATGTATGACTTTGGGTAGGTCAATTAATCTTCCTGGGCCTCAGTTTCCTGATCTGCAATATGAAGGGGTTGGACTGGATGGCCTCTGAGGAAAGATTAAAAAACTTCTTTTTTAGTTCAAATGAAATATCAAGAAATGAGTATTTCTCTAAAGTCCTTTCTAGACTCTTCTGTTAGTTTTTTTTTCCCTTGGAGGGAGGGAATTAGAATACTATATTGTTATTGACATCACCATTGGAGACATAAATTAATGATAAATCAACAAGAGGATATTTACTCCAAAGCAAGTGAAATGAGAGCTGTTTGCCAGTACAAATGGTTAACCTTGATCTAGGTGGCTGCAGTCAGCTTTGACTGCAGGATTGTCCTATAGGAGCACTGGGAAAATTGGGCCATAGGGATTCGGAAGTAATGTGGCAGGAGCCTATGAGTTAGGGAAGAGATGGAATGAGCCATAGATTGTTACATACTTATTTATTTATACTTCTTAGGCCACCAGGCAGGCAATATGATATTAGTACAAAAATTTCTAAATTAAAAAAAAAAACACCCACTAAGAAGTCAAATTCCCTCCATCTGCCAAGATAAATGACTTTTTAAAAAATTACTTTAAAAAATCTGTCTGTCTCTCATCACTAAATCTATTTCTTCATCTGTAAAATGAGGGGTTTAGAAGGCCTTTCAAGATGGTCCATGACTCTGTGATCTTGTAAGCCAAACAATTTAAAATGACAACCAAGTAGAAAACCCCACTTAGACAAAAATCTTCACCAGTTTGTACATTTCTACTGAAAGGGATTTGTTCTAAAGCTCAGGATCTTCTCAGATAGTTATTGAGGTCCCTGGGAGAAAGATCCAACTCTAGGGGCATATATTGGCATTTGCTTGATTTCCTGAGCAGTTATTGGTTTTTCAGCAAAAATGACAGAAACTTCCATTTCTATTCCTTCCACTATAATCCTCTCACTGACAATATTCTTTGCACCATCTTCTGTCACACTGCTTTCTGTAGAAGTCAACTCTTCACTTACAGGAGAGGAAATCCTTGGGAAATCAATACATCCTTAACTCCTGTGGGGGATGGGGGTGGGAGGGTGTCTGGTATTGATGAGGGAAAACCAGTACGAGGGCCAAATGAGTGGAAAAAATGAGGGCTTTCCTAAATATCGTATATAGGAGGATACACAGAATAGTCAGAGAATGAAAAGAAATGGTTTCTATGTGTCCCAGAGAGCAACTCTGGCTCTATACAAGGCCCCTAGATTCCTCCCACCTCCACTCAGTTCCCTACCCCCTACCCTACCTACTACCTCTCCCTAAAGTAGCATCACCAAACCCAGATTTTTTCTTTCAGGAGAATGTGTAAATGGTCAAGATCAAACTCTGAAGTCACAGAAAATGGATTAATGGTGGTAACCAAATCTAGAACAATAAAAACAACAAAAAGCCTCCTATCTACTTTTTTTCCCATTCTGAAGGGACTAGGATATTGATGCCTAAGAATTGTAGAGGAAAGTGATCCAGGAAGGAACTGAATAGTGTTGGGGGAAAATTCAGTGACTTTTGTTCTATTTGATGGATTAGAATGTTAACCCAAAAATTGTACTTCGACATATCCTGCCTTTTCCTTGTTCAAGATCCCCAAAATATGACCTCAGATTGTCTTAGGTTATGGAGATATATGAGGACATGGGAGGGCCTATGCCAGTTTGTACATTTCCTTCTATAAGCTAGAGATGCTTTGATTTAGAATAATTTTAAATTAACAAAAACTGTTCCTGGCAGATATGCCTAAAATGCTAAGTACAGTATTAGTATTTTTTCTTCAAGACCTCTAAAATCCCTTCTAGATCTAAAACTATAACTCCAATTCTAGAAAAGAGATGCTCAAGCATCTGGAAACCTTTTTTCATTCTTTACCCAAATCACGAAAACGTTTCTAGCCATAGTTACCAATTTAGTTTAGAGTAAATGATTTTCCTTCACCCATTCCCTGTCTCAGTACCCCATTCCATGTTTAGCACCTCCTAATGGGTATCTCTGAGTCTAGGTACAAATGCTTGCATCCCCTTTGCAATTGTCCTTTCCAGTCCCATTATACCCCTCTCCCAGCCGAGAGATAAGTGCAGAACTGGGCAAATTATTCAACAATTTGGATAAGCCTCGAGAAATCACTAGAAATACTAGAGGGAGCAGAATAAACTTGTGACCTCTGCCTTATTCTTGCTAACACAGCAAAACTATTATCTATCCATTTCTTCCCCTTATTACCATCTAATTATCATTAGTCCTAATCAGTTAACCCGATCTGACCCCAAATCTACTCCAACAGGTTTAAGAATTACTGGAGTCCAGGATGAAATTGGATGAATCATCATAAAACCCCTGAATTTGTCTTGGATTCCCTATAACTTTCACAATAATTACAGCAGAAGACAGGTATGTTTACAATAAGCAGGCTGATTTTCCTAGTGGATGCACAGCATGAAAGCAAAAATTGCTTCTGGTAACATCAAGGATATGGTCCTACTTGGGAAATACAAAGTGATGAGGAAAGGTTCTCAACACAAACACACTTGCTTTAAGATTCTTTCTGATCAGTTATTTTATAACCACTCTGATCCCAAGAGAAAGACTTTGGGATTACTGATCAAAGTCCCTTTCTGTGTTTGAACATTTGGTTCTCCATTAATGTGAGGTCTAAACTTCTCATCTTCTGCCTGTTGCATTAGTTCTCTGGGGATTAGAATTTACTCTATAACTCTTGATACTTAAAGAGTAGATTTTATTTTGCTTACATGATTACAAATTCTGTTTAATATATTTTCCCACAGAAATCATCTTACATGTAAATTGTTTCACCATTATTATTAATGTAATATGTTTGACTAGTTTTTGAATTTTTCACCTACAAAGCTAAAAAATGTTAAGATAGCCTTTGGGCAAGTGTATATACACCTATACATTATATACATATTTTTTTCTTTGTAGCTTTTCTTAAATTTATCTTTTTTTAAAAAAAAAACCTATTTGTGATAATACCAGGATATTCCCTCCTCTGTCTTTTTTCTCTCTCTCTCTGTCTCTGTCTTTCTCTATCTCTTAGGGATAGGTTAACTTCCTGAAAGTCGACAAAGTTATCACTATATTTGACCGGCCCAAGTGACTGTGGCTTAAACTTGCATATGCCTTTCTGGAAACCTCTGGCCATATTGTCATGGCTTCCTGGTCACCTAAAGTTATAAAAAAGGCTCCCTCAAGTAGACTCAGTGTCCTTCCATTTAACAGATATCCCAAGGCTGGATGAGACAACATACCCTGTCCTACTGACCCAGCATTTCCATAAGGAGGCAAGGGGGAGACCTTGTCCATCCAAGCTAAATGCTGCCACAAGTATCCTTGTTGGATATCTTTTCTACATTATGGATTTTGTTAACAGTTGCATGATATACACAGGTCTCATTTCATTCCAGGGGCAGCTAGGTGGCACTGTGGATAGAGTGATGGGTCTGGAGTCAGGAAGAGTTCATCTTCCTGAGTTAAAAACTGGCTTCCAATACTTATTTGCTGTATGATCCTGGGCAAGTCACTTAACCCTTTTTACCTCAGTTTCCTCATCTGTAAAATGAGCCGAAGAAGGAAATGGCAAACTACTACAGTATCTTTGTCAAGAAAACCCCAAATAGTGTCACAAAGATTTGGACAAAATCAACAACAACGTTTCCTTCCAACACCAAATGGGAAGTGGCCTGAGGCAGGCCTGCTCATTAAACCATGCATTTAATATAAACATTCAAGAAGAGAATAATGGCAGAGTATAGATAAGAACAATTACATGTAAACTTATTTTTGAATAGGATAGAATTAATAATCTTTAAATGATTTTTATACACTGATGATAAAAATATTTTAAGGAAATTCATGGCAACTGACAATTACAGTATTAAGAATGGGTTGTAATCTGCCGTGTCAGACAGAGAACCAGTGTCAATGAGATCTTAGATCCATGGATATATCTTTTGCATCACCAGTTCTTTTAGTTCTACTGAGTCTATTTGGTTCATAGGACCATGATTTAGAGATGGAAGAGACCTATATAATAGTTGAGGAAACTGAGGCCTAGTAAGGTGATTTGCCCAAGGTCACACAGAGTAACTGGCAGTGTTGTAATTTGACCTCAGGTCTTGTGACTCCAAGTTCAGAGTTCTTTCTACTCTACTATTTTACTTCTCTCACTGTGTATTAATATTTTAGATATATGAAGGGGCAATGTGGCATAGTAGAAAAGATGCTAGAGGATCTGGTTAGAGGACCCCCGTTTGAACCCCAGCTCTGATACTACACGTGTAACCTTGGGTGAGTCATCATCTGTAAATTGAGGGGAAATGAACTAGAGGACATCTAAGGTCACTTCCAACTCTAAATCTATGATGATGTGACTTATGAATCTTTTTCTAGAGTTACAGGTCCAGTGCAAATATCATAGGATGTCACTTATTATTTATAGGTATTTTGTACTGGGAAAAGTGAGGAAGAGGACAAGCTCAAACTTATGTAAAGTCTTATATTGAAAACTACTGCTGTAAGAAATAAGGTTATCTCTTTTGTCATAAGGTGCTATTTTAAAATATGTTGAATTTCTACTGTAATAACATTTCACCTTTATGAAATACCTTACAGTTACTCTCACACAGCCTGCTTCATTTTATCCTCAGAACAATTCTTTGAAGTCAGTGGTGCTGTTATTATTAGTCACATTTTATAAAGGAAGAAACTGAGGTTCAGAAAGGTTAGGTGACTTGCCCAAGATCATGCTGCTAGTAAACAGTGAAGCTGGGACTCGAGTTTAGTCCTTTTGGTTCCAAATCTGTTGTTCTTCTCCCTACACCATACTGCTTCTGTAAACATATTATGACTTTGCAGCATTTATTGTCAATGTGGATGTTCTAAAATTTTGAGATATATTTTTGAGTATATGCTGATTATTCTATCATTTTAGTTACTTAATGAATATTTGAAAAAGCTTATATAGGAACACAACTCACTGCTTACATATACAAGACTGGTGAGTTATTGAGCACAAATAGATGTATTTAAATAAAAATAATTTGGGTTAACTAAGTCAATATGCATTCTCTTTCTTGTATAATTTTAATTCCATTCTTTTTAAAGCTTGTTGGTGGTTTTACACACACACCCACCTACCCACACCCACACCCACCCACACACACACACACACATACATTGGAAATTCATAGTCCGAAATCCAACTAAAGTAAATCAAACTTGAATAAAAAAGAGGAAAATAGAGATATATACATAGAGCTTTAAGGGAGGAAAGGACAGAGCAGGGAAGTTAGCCTGAAGGGGCAGACTTTTACAATTGAGAAATGCTCTAAGTTTAAAGTAACTTAAAACTTTTATAACTTTCTTTTTCATTAAAAATTAATATATACTTTTTTGGAGAAATGCAGTTGGATTAAATGAAATCATTCTTCACATAACAAGCTAGATTTTGTAAAAAAAAAAATGTACTTTTAAGTTCACTTTATCGCCAAACTAAACTTACTATGAATTTGTGCAGTTGATTTGTCTCTGAAAATAGAAGCTGGTAATGAAAGTACTGACATAGACTTAACTGTGTATAAATCTTCCAAATTATGATCTGTTTTATAACCCTGGCTGTGTATCTACAGATAATTCATTTCATAAGAAACTTTAATGATCTAAGATAACAGCAGTTGTTGCAAAGCTTATTCATTCTTTTAAGGGAATAGGAAAACACTGGGTGCAATTTAGAGTTCTACTAATTAAAAACTTCAAAATACTAAGCCATCTATCATTTAGCAAAACTTTCTACCTACAGTCTTGGGAATCTCAATTCTCCATTGTAATTCTTATGCATCAAACTAGATGATGCTCTGCTGTTGTTTGAACTGCTATCAATTCCAAAATAGATGTCCTTGTGTGTGTGTATATATATTCAAGTATAACTAGTATATAAATATTATATATACATATATATATATATGTGCATGCACACTTGTAATAATAAGAGCTTAAATAAGGAGGGAATTGAGAATTTCAAATCTATTGCGTTCTTATGCTGTGTGTGTGTGTGTGTGTGTGCGCAAAATTCCACCCACAAAAACCATCAGTCATATAAATTAGTTAAACTTGGGAGAGTAGGAGAAGGGAAGGCAGAGGGGAGATCAGTTAATCAATCAACAAGCATTTATTAAGCACTTACTATGTACCAGGCATTGTGAATACAAAAACAAAAATACAACATTCTCTGCCATCAAGGGATTCATATTCTATCAATTCTCTTAAAAAAAAAAAAGTAGATGTGGAAGGCACCTCAAAGAACAGTCAGTCCAAGTCATTCATATAGCTGGGGACACTGAGTCTTAGTTGCTCAAAGTAGCAGCACCAGAACCAAGTCTCCTGCCTCAATTTATCATACCATGCCACTTAGGATCATAGGATAAGATTACAGAGTTAGAGCAGGAAGGGGCCTTTAAGACCATTTAATCCAAACCCCTCATTTTACATATGAGGGACTGAGGCACAGAGAGCTTAATTGACTTTGTCAAGGTCACACAGGTGATAAATTGCAGAGTTGGGATTTGAATCCAGGATCTCTGAAGACCTTTGAAATCAGAACTTTCCATTGTATCAAACTACTAGCTATACAATAAAGGGGGAGGGGAAGGGAGAAGAAACTTTAGTTGGGGCTGGAGGAGGGGTGAGGAATAATGGAATAAGAGAAGAAGGGGAAGATTTAGAAGAGATAACAATTTAATTCCTCCCTCCCCCCTCCCCACTTTGCTTCAGTTTTCTGCCCCATTAGTCCATGAATGTGTGATGGGTTTAAACAGGGCCACAGGGACCTACATTGTAGAGATATATTTAGGTAGCTATGATCTAGAATGTACCTCAGTCTACAAGTATGCACCTATGGTATTCTGGTGTTACAGATCTCTCCTGCTGACCTCCTAAATTGTCTTAGGCTGGAAAAATCTCACACCCTGATCTTTTGTTGTCTCTGCTGATCCAAGATTCAATTTAAGGGATTATTTGGAGGGGGAATGTTGGAAAAGTTTGGCTGTGTTGTTGCCTCTAATCTACCATCTTGAAGTGTTTTTTAATCTTGAACCCCTAAAAGAATACCATACTTGCCCAGAGCACAGCAAAAGCACCAGCGGTGGGCCTTGGAGGCAGATGTGACAGTGGCAGCAACAGCAGCAGCTTTGGGTGCTCTCAATACAGAGATGGTAAGGGAGTCAGACAACTGGTCGGAAAGAGATTACAAGGCACCTTTTGTTGGCACTGGGTGCAGTTGGTGTTGATTGGCAACTATGTTGCCCATAAGCAGTTCTGGTTCTCATTTCTAGGACAGAGAGGAGCACTCGTGCTCGGTCACAAGGGAAGAGGGTCCCTGGTCACAGTTCAAGGCAGAGAGGAGCACTAGTGCTTGTGGAGACAAGAGGACAGGGAACATGGTCACAGTTCCAGGCCAAGGGGAGTGCTAGCATTTGTGGCTGCAGGGGAGCAGGGGCCCTTCCTGGGTAAAGACCAGAGACCAGACCAGGAGAGCAGTGACTATACTTCACCCCTGATTATACCACCTTGGAAACACTGAAAACTTGCAGATTCCCAGAACCAGATTCCCAGAAAATAGCAGCACAAAAAAGCCTGAAGTTTGGGACAGTGTACCCTCCAGTCCCAAGTGAGCAGAGACCAACTTTAACATAAAGTTCAAAGTTAAGAAATGGGTTGGAAAAATGAGCAAACAACAAAAGAAGAACTTGACCATAAAAAACTACTGTGGTGGTAGGGAAGACCAAGACACAAACTCAGAAGAAGACAACAATGTGAAAATACCTACAACCAAAACCTCAAAGAAAAAATGCTAATTGGACACAAGTGCAACGAGAATCCCTGAAAGAGTTAAAGAAAGAAATAAGAGGGGGAAAAAAAGGGAAAAGAAATGAGAGCGGTGAAAAAAATAACAGGTTGGTAAAAGAGGCACAAAAAAAAAGCTGAAGAAATTAACACCTTGAAAAAACAGAATTGGCCTAGTGATAAAAGAGGTACAAAAATTTACTGAAGAAAAGAACTCCTTAAAAAACAGAATAGGTTAAATGGAAAAACAGGTACAAGAGCTCACTGAAGAGCTTAAATAAGGAGGGAATTGAGGATTTCAAATCTATTACATTCTTATGCCCACTCTGTGTGTGTGTGTGTGTGTGTGTGTGTGTGTGTGCGCGCGCAAAATTCCACCTACAAAAAACATCAGTTACATAATTAGTTAAACTTGGGAGAAGAGAAGGGTTGCCACTTCCTTTTCCAACTCATTTTACAGATACGGAAATTGAGGCAAACAGGTTAAGTGATTTGCTTAGGATTACACAGCTAGTAAGTGTTGAAAGCCAGTTTTTTTTTTAAAAAAAGAATGTTAAAATAAATAAATAATAAATATTTTAAAAAATTATGTCCCCTTAAAAAAAAGATAAAAAAATCCACTTTTCCTGATTACTTTAAAGGTGAAGGTCACAGCTTACTCTCACCCAGCTTTGCTCCCTCCCAACAAATATTTATCATACGAAAGAGCATAACAAACAGCAAGCCAATATATTTATCAAAGTAAGTAGTGGCTTGGTCATCAGGTATGTTACACAGATTAGATGAGATGATAGAACATACAAGGGCTAAGGAATGTTTGATTTGAAACCAATATGAAAACTCAGCTCAACCAAGGAGAGAATGATGCTGCCTGGGAAGTCTATTAGCAGCGCCTGGAAGTGTAGGTACTGAGTCAAGGAATACATTGGCATGCCAGCTTTCCCCACATGTCTGTGGCTCCAGAGAGGTCTTCCATCTGCCATTCAAAGTTCATGCTTAGCCAGTCTTCTTTATCTGTCTCCTTCTTTTTCTTTCTTTGGTTCTGTAGTTTTTTTTATTTTCTCATCATAGTAAAGATATCCTTCCACATTCCTGACTACATAGATTCTATCAGAAAATAGGAATGCTCATTGTTGTGACTGTGATGTTCAGGAGAGGATGTCAAAGGCTCCTTGCTGGTATTTTAAGAGTCATAGAAATATCAGCCTTAAATTTATATTTCTTGCTATACTTTTCAAAGTACCTGCATGTATAATACCTCTTTTAATTCTTACAATAGCTTTATAAAATAGATGGGAGAAGGATTAGTATCTTAATTCCACATATGGGATTGTTCAGACCCAAGGAGCACAAGGAACCTATCCAAGGCTACAGAGTGAATTTTTGAGGAATGCTAAGGATTATAAAAAACTAACAAAAACAACTTCATTAAGCCCCACATGAAATTAGTCTCATGTTTTAATTTTTGAGGGGAATCTGAACCTGTGTTTTTATTGGCATAGGGAACTACCAGGTAAGGAATTCCCCCTACCAATATAAATCTGTAACTATTACTCAGTTTATAATACTGGAGAGATGCCTATCCTGAGAGGTTGGATAACTTACCTTGGGTAAGTTGGGTCACACAGTGTGAATCAGAGCCAGGACTTAAAACCAGGTCTGACTGACTCCAAGGCTATCTTTCTACCTACTTTACAACACTGTCTTTCTCATAATTTAATATACCCTGTATATTGATTGAGAGTCTACTCTATTCAAGGCATAGTAAGCTAAATAAATAAATATGAAACATAGTTTCTAAATTCATGTTACTTATGATATGTTTGAAGAGTTAATACAACTAATAAAATAAGAATAAAATTATTATTTCAAACAATAGTGTTAGAAATGTCACAGTATCTCAGGGTCCAAAAGAAACTTAGATGTTATCTATTCTAATTCAAATTTGAGTAGAAATCCTCCCTACAGCATCCCCATTGACAATCAGTCATCTTGGCTCTACCTGAAGCCTTCCAATGATGGAGAAAACACTAACTCAAGGCAACCCATTTTATATTTGGATGGGCTAATGGACAGAGAATTTTGCCTCATAAGAAGCATAATATAGCAGAAAAATTCCTAGATTTAGCAGCAGAAAATCCATCTTCAACTTAGATTTGTAAGTTCAATTTTGGGTTCTGCCATTCACTTACTCCGTATGTGAACTTGGGCAAGTCATACGTATCTTCTCTGGGCCTCAATTTCATCAATAAGGTGCTGGGGATTAAATCACTTCTAAAATCCATTTCAGCTCTAAATCTATGATCCTTATGTCCTAAAATTTGACCCCTTGTTATATGATGAAATATAATGAAATATCATAAATATTTCATTCATTCACTCATTTCTACAGAGCACACTCCCAATTCTGCCCTCTGAGACTACAAAGAAAAATATAGTCTTTCTTCCATATGACAGCCCTTCATCTACTTGAAAACAGTTATCATGTCCCTGTAAGTATTCATCTTTATGTTTCATAGACCCCATGAGTAGTCTGATAAAGTCTATGTATCCTTTATCAAAAATTTTGTTTTTAAATGCATAAAATGAAATAGAGAATTACCAAGTCCAAAGTGCAGTTATTAATTTTTTTAGAAGTTCCTGGACCCCTAGGTTTAGAAGCCTTTTCCCAAATCTTCTCTCTTCCTAAGGGAGCACATGTATAATTGCTAAACGAATAGTATGGACCAGAGGGAGGTGGGGAACCTGTGGCCTGAAGCCACAGGTTCCCCACCTCTGGGACTATAAGTACCTTAGGAATTTAGAGGAAGAAGAGATTTCAGTGAGTAGTATAATTTGGAAAGGCTAATACAAACAGAGATTTGAGTCAGGTCTTGAAGGGTATAGAAAAGTCACATGATAATGGATACAGAATCCACCTTGAAGCCAGGAAGAGCTGAGTTCAGATCCTGCCTCTGTTATATACTATTTATGTAATTCTGAACAAGTCATTTAATCTTTCAATGTTCTAGGACCAGAGGTGTCAAACTCAAATAGAAATGGGGACCACTAAACTTTACATATGGATTCCTGCCACATATCAGCTTAGAAAAACACATATGAACATTGTCTTTCTCCTATTGTATTTTTGTTTATTTTGGAAAATATTTACCAATTTCATTTTAATCTGGTTCAGCAGTACTTGGTGGGCTATGTGTTTGACACTTTTGTTCTAGGTAAGTCTTTAAGACTATAAGTTGCAAAGAAGGTGCTGACCAGCATTAGTAAACTCATCAGGTAGTTCCTTATACCAGTGAAATCATTGGTCTGGTCCTTATCTCTAACCCTTGAAAGATACATAGGATTTGTGTTAGTAAAAGGACAAGGAGATGATGGAAGGAGGTGGAGGAGACAAATTTTGTATCCAGAAAAACCACAAAATAGTCATGTTAGCCCTGGAAAAAGAAATAGTTTGTGTGTATGTGTGTGTGTGTGTGTGTGGTATGCTTTTTATAAATGGTAACACAATGCTAAGCTTGTAGCACAGGCCAAAAAAAAAGAAAAAGACAAATTTTTACTGAATAATAGCTTTCTGGATTATAGTAGTTAACTTTTTTGTTCTAAATGGCATAATCTAGGAGGAGCCCATGTGACTGATTCCCAATTTTGCTCAGTAAGACATTTGCTGATAACTAATAATTAGAATGGCCTTATTTTCAACCAGACTGTTTCCCACATTCTGAATTTGTCGCACTTGAATTAATTTTCCAGCTGACATTTTGAAGCATTGTACCAACTTTTCCCTAGTATTTGATTACCATATCACCATGCAACCAGGGATGATGTTCATGCTAAAACGAAAAGTTATGGTCAGTAGTAGTATAGTTTTTTGAGGTACAGCAGAAAGAGTGCCAATTTAGAACCAAGGGATCTGGGTTAAAATTCTGACTCTTTCCCTTACTGTATAAATCTGTCACTTCTCTGGACCTTAATTTCCTCATCTGTAAAATGAATGTGGTGGAGTAGATAACTGCTAAGGTCTCTTTTAGCTCTAAAATTGATAGAGTTATCAATCAATTCAAGGTCCAACATCAGGGTCAGGGACTGGAGATGGTGACCATGAGACTTTACCATTAAGGAAGAATTCTCTCTATACTAGATTTGTATATGACTTGGAGGTGTTGGGTTATGAAGTAGCAATTGACTAGAGGCAAAATATTCATATTTATGGCAGACAGGATGGAGTATGTATCCCTTAACTATCTTTTGCAGCTAGCTAGCTTTGGGGAAAGATAGGGTGCATTTATTTGTGTATATATATATATATATATATATATATATATATATAATCACTTGTAAATTAAATCACTCATTTCACTCAGTGTCAGCATCATACCAGCTATTCAGCTCGTGGATGGCCATTGTGAGGCAAATCAAGGAGAGAGACTTGAATAACAGATCTCACTCTTCAGTCTGATTCCACACATTTTTTCTTTGAACCCACTTTATGTACTTGGTCATTTTGTTTTGGGCTCACTCTTGACTCTCAAGTCATATTGAGACTGATATTGTCTCATTAAAACATCTCTTTATTTTTTAATTAATTTATTTTGATTCATCAACAATCACTTCCATAAGCTTTTGAGTTTTAAATTTTTCTCCCCCTCCTTCCCCACCTCCCTCCCCAAAATGGTGTGCAATCTGATATAGGCTGTACACGTACATTCCTATTAAACATATTTTCACATTAGTGATGTTGTAAGTAAGAATTAGAACCAATAGGAGGAACCACCGGAAAGAGGAAACAAAACACAACAGAAGAAAAAAAAATAGCAAATAGTATGCTTTGATCTGCATTCAAACTCTATAGTTCTTTCTTTGGATGTGGATAGCATTTTCCATCATGAGGCCTTTGGAGATCTCTTAGATCCTTGCATTGCTGAGAAGGGTTAAGTCTATCAATCTTAATTATCACACAATGTGGCTGTTGCTGTTTACGATGTTCTCCTGGCTCTGCTCACTTAACTCAACATCAGTCCCCACAAGTCTTTCCAGGTTTTTCTGAAGTCTGCCTGTTCATCATTTCTTATAGCACAATCATATTCCATTACATTCATTTACCACAATTTGTTCAGCCATTCCTCAATTGATGGGCATCCTCTCAATTTGTAATTCTTTCCTACCACAAAAAGAGCTGCTATAAATATTTTTGTACATGTGGGTTCTTTTCCTATTTGTATGATCTCTTTGGGATACAGCCCTAGAAGTGCTATTGCTGGGTCCAAGGGTATGTACATTTTTATAACCTTTTAGGCATAGTAAAACATCTCTTTAAAGGAACATCCCAAAGAGATAACATTTTGAATAAACTTCAGGTATTTCATATTGAGGGGATTGGTAATTATGGTATCAAAAAATAACCTAACACTAAATGATATTGTCATGGTCTCTTAGACATATCAGTGGATCCCAACATGACTATTCCTTGATCTTGTCTGTTCTCCAAGCTCTGTGTTTTCCCTGAATGCCCTTTGGCTGGTTTCAGTAATTCAGCATATGTGCTCTCTCGACTTTGTTCCATTCTTGCATCATAACTGAGTCTGACTTTTTTTTGGCATCACAATGACTTACTCAGCTCCTACATTGCTGCATCTGCAGCTGTTAGTCATGAATCCCACCAACACAGAGCTCAGGCTTCAGGTTACTATTGTTATTCTTAGTTCTGCTCATAACAATAACCATAATGCCATTAACATACTTTCATTATTTGTTAATCACCTGAAGCATTCAGGGTAATACAATACACATAAATGGATTGTGATGTATGCTTTGTCTTTTAGGAGTCTCCAGTTAAAATGAAGGGGAAAGGGAAATTAAAAAATTCAATCATCTTAAATCATTTAACATTTGTTGAGTACTTTTCATTTGTCTGACATTGTGATTGGCCCCAAGAATTCAAAGAAATATGACATACCCCAAAGAGCTTACAACTTACTTTGGAAGCTTGGGAGGACATAGATCTAAATAAAAATAAATAATAACAAAAGGTAACATGTGCTAATGGCAAATAAAAGGTATAAAAATATGGGCTACAGAAGGAGAAAACTCTGCAGGCTCAGACATCTTTTGCAAGGAAGTGGTTAGGCCTGAGGTGGGCTTTGAAGGAAACATACAACTTAGATCAGACCTGCACAACTTGGCAGTAGATTCAGGCTGCAGATAGGTTAGAATAGAGATTGACTGACAATGGTTGGTTGCCACAGGTCACGTGACAAACAGTAGAATGCACAGTGGCAACCCTACATTTTTCGTGGGTTAATGGAAACCCT
The DNA here is from genome assembly GCF_900497805.2 of Vombatus ursinus. Taxonomy (NCBI): domain Eukaryota; kingdom Metazoa; phylum Chordata; class Mammalia; order Diprotodontia; family Vombatidae; genus Vombatus; species Vombatus ursinus. Next base: position 17,979,158 of record NW_020949613.1, read on the forward strand.
TTGGTAGGCCACAAGTGTTCCTTGGGCCATATGTTGTGCAGGCCTGATTTAGATGAATAAAAAGGGGTAAGGAAAGGAATGACATGAATAAAGGAAAAGAGGTGAGGATTCAAATAGTGTGTTTAGGCAATAGTCAAAAGACCACTTTAGCCATAGGGGATAGAAGGCTGGATGGTTAGGTTAGGGTCCAAAGAATCTTAGCTTGGTATAGTGTAAAAAGCAATGGATTTGCAATCAGCAGACTTAAGTTTTAACAACTGGCTTTGCTATTTATTATCTGTGTAAATTAGATAAATTATTTAATCTTTTTGGGTTTCAATTTTCTCATGTGTAAAATGAGGGGGTTTGTCCACATACACAATCTTCCAGGTATTTCTTCCTCTAAAGCCAAAGAATGGTTTCTTTGAAAAAGATTGAGACTTTTTTTAATAGACTCGCAGTACAGTACAGTACAGGTGGTACAGTAGATAGAGTGCTAGGCTTGGAGACAGGAAGACTCATCTTCCTGAGTTCAAATCTGCCTCAGACACCTACCAGCTATGTGACCTTGGGCAAGTCACTTAACCCTGTTTACCTCAGTTTTCTCATATATAAAATGAGCTGGAGAAGGAAATGGCAAACCACTCTAGTATCATTGTCAAGAAAACCCCAAATGGAGTCATAAGGAGTTGGACACAACTGAAAAACAACCAAACAACAACTCAATATGAGTCAATACTGTGATATAGCAACCAAAGATGCAAATGTGATCTTAAACCACACTCAGAGAGACTTTCCTTCCAGGAATAAGGAAGTGATAATCCTGATGTTGTCAGCACTGGTCAGCCCATGACTGGAGAATTGTGTTCAATTTTGGGTACCATATTTCAAGGAAGGACATTGATAAATGGGAGAGTCTCTGGAGAAAGGCAACCAAAATACTCAAGGATCATGAGATATGCCTTGATGATCCTTGAGATCATGCCCTGTGATGAAGGAAATGGGAATATTTAGCCATTTAGAAATGACCCAGGGGGAATATGATAACTCTCTTCAAGTATTTGAAGGGTTATCAAGAGATTAGACTCATTCTTCTTGGTCCTAGAAGGCACAAGGTGAAACAATGGGTAAAAAGCTCAGAGAGGCAAATTTGGGTTGATGTAAAACTACACTTCCTAATAATTTGAACTATTTAAAAATAGTCTTAAGAAGTAATGGATTTCTCTTCCATGGAGGTCTTTAGGGAAAAGCTGGATGGCCAATTTTCTGGTTTGTTGTATAAAACTTTCTTATCTAGAATGACTCTGAGGCCCCTTCCAGCTCTGATATTCTGTGATTCTGTTAAATGGCAAATGACAGGAGAAAATCTATTTATCCTATTCCCTTTAATGTAGGCTCCTTGAAGGCAGAGACTGTTTCTTTTGTGTCTTTTTATCCCTTCCACAGTGTCTGATTAGATGCGTAATGAATATTTGCTGACTGAGCTGAATTACTCACTCTTTCCCACTATCTGTTACATAACTGTTGCTAGAATCTTTCCCCTTTTCTCCTCTCTCAGATCAAATGGTTTTACTTTGAGGGAATGGATGCTTGAGGATTTCGAGAAGTGAAAAATAAAATAGCCAAAGAATACTAATAGGCAATTTTCAAAGGAAGATATCTAAACAATCAACAACTATATTAAAAATGTTCCAAATCGCTAGTAATTAGAGAAATGCAGGTTAAAGTAATTTTAAGGTTCTATCTCACATCCATCAGACTGTCAAAGGTAACAAAAAAGAAAAACAGCAATAGTTGGAAGGGCTATAGGAAACTAGTGCATTGTTGGTAGAGTTATAAATTGATTCAGTCATTCTGGAAAGCAATTTGGAACTGTGACCTAAAAGTCATTAAACCATTGATAACATTATTAGGCCTATACTAGCCCAAGAGATCAAAGAAAGAAGAAAAGGAATTATACGTGCAAAAATATTTATAGCAGCTCTTTTTGTAGTAGCAAAAAACTGGAAACTAAGGTGGCATCCTCCTGTTGGGAAATGGCTAAACAAATTGTTATTGTTTTTCAGTCATGTCCAACTCCTCATGACCCCATTTGGGGTTTTCTTGGCAAAGATACTGGAATGGTTTGCCATTTCCTTCTCCAGCACATTTTACAGATGAAGAAACTGAAGCAAACAGGGTTAAGTGACTTGCTCAGGATCACACAGCTGGTAAGTGTCGGAGGCTAGGTTTGAACTTAGGAAGATGAGCTTTCCTGACTCAAGGCCCAGCACTCTATCCACTGTATCACCTAACTGCCCACAAAACAAATTATGGTATACGAATGTGATGAAATACGTGCTTTCAGAGAAAACTGGGAAAGCTTGTATGAACTAGTGTACAGGGAATGAGCAGAAGCAAGAGAAGATTATATAATAACAATATTAAAAAGACAAGCAACTTTGAAAGACTTGAGACCTTGGATCAGCACAATGACAAAACCATGATTACAGAAAACCAAAGATGATGCATGTTATCCACCACCTGGCACAGTGGTGATGAACTCAAAATGCAAAATGAGAGACATTTTTGGTGGTCAACTCTGGAATTTGTTTGATTTTCTTTTCTTTCTAGTGTTTAGCATAGTGCCTGGTGTATAAATGATAGTTGCCTTGACTTGTTGATTTTGTTCAATGGGTAGCAAGAGGCAGTAAGTAGAGAAAAATTAATGCCAGTTAAATGAAAAAATAATAAAATTAAATTTAAAGCAGACCAAAAAAAGAGCAACACAATCACTCACACCACCCTTGACCATTGACTGCTGAAAACATTGGGGGATTTGAATAGTCCTTTCCATCAGTCCAAGAAATAATTTGCTATAGAAAGGTATTGAGGGGAGAGATTGGTGTTGCCAGAGGTGAAGGACACTTCTCTTAGGTGTCAGAGAGGGAAAGAACATCAAGATTAGTATTCACCATATCTGAAATAGGAGCTGGTGATAAGGACTCTCTGGAAATTAGTCTAATAGAGACCTTGCTCCTTAGGCACACTTTTGTGTAGCCAGGTTTCAATAGGAATGATAACAAAGGAGAATAACTTCAATAGAATTCCCTAGTTTAATGCTCTGCCTCAGGGATAATGGTGTCTTCTGCCAAACAGGGGCAAGTTTTGAGGTTTCCCCCCTGGTGACAAAGATGGATAGAGGTCCACACCAAGGACACCTCTTCCCGACTGATTCAACGAAGACAGAAAGCAGTGACCTGTGAGCAATAAGAAAATACATGAAGAGAGACAAGAGGGAGCAACACCTGGCCACATTTGCTGGGAATAACAAAGAACTGCAGGAAAAGGCCATGATAGATCATAGCCATTGCTGGTAATGACTTCTCCCGGGGGCCTTTCTCCAGGAGAACAATGGCTGGTGACATCTGCTGGAAGAAATAGAGAACTACAGAGGAAGGTGAACCATGGTATCCAAGTCTCTTAAGTGATAGGATAGTGTAGGATACAGTGTGCCTAGTGGAGGGTTTTTGTTGGCTTCCCAATGGTTTTATCTCAGGTTCAGTTCAACAATAACTCAACAGATGTGCAAGACACTTTGCTAAGTTGCTGGTGTCACAAAGACAACAACCAAACAGTCCCTACCCTTACGAAACTTTCTGCTAATAAGGCATGCATACAGATCTGTATATGACAAAGCTGGGAGTGCAGATGACAAAAGAGAAATAAGACAAACCATTTTAGAAAAAAATCTGAGTGAAAAGGGGATTATAGAAGGCTTCACAGAGCCGTAAAGGAAGAAGATGAGAATTCTGAGAGCAAGATTTCAGGGGAAAATATTATGCAGGCAAAGGGTAAACAGGCTTATATAAATGCAGGGAGAAGGGACATGGAATATTACTTTTTATCCTGACAAAAGGGCCCTGAGGCAGCGTAAGAGTACTTGCAGGGAGGGGAAGTGGATTGGCTTGCAGGACTGTAGGGGCATAGTAGGCATCTTGAAAGTGGAAAGAGCACTGCCAGAGAGCCAGGGTTTGAATCTCTCCTCTGGCACCTGTGGGACCTTGTGCAAGTCATTTAACCTCCTTGGGCCTCAGTTTTCTCAATTGCAATTACACTAAAAGGACTTCAAGGTCCCTTTTATTTTCAGATTTATGATCTCAGGTCAAGAAAAAAAGTTGTTGAAACAGAAGTGATAAAACTTGCGTATTTTACAATTTTTCCTAGGTCAATTCAGTTCAATAAATATGTATTGAGTGTCTACTGGATATCAAGATATCTCTATTCCTTCAAAAACCAGCTTGACAGAGACTCCTTGTAAATATACTCAGAGCTAATTTACGTGATAAATCTGACACAAAATGGGGTAGAACTCCACCTATCTTCCTCACTAGAAACTGAATAATATGGATATTCCCTTGGCCCTCATATGATTGGAAAAATAAATTTTTATTGAGTTTTCTCCTAAAGTATAGTGTCTGATACATACTAGGTGTGGGACCCTGGGTAAGTCACTTAAGCTCTCAATGCTCTTGGCAGCTCTTCAAGACTAAGTTGGAAAGAAAGTTTTGATTGGCATTTGTAGAAGGAATCTGCTCACTCAGGAGTTCAATATATCAATAAAATCACAGGTCTAGTCCCTTTCACAGTTACAGTAGAATGGAAAGAAGTTTAGCTTTGGAGTCAGAATATTGAGGTTAAAATATCACTTCTGTTCCTTACCACCTGTGTGACCTTGGCAAATCACTTAACCTCTCTGGGCCTCACTTTCCTCATTTGTAAAATGGAAGGTTTAGATTATATGAGGTCCTTCAGATGAGGGTCTCTGAGGTCCCTTCCAGCCAGGGGGTATGCTGGAACCATTTTGTATGGGTTTTCAAGCAGCATATTGCTAAATTTTCAGTGTGAGCATTTATAACCTTAAGAGAGACACTACAAATTAGGATTTGAATTATTGGTTTCTTGATTGTCTAAGAAAATGATGGAGAAAATGTTAATAATTAAATTTAAACTTGTGCAGATTAAATTTAAGTGTTTGCATACTTTTTTTTGAGATCTAGCTCCTAAACATTTATTAGTGCATCATGTTTCCAGCTAAAAGTCTATTTTCCATTAATCCTTCTGGCCATGTACTTATAAATAAATGGAAGGGAAGAGTGGAGTAACAATTATTCCTGACTCTTAAAGCTTCGAGGCTCCCTCTCTTGTTATTCAGTCATGTTTGACTCTTCATGACCTTATTTGGGGTTTTCTTGGCAGAGATACTGGAGTTGTTTGCCATTTTCTTCTTTAGCTCATTTTACAGATGAGGAACCAAGGCAAACAAGGTTAAGTAACCTGTCCAGGATTACACAGGAGCAAGTGTCTGAGGCCAGATTTGTACTCAGGTCTTCCTCACTCCAAGGCCAGAGCTCTATCCACTGTGTCACCTAGCTGCCCCTCGTGATACACTTTTAAATTTCATATGCATTATTAACATTTGCTCCATCCCATTATTAGATCTAGAGTCTCTGGACAATCAACAAAACAATAAATCAAGTTTTGCTTTGTAGTATTTGCTGATTTCCATGTTTACACTGAACATTTAACAATCAATTTCCTGTACCATGGGGCAACTAGGTGGCACAGTAGATAGTGTCCTGGTCCTGAAGTCAGGAAGACTCATCTTCCTGCGTTCAAATCTGGCCTCAGACACTTATTAGCTATGTGACTCTGGGCAAGTCACTTATCCCTATTTGCCTTAGTTCCTCATATGTAAAATGAGCTGGAGAAGGAAATGATACATCACTCCAGTATCTTTGCCAAGAAAATCCCAAATGGGGTCATGAAGAGTCTGAAACAACTGAACAACAATATCCCTGTACTCCCTGGCTCCAGCACATCTCTGGCTCCATTCCACTCCCATCCCCAGTTTCAGAGGTTTTTCTAAGGACTGGAGCCACATTGGCTGGTCCCCCTATTACATAAGAAACATTCATTGCTAAGATTTCAAATAGGTCCTATCTTAAGATAGCACATTTTCCCTCACAGATCTTATCCTTTAAATACCCATGTTAACTAAGAAAGAAAGGCAGAGGGGTGCATGAAGGGTTGGGGAAAAAAGCCTTGGAATTCTCAGACCTATTAAAAGTATAAATCATGAGTAGATTTTTTTTCTAATCCCAGCTAGTGATCAGTGTATATACTAAAGGATGAGGATTTACAGCCCTTGTAATTTTATCTTAGATAGTGTAACTGCAGTTTCTATTCTTAGCTATATAAATGCTTTATCATTTTTTCACTATTACAAAACCATTTGCCACAAGATCCTTGAGCACAGTAAATTCCACTGGCTCCTGAGGGTTAAAAGGAATAAGGACAAAAAGTTGTTTGTTGTTGATATTATAGTTGTGATACTTATTAGTTTGTTGTGTGATCATTTAGAATATCTTCTTAATATATTTTTCACAGGAGTCCTGTAATTTTATTGGCATAAGGAACTTCTGGTAGCAAAAATCCCTCTACCAATGGAAATCATCAACTATTTTGCCACTTTTAGGGTTAGAAAGGTGCCGGGGGCACCAAGGGATTGGTGAAGAGACTTGTTCAGGATCACACAGAAGTAGGACTTGATACCAGGTTTTCCTGACTCCAAGACTAGTTCATTGTCTACAGAAGGATGCAACTTCTCAATTTTTTAAATGTGGATTTAAAATTTTCTTTTTCCTAGTTTATCACAATCTCCCCAGTGATGATAGATTTAGAGCTGAAAAGGGATCTTAGAGATCATCTAATCCACCCCCTGTCATTTTACTGCTGAGAAAAACTTAGTACCAGAAAGGTTAAGTGATATATCCACAATGACAGCAAGCAGGAAGGGGAGGATTCAAACCCAGGTTCCTTGACTCTAGATCCAGACCTCTTTCTACTATATGATACAGTCAGAGATTTTAATTTGTTCAAATCAGCAAGCCCAAGCAAAACATGCTCATGCACTGAAAGTAAGGAAACAAGCATTTACTAAGCACCTACTATGTGCCAGGCATTGTACAAAGCACTATACAAATATCTCATTTAATCCTCACAATAACCTTGGGAGGAAGGTGCTATTAGTATCCGCATTTTACAGTCAAGGAAACTGAGGAACTGAGAGGTTAAATGACTTGCCCCAAATCACATAGCTTTTTATCTGAAGCAGGATTTAAGCTTAGGTCTTCCTGACTGCAGGCTCAGTGCTCTATCCACTGTACTACCTGGCTGCCTATAGAAAGAAGTGACAACGGTGATTGCTGACCTATTGCCAGTGATACTACTACAGCTGAAGTTAGCAGACAATTTTTTAAAAAGTAGATTAATACAGATGCTGACATTCAAATAAATGACCGTAAGTGCTCCTATGTAGTAAGCTATTATTTCAAGCTATTATTCCATTAGAATGTTGGATAAATATATAATGTCTTCATACAAGAAGAATTAAGTGACTATCCCACTCATTACAGCAGTTCTCCCACATCTTTTCATCTCTTCTCCAACCTCCCATGTCTCCTTCTCTTCCCACTCTCTCAGCTGAACACCTTACCTCATACTTTACTGAAAAAGTTGAGGCACAGAAAACGCTTTCTCCCCTCTTTCTCCCTTCACACCATCCAGATGCCTTCTGCCATTATCTCTTTCTTCACCCCATCTCACATAAGGCAGTGAAGGCCCAGTTGTACTTCTTTCTGCTACTCTGCCATTTTGGCTCTGCCTGCTTCGTCACCTAATTTCAACTGGGCTCTCACTGCTGCATTTATTCTTCACTGATTGACTTTTTAATAGTTTCTATTCCCAGCTTTCTCTTCTCTCCTCAAGCCACTTACACCATTCCTTCCTACCTCCCTCTCAGCTGAGAACCTCAACTCATTCTTTTCTGAGAAAATTGATGCCACCAATAATGAGCTCCCTCTTCTCCCTAATCCTTGACCTCAAATTTTCTCAATGAGATCCTGGTTCTCCACTATTCCTCCATTCCAATCTCTGATCAAAAGGGATTTCTTTTCTTTGCCAAGACCAATCACTCTACCAGTGCTCTCAGAGCCCATCTTCTCCAGGAACTTGACTCTTCAATTATCCCTTTTATTTTTCTCTCCTTATCCATTGATTTCTTCACTGCAGCTTACAAACATGACCAGATAGTGTCCATTTTTAAAACAAACCAAAACCTTTTGTTTGACCTCACCATCTCTTCAAATTATTATGTATCTCTCATCCCTTTCATGACAAAAATCCTAGAAAAATCTGTCAACATTCATAGTTGCCACTTCCTTACATTTCTCTTATAATTTGACTTTTTACCACATTGGCTAACTGAAACGGTTATTTCTAAGGTTACTAATGTTCTCTTCGTTGCTGAATTCAAAACTATTTCTCAGACTTCCGCTTTCTTAACCTCTCTTCAGTGTTTTACATTGTTAATCTTGCTTATCTCCCTCTCACCTTCACAACTTTTCTCAAGACAACTTTCTCATGTTTCTCCTATTTATCTCACCTTTCTTTTTTAGTTCCCTTATCTGAATTATCTATGGTCTAATCTCTAAAGGTAAATGTACCTTAGGGCTCTGTCCTGGGCCCTCTTCTCTTTCTCTCTTTCTGTGTACATATATATATATATATATATATATAAAATATATGTATATATGTATGTATATTATATATATGTATACATACACACACATATATATATGTACACATTCTCTTTTCTTGGTGATTCTTTCTATACAGATGACTTCCAAATCTAAATCTGCATATGCAGTCTTCATCTCTCTCCTGAGATCCACTCTCTGTTGGATGTCTCCAACTGGATTCCCATAGATATTTCAAACTCAACATATCCAAAACAGTGTTTATCATCAGAGAAAATAAAAGGCTCCCACTCTCATAACATAACCTTCAGGTTACAGAAATCTACCCTCTGCTTTGTAACTCCTCAATTCAGTAAGTTCCAGTGATTCTCTTGCTTCTAGGATAAAATATAAACTTCAAAATGAGCAAAACAAATATATATTTTTTGAGGATGGGAAGAAAAAAAGACTTCATGAACACCATAAATTCTTGGTTATTTGATTAACAAGGGACTATTTTGATTCAGAATAATCAAGATAAAAGAAAATCACAATATGGAAATGCTAATTGAAGAATTTTATATGTGTCTTTTTGAATCACTAGTAAAGTTGCATACACATTTGTAGGTGTTGTGTAGTTGTCTAGTCATGTCTGACTCTTGTAGACCTTATCATGAACCATAGTATGTCAGGCCCTTCTACCCTCTATTATTTCCCAAAGTCTGTCTAAGCTCATGTTTGTTACTTCCATGACACTTTCAATCCATTTCATCCTCTGTTATACCCTCCTCCTTTTACCTTCAATCTTTCCCAACATCAGAGTCTTCTCTAATGAGTTCTTTCTTCTCATTATGTGGCCAAAGTATTTAAGCTTCAGCTTTGGTATTTGTCCTTCCAATAAGTAGTCTGAATTATTTTCTTCAAGTATTATTTGTAGGTATAGAAATGTACAAATATTATTTTTAATTGTCTGCAATTATATGTTGTTGTATAATCCTAGTGCGGAGATACACTAGTCTTGATCTCAACACTGATGCTTACTACCTGTGTGACCTTAAGCAAGTCAGTTAATCTCCCTGAGCCTCAGTTTCCTAATTTGTAAATTATTGGCATTGGATGATGTGACCTCTGAGGTACCTTCCACCTCTCAGTCTGTGATCTTCTTGTTTGAGGGGTTTGTGATCTCAAGAGCAAAAACAGAGCCACACACTCTTCTAATTTGGGGATTAATAATATACAAGTCACTTCTAGAATATGCAATACAAAAAGGACATGAGGACTCTTGGCTTCCACATTATTGCCACCTTGGGTCACAGCCTTATTCTGTTGTCCCGGCATAAAGTTGCAAGTGTAATTACAATGATGCCTAGAACTACAGGCTGATTTTTAATGGTCCAGTTCTTTGAGTGGCCCAGCATAGCTTCATACTCAAGAGGACAAAGAGATCTGGAGCCTTTCACAAATCCTCCAATCCAGAGTAAGTAGAACAATGGTAGGCTGAAGCAGCCCATACTAGCTGTCTAGAGCTGATTGTTAAATTTTCAATGTGAATATTTATATCTCAGAAATCAGTAATTGCTACAAATCAGGGCTTGCTTCTTCATTTCATTGACTGTTAGACGAGAAAGTGATGGAGAAAATGTTAATAATGCAGATTAAACTTAAAAGTTAGTCTTAAGTACATCCCCTCCCCAAGCCAGTTGTTAAACATTTACCAGCACACCCCTGAAATACACTTCCCTCCAACCCCCAGAACCTTTGATTGCAACCAATCAGGAGTAGGCCAGATAAAGACAAACATAAGAGTTAATAGAATTCTTTTGGTATTGGACCTGTATCCATGGATTCACCAGGCATTATAACTTCTGTTACTGCATCCCCCATCCTCCTTTAATCCGACTGTATCTTGAGAGGAAATGTGAAAAATCAGTTTCACTACTTCCAGTTAGGACTGTATGTAAGCTATCACAGAAAAATAATTTGTCTATGGCCTTTCCTCAAAACTCTCCAAGCATTCTTTGGTCACATTTTTCAGTGTCTCACAAATGTTAGTCAGGAAACTCTTCCAAATGTCAAACCTAAATTTCTTCTGCTACCATTTAAGCCAATTCATTCCTTTCCCATTAGATAGATTTTGGAGGGTTAGCAGCTGTGCACCAAGGTGAAGAGAGCTCACAGCTGCCCAAAGTTGTGAATTCTATGCCCTTACTCTCTCCCCCCCCCTTCTCCCATCCATTAAGAGAGGCAAATGTGCTTAAGTAAGGGAGTAGGTGTGGGTGGAAACCAGTCCCTGGATGATGGGGATGAATCCTAGGAAAGATTTTTAGTGTGTAAGGCACTAGAGTTAGCCTTTGATTTGTGTGACTATGTTGAAATAGACAGAGTAACAATTCGAAAGAGGAGAAATGCTGGTTGTTGTGGATAATATTGGTGAATGATGTTTCCTTTTGTGTCAGGTGGAATTTTGGGTCCGCAGTCCAGTCCTAGTGGGTGTTTATCCCTTCAGGGTCCAAGGATAGATATGAAGAGAGAGTATATACTGGTGCTGTAAGGAAACTGGCCTTACTCATTAGTTTTTTGTGCTCTGATGTGTTGGGTCCTACTGCTGCTTGGGGAAGAAGGAAAAAAAAAACATTAGGAATGTACTGTTTGTCAGGTACTATGCTAAGTGCTTTACGGATATTATCTGTTTGACCCTCACTAAGGTGCTATTATTATGCTCATTTTACAGTTGAGGAAACTGAAGCACCCAGAGGTTGAGTTGCCCAGGGTCACACAGCTAGTAAGTGTCTGAAGCTGAATTTGAACTCTAGTCTTCCTGACCAGCACTCTCTCCACTCTGCCACCTTGTTGCCTCTAACACTTCAAGGAGTTATTGATGATGGCATTTACCAAGTGGAGGTGGTGGTGGTGAGGATTCTATGATGACAAAGCCCTGACAGAAATAAATATCTTATTGATGCAGTTCTTGATCCCCAATAGTCTATGCTCTGGAGGACAAGGAGCCCAGGATGAGGTCAGGGTTGACTCAAAGCCTAAGCAAGAGAGAAAGAATGGATCCATATATGATATCTAATCTCCATAGACACATAAAGCAACTGCTACAATTAACTTAGGAGCAATGGGACCTTTCCAAGCAGGGGATTTGAATGCACCAGTTCAGAGTCCAACAGATTAATAGTACATCATTTTAAGGGCAACTAGGTAGTATAGTGGATAGAATGCAAGACTTGGAGTCAGGAAGAGATATCTTCCTGAGTTCAAATCTAGCCTCAGACACTTATTAGCTGTGTGATCCTGGCCAAGTCACTTAAGACTTTTTGCCTTAGTTCCTCAGCTGTAAAATGAGCTGGAGAATGAAATGGTAAACCATTTTAGTATCTTTGCAAAGAAAATCCCAAATGGGGTCATATCAGATGCAATGGAAACAACTCAACAACAAAATAAACATTAACAAATACAAATTTCATGCTCGTGTCAAGACATCACTTGTGATGTCATTGGTCCTCTTCGATAATAAAGGACAAACAACGCTTAAGATGAGCTTTCAGTGAAGCTAAGAATTATAAATGGTTAAAATGAGGATGAGTGCATCTCAGTTATGAGGACTAGATTATGCAAAGGTACAGACATGGGAAAAAGAACGATAAATTTGGGACACAGTTAATAAGTCAGTTTGGCTGGAACATGGAGCACAAGAAAGGGAATAAAACTTTTCTTACTCTCAGTTGTTCCATCTGTAAAATGAGATGATAATTCTGAAAAGTATCGCATCGCCCTTAAAGTTATTCCAATAGTCCTGGTGTAAGTAGGCAGCAGCATATTGTCAGTGCCAAATAGCAAGTGTCCTAAAAGACATCATGAAGGTGATGTATAATTGGAGAAAGAAGTGGGCTAGTCATGAAACAAAAGGAAGGATTAACAGATGACAACTTGAGTGCTGCACTGGGATCCAAGAAGTACTAAGTGATCTACAGGGAAACCCTAGTACATGAGGTAAATTCCCCATCAAAGAATTTTTGAGAAGGATTTGAGCTAGAAACCTGGGTGAGAAGGCATTCTTGAGTTGCAACCTACACCAGTAGAGGGAGTTACCACACTGATAAGGTGATAGAGCCATTGACACAAAGTATTTTTCTTAACCCAGTTCTTTTCATAGCCTGTAATTAAGGCAAATGAAAGGAAATGGGGGAAAATATTTTGGGCCACAATATTCAATGCAACTGTAAATATTTTCCTTGTCTTGAGAGTGCATTGTGTAGATATGATTACAGAGATGTTTTTCACATTCCTTCTTTGTAGTTCTATTTTCTCTTTATCATCATTCTCTAATTTTAATTTTGAGCCTTTTTCTTTATCCCTTTCAGTCCTCCCCTCCCCTATTTTAAAATTAGTTTTGTCTCAATCTCATCACTTCTATTTCTTCCCTCTTTAGTCTCACTCGATTCCCTCACTTTTTCTCCATTTCTATCTATGAGCAGCAGATGTGTGTAGGCACAGTCATGCTACAGCAAGAATCTGGACTCTAAAATAACTGCTCACCATGCCAGGGTGTGTTTGTTCCAGGAGAGCAGGTGAGTGACTATTCGTAAAGCTTATGATGAGTCAGCCACATTGATATGTTTAGGCTTTTTTTAAGGGTAAATTTTACAGTATGAAGAGAGATTCAGCATGCAGGGAACTTGAACAGCAGGCCAGCAAACTTTTTAAAAAATAATGTGCCAAGGTTCTGACCCCTTCCCTTTTGGTGTGGACAGCACAGATCTGCACATGCTCTGATTCTTGAGAAGCAGGGTATTGAACATTTGTTAAGCGTTGGGAGGGAGGTGATGAAGGCAGTGAAGGTGGAGGGGGGAGTAAATTCTTCCAAGCACTGGAGGATTGAAGGGGACTTTAAACATTTGATGACTTGGATTATGTGTGTGTATGTATATGTTTATGTGTACCACATATGACTGATTCTTAAGAATAGAGATATTTGACTTTTGTTTAGCTGCTGGTACAGTGGAAAAATCACTGGCTTTGGAATCAAAGGACATGGGTTTAAATTCCATCCCAACTGTTTACTCCCCGTGTAACTTTGAACAAGTTGTTTAATCTCCCTGGGTTTCATTTTCCTCATCTGTAAAAATGAAGGGGTGGGACTAGTTGACCTCTAAGATTTCTTCTACCTCTAAATCAATGATCCTATGCATACATGATCCTGGGAAAATGGCTGGCAATAGCTTCCCCTAATAATGGGAAATGAGTGATAGGAATCAACCCACATAATATTTCTGGTATGTATTCTCTAGGCTAGGTACTGACCCTATTTAGGTGAATGATTTAGACTTGAGATGAATGATTTAGACTTGAGATGTTGCGAACTCAGAAAGGTTTTAAAGAGAGTAATGGAAATGGTTGGAAAATTATAAAATAGGTACCATTGGGAATGACTAAAAGAATCAGAATTATTTAACTTAGAGAAAAAGTTAAGTGATATCATTCATCCAACAAACATTTACTGAACACCTAAAATACAAAAGGTTCTGTATTAAGTAATTTGAAACTTTATTGGAGGTGTGATCTCATCCATACTGCAACCCATCTACACATTGTTATCTTGTATACCTCTTGTTCATATTCTCCCATAAATCCTTAATAGGAAGTTCACCCAATATGATGGAGGCCTTTCCCTATCTAAAACTTTTTTTTGATGCACACTCATAGGAGGAAAAAAAAGTTCAAATCCAGCTTCAGACACTTAAAGATTTGGGCAAGTCACTTAACCTCTGTTTGCCTCAATTTTGTCAACTGTAAAATGGGGCTAATTACTACACCTGCCTTGCAGAATTGTGTGAAGATCAAAAGAGATAAAGTTTGTAAAGCACTTAGCACAGTGCCTGGCACATAGTAATGCTATATAAATGTTTATTCCCATTATAAAAATACAAAAATCAAAATGAAAAAGATGAGATAATATTAAATAAATCACAGTATAAAATATTTTTTCTATTTTAATCATTAATATTAGAAAACACTTTTTGGTCTCACTAAACTATTTAAAGAATAATATTTTTAGTGAAGGCAATATGTTTGCATGTTTATTTTAAGAAATCTTGTTTTAATCCTTTGTGATACAATGATTTGACACTGCTTCTAAGTTCAGTTTATTCTGATATGTAGTTTTAATGACTGTAACAACTGAAAAAGACTCAAATGGATGAACTGCATCCTGCCAAATTATAATATTAATTTTTAAATTCCATCCATCAATTATGCAATTTTTGTTGTTTTGAGGCTAATAAATTTCCATCTTCACAATGTTAATCAGTTGTTCTTGGAAACTAATTCATAGGCGTTGAATTTTTATATTTTTAATAGATTGGTTTAAAACCCACTGAAACTCTTCATCCAGAAAAATTTTCAACAAGTTAAAAAATTCTGTTTTCAAGTTTTTAGAGCATGTAGATGTTTGTTATGGGTGGGATGCTTACATTATTTTTTGAAACAAGCATAGTTTTTAAATGTCTGCTAATTTTGATGCTTTCAAATACTCGTTGGCTAATATCTCAAGGTACAATATATACATAAGATGATGTTCATTATTATTCATAGTGGATATAGATCCAAATTTTAAATAATCTTAATAATTTTAAGTTTTTTACTAGCCCTGTCAGATCAAGTAGATCATAATTTATCTACATGTTTTTAAAAGCTGGTAATATGACTAATGAAGAGCTTGTCCTAGCAGGGGTTCTTAACCTGGGGTTCATGAACTTTAAAAAATATTTAATGATTGCATTTTAATAAAATTGGTTTCCTTTGACTCCTATGTATTTCATTTTATGTATTTCATTTTATGTATTTAAAAGCATGATTCTGAGAAAGGTCAGAGGTTTCACCAGACATAAAATAGTTTAAGAATCTCTGTACTAGGGATAGGAGAAATGTAATTCCTATAGTTTTCTTGTTGCTTGTGTGTGGTCTCATTACAAGTATTATCTTTAATCTACTGTGTCTTTTAAGGAATCTTCTTAAGCCCTATGTTTGTGAGGGATAGTTTACTCTAAGCTAGATAATATGATCCATAAATTCACTTTCCTAGCACATAATCTGCAATATATTATAGTATATTGAAAGTCAATGAACATTATGGGGATAGAGCCAAGATGGCAGAGTGACAGGGAGAAATACAGCTGAGCTCCTGGTTAGAAAATCCTCCAAACAGTGCTAGAAAATGCACCAGGTTGACTTCTGATGGGGAAATAATAATAATAATGAAAAAGTCACAACCAGTCTGATTCAGCCCAGGTTGGCATATGGAAACAAAGAAGTCTATAGACACTGAGAACTGGGTCAGGGCAGGGGCCACACAGAGCACCCTAGCACCAGGGAGAAGCTGTGCACCAGGGCAAGGTGAGGTCCCAGACCTAGGCTACCCCCAGACCCATACAAGGCACTGTAACCCCTAGGGATAAGACCCATTGGCCAGTGTTGTTGCCCACTACCCAGCTCTTGGTCACAGATCCATGGCAGACTAAAAAGAAGACCTTTCCATGTTCACAGTAGGAAGGCTCCGGGAAGTATACTGAGAAAGGGGTTTTAAAGAAGGGGTTTTAAAAGTCAGAATAGCAGAGCAGGACCTAAGTTTTAAAAGTCAGAATAGCAGAGCAGGACCTAAGTTCCAATTTCTTGCTTGGCCTGCAGTTCTGTCACTCCAAATCAGCAGAACTTCCCAGCTGACTGATATGGCTGAGTTCAACAGAATTCTACTCTTGCTCTTACTTAAACCCAGGTCAGGAACTTGCAGAGCTCAGACCAGTGAGCCAATAATCAGACTTTGCCCTAGTTCAGACCACTTTGGGACCACTGAAAGCTTGAATGTTCCCAGGCTGTCCTGAGATCCTGGAATAGCACAACATTCAATAGCCCAAGAAAGCAGCAACAGGACCAGTTCAGACTTCCCTCAAAAAGTATGGCAGAGCCCAGTCCCAATATCAAGTCCAAAATCAGGAAATAGCCTGGAAAAATAAGCAAAAATAAGAACTCCACCATAGTAAACTATTATGGTGACAGGGATGCTTAAGACACAAGTACAGAAACAAAACTTCTACAAGCAATGCCTCAGAGAAAACTACAGCTTGAGCACAAACTCAACTAAAATTCATAGAAGAGATGAAAAAGAGTTAAAAATGTTTTTTATAAATTGAATAAGAGCACTGAAGGAATAAATGGGAAAAGAAATTAGAGTTGTGGAAGAAAGAATTTGAAAGATAATTAATGGCTTGTCACAAAAGACATAAAATCTTGTACTTGCAACAAACTACCTGGAAACTAGAATGGACCAAACAGAAGCCAATAACTCTATGAGGCAACAAGAAATATTAGAACAAAATCAAAAGATTAAAAAAAGAAAACATAAGGCATTTCATAGCAAAAAGAACTAAGATGGAAAACAGATCAAAGAGAAAAATTTAAGATTCACTGGGCTATCTGAATGCATGACCAAAAAAAGGGCGAAACTAAGCAAAACAAATCTACCAGTCACCTCCTGAAAGAAACCCCAAAATGAAACCTCCCAAGAACATCATAGCCAAAATTCAGAGTTTCCAAGTCAGATTAAAAATACTGTAAGCATCCAGAAAGAAAGAACTGAAATACGGAAGAGCCACAGTCAGGATCACATACAATTTTGCAGCCCCTATTATAAAGGAGTAGAGAACTTGGCACATGATATTTTAGGAGGCAAAGAATATGAGC
Source organism: Vombatus ursinus (assembly GCF_900497805.2). Classification (NCBI taxonomy): domain Eukaryota; kingdom Metazoa; phylum Chordata; class Mammalia; order Diprotodontia; family Vombatidae; genus Vombatus; species Vombatus ursinus. The sequence goes on from NW_020949613.1 coordinate 17,996,437, forward strand.
TTATAGCAAGAATAACTTATCTAGCAAAACTGAGTATAATGTTAAAGGTGGAAAAATGGATCCTTAATGAAATAGAGTACATAATCATTCCGGATAAAAAGACAAGAGCTGTATAGAAAATTTGAAGTTCAAATACAGGAGTTAAGAGAAACGAAAAGATAGACAAAGAATGACAATTGACTAAACAATAAACTGCTTATATTCTAATATGGGAAGATGGAACATATATCCCCTCTGAGGCCTGTCATCATCAGGGGTCAATAGAGAAAGTCTAGTAAGACAAGGCCTAGGATTGGTTCTGTTACATCTTAATGAGCAGAATGGAAAGAGAGGAGAAGAGGAATACACTGAGCAGAGGAGGGGGAATGAAGAAAACGAAGGTTAGAGAAAGCTATCTCATGAGCAAGGTGCACAAGTAGACATCTACACAAGTAAGAAGAAAGGGTTGGGAAAAACAGCTGATGCTTGAACCTTGCTTTTGGGTAAAGGAAAGAATAAGTCACATATTTCATTCAAAATAAATAATTTTTTAGAACTGAGGGAGTCTCATTTGTAACCAAGATGGAATTCACAGTATGATGTAATATTCACAATTTAAAAATACATCTGTGTGTACAGGAATTTGTAAATAGACGTAAACAAACATTATTTTCCAAGGTCCGGTTTCCATTCCCTTGTCTCCCCTCACCAAAAAACAAACAAACAAACAAACAAAAAACCAGCCCCAAATTCAGCAAGTCCAATCTGTTCAAAATAATTTTAAAATTAAAGGACTAATAATACCAGTTAAACCAAGAAACTCTGACAACAACATCATGTGTCACTGGAGAGTATTACTGAAGGAAAACGGAGTTTTGATTTTAGAAGATACTGGATCATTTAAAACTTATTTTTCAGTAAAAGTGGCACTGATTTTTAAAAGGAAATTTACTCCTTATAGATAATTATTGAGTCAATATGGGTGGTTAACATGTTCACTAGTATAAAGTAATCCAGTGCAGTAACAACTAATTTTAAATTAATCAAGTGTATAAAGTTAGACTATTATTGGCTCCGAAATAGCTATATGAGAAGCCGTACTATAGAAGGCCCACTAGAATTTAAATTCACCATTCCATTCCCTTTCTGTACTGCAGCAGTGTAGCAATATACAAGGTGCCCTGCTGTTCAACTATTTTGCCAAAAATAAATATTTAAAAAAATTTTTTAAAGAAAATTCATTCAACAGGAGAATAGAAAGGAAAGGGGAGAGGGGAAATTTGAAGGAAGGTAGATTAAGAAATGGATTAGTTCTAAGCAAAACAATCTCTAAGGATGAACAAAAATATTTATACCTCTTAGGAGGTGGCAAAGAATAGAAATCAGAAGGGGTGTTCATAAATTTAGGAAATGATGAATAATTTATGGTACATAAATGTGTTGCAATACCATTGTGTTGTAAGAAATGATGAAGGAAGTGGTTTCAGAGAAACCTGGGAAGACGATGAACTAATGCAAAGTGAAGTGAACAGAACCAGAAGAACAATTAATTCAGTGACAGCAATATGGTAAAGGCAAACAGCTTTGAAAGAATTAGGATATGTTATCGGCATAATGACCAATCATGATTCCAGAAGACTAATGATGAAGCATGTTATCAACCTCCTGATAGAGAAATAAAGGACTCAGATTATAGAATGAGACAATTTGGGAGAGATGCATGGCCAATGTGGAAATTTGTTTTAATTGATGATACATGTTTGTAACAGTTTTGTTTTTCTTTAGCTTTTAAGTGTGTGCGTGGCGGGGGGGGGGGTCAGGGTAAGAGGGTAAGAAGGCAAATTTTTGATGATTGAAAAAATATTATTTTAAAAAAGAAAGTGAATGAACAAGTGATGGTGCCACTGTTAACACCTCTTTGATGTGGAACTGAGAGGCAGTGTGGCATACTCAATGGCATGCTGAACCTGGAGTCAGGAAGACCTGGTTTTGAATCCAACCTGAGATACTTACCAGCTATATGATAATTCACTTAACCACTCTGAGCTCAGTTTCTTCATCTGTAAGATGAGAAATTTGGATTCATAGACACATGGTCCTTTCCATATTGAAACCTATAAGCCCAAGAAGCACACTGTCCTCAAGATACCTTGGTATACATGACATGAAACCATATGACATACTGAGTGAGAGATATCCATTGTCAACCCATTTATTAAATATTAGTAAAGTTTAATTTCTTTCTTTTAGATAAAAAAGTATAAATAGAAGTTATATTCACTTCCTATATGTTGATGGATTGTCTCACGCACCCCTGGGTTGCATACACACCACTTTGGAGACAGCTATTCTAGATCTCGTCACCAAATGGATGGATGGATATCAATGGAACACACAGGCTGATCAAATGAGAGAGCTTATGAAAAGTGCTTTGCAAACTTTGAAGCATTATATAAATGCTGAGTATTATTGTTACTACATAATTCCTTTTTCAATCATATTTCTATTGAATGAATCTTTTCTGCTCTTCTTCTGTGCAATTATTTGCTAGTAATATGTCACAGTCTATTCATGCCTCTATGTGTCCCTCTGTTGTCAGTCCACTAACTGTCTTTCAACTTGAATTTTTGTTTAGAAACAGTAGTGTTCCCTGATTCTGTCATACAGCATCACTGGAACAATACCGTTACTAAAAAGAAAAAAAAAAAGATGGATCTTTGTTTTGGAGAGGAGCTTGTTCATTAACAGGGGTCATTAAAGACACTGCACAATTTCCCAAAGGCTATCCAATATACTCTTCTGTTTCTTCTCAATTCTGGGCACAGCTCATAAGGTATTTGTGGTGATGCACAAGATCTATGGGTTGTCCATCCAATTACATATCATGGTCTAGGCAATATGCATTCTTCAACTACTTGGTTTTTCCTGTAAAAAATGTAGAACTCTTATGAATAATTATGAATTTCATTTAGAGGTTTCTGCAATGTTCTGCACTAAGTACTATGGAAAATGCAATACTATTATGTGTGGGATTTGATATCTTCCCTTAAAAAATTTACAATCTAGTAAGTACTTCAGAAAATACTAATGACTATTGAATTATTCTCTATCTTTAATGGGGGGGGGGGAGAATAATAACCTCTAAGAGTTTTAGTGCATTGGACAGCAATGTTGCCTAAAGACATCTGGATGCAACAGTATAATGGATGGAATACTAGACTTGGAGTATGGAAGATCTTGATTCAAATCCTGCTTCAGGTACAAGCTTTGTGGCTCTGAGCAAATTATTTAATTTCTCTGAGCCTTGTCTTCCTCATTTGTGAAAATGAAGGAGCTGTACTCAGTGACATGTGAGGTCCCTTTCAGCTGCAAATCTATAATCCTCTGACCCATTTGCCAGTAAGCTAACAAAAAAGATGAAAGAGAAAAAAAGTTGGAGATAATTTTGAAGTAACTTATTTTACATTTCCTTAGATGCCAAGGAAGATGAGAAAAAATGTTATTTTATGGCTCACACTGGTTCACTTGACACCCTTTTCTCCCTTTTCTGCTACTCTGCCACTTAAACAAGGCATTATACAAGCCTGAGTACCACTTTCTTTTTTTTTTTTATCTATTTCAAGAGGTGACGTACATGGCTAAAGAATTCATCACTTAAGTCAGAAGTTTTTAACTTAGAGATGGGAACTATACATACACACGTATATGTATATGTATATGTACATACTTACATATTTTGTATATAAATGCAGACACATAACTGTTTCAATATAATTTCTTTCCTTTGTAATCCTATGAATTTTATCTTAAAAACATGGTTCTGAGAAGGGATCCATAGGCTTCACTAGATTACCAAAGGGATCCAATGCACCAAAAAAGTTAAATGCCACTGACCATTTAACATTTAACCTATCAATGGTGAACTTCTCTGTATTCATTTTATTTGACCCTCAAACAACAGACAGTCTGTCACAGGGCCAATCACCACAGCCTTTCTGGACTATATAGGGCATGCTGGAGTTTGTTTTCCATTAACATAGCCTGCAAGAACATAGAGTAACCTCCACATTGCAAGGGAAGCACCTTGAGTAGGACTTTAATGGAATACCTACTTGGGACTGGACAACATCATCAAAAAACAATGACTATATATTTTAACATACTGGAAAAGACTAGTTCTGACATGTAATTTCAGAGTCATTTGGCTGTTTGTGGTCATTAACTGCTCTGGTCAACGCTAGCACCAAATTAGAAGGAAAAATGAAAGATAGATGCCATTGTATACAATTGTAACAGCTCCAACCAGACATTTATATAAACTGCTGACTCTGACAAATGAGAACTGGATAAAAGTAAAGACATTGACTCTGATCACCACCATTTATTAGAAAATTTAACTAATGTAAAACAGCTACTATAATGAGGGCAATGTAGCACAGAAATTAGTTTAACTAATGAACACTTGATGTTCTTGACAAGCAGAAGGGCAGAGTAGTCAAGATCAGTGCTTGTTTAGAGTACAGGTTCACTTTGAAGTAAAACATTGTATATAATATCAAATTCAATTTGTTGGTTAGTTTTGATGAATTAACTTTTTACCTCTTTCTTTTTTATTATATCAGATTACTTGCTGGTTGCAGGAATAAATACATGTTCAGATATTAAGTTGTCATAACCCCAAAAATACAATACAAATTTAAAAATTATTACGGAATATGAAGGAAGATTATCAACAGTGTCGTCTCACAAAACAATGAAAAGGAAGAAAGTAGAAAATGAGAATGTAGAAGGCTTGGCATGTGATCCAGGTCATTCTGAGAGGATTTATAGATGAAACTGGAAGGACAACAAGAATTCTCATAAAGGTAGTATAGAGATGAAAAATGGTATAGGTCAGGCAGCATTTCTATAGCAGTCTATTTTCATCCCTAGTGACAGTTGATGAAACCACTACATTTGGACTCATTCACCTCATTCCCCAATGTGCTATATGAGGAAGTAGAAATGACACTCAAGAAAATGAGGTCAAGAAGAGTGGCTGCAATCATCCAATGATCAATGATGAAGGCAACACAATTTTAAAGGCATTTAGGGATTGGTTTTTAGGATATCTCAAAGAGGAAAAGATTACAGACTAGAAAGATAACCAGAGAGTATTGCTATGGTATAATGAAAATAGATCCAGATTTGGGTTCAGAAGTCCTATGTTCAAATCTTGGCTCACTAACTTAATTCCTTTATGATATGGGGAAAGTCACTTAACTTATCTCAGGCTCTGTTTTCTTGCAATCCGTGTGTCCTAGAACCAAAGACCAGGTTTACATGAACTGGGTTTCATCAAGAGGATTCCTTACAGAAATGTGTCTTTGGCTGTTTTTGGCCTTACCCAGGGTTTACCCTGAGAACATTAGAATTTGCCTTGAGTTTAGACCTTAATCCAGCTACTGCAGGAGCACCATCATAGTGCTCCTGTGGGAAAGTGTTTCCAAACTTTGTATAGCAATAACAAGAGAAAAGGTCATGTTTCACCCTCTTTTTCAGAAGACAATCTATGCAAATAACATTCTTGGCTCATTTTTTGCTCAAAAAAATTAAGAATTTATTAAAATTTTGTAACATTACAAAATAAATCTTAAACAAACAGCAAATATAGTAAACACAGATATTAATGTATTGATAAAATCCTTTACAATCATTTTTATAACAAAATAATAAAAGTTAGCATTTATATAGTGTGTTAAGATTTGCAATACCTTTTACAAGTGTTATCTCATTTGATCCTGACAACAATCCTGTGAAGTAGGTGCCTTATTAGGGCAGCTAGGTGGCACAGGGGATAGTGTGCTGTTCCTGGAATCATGAAAACTCATTTTCCTGAGTTCAAATCCAGTTTCAGACACTTAGTAACTGTGTTACCCTAGGCAAGTCACTTAACCCTGTTTGCCACAGTTTGCTCATCTATAAAGTAAGCTGGAGAAAGAAATGGAAACCACTCCATTATCTTTGCCAAGAAAATCCCAAATGGGATCATGAAGAGTCAGACGCAACTGAACAACAACAAGGTGCCTTATTGTCTCTGTTTTACAGATAAAGAAACTGAGGCTCACAGGGTAGGTGACTTGCCCAGGGTCACACAGTTAGTAGCCATTGCTTTTCCCAAACTTATCAGGGATCTCTTAGTGCCATATTTGATAGCCTTTTCTGTCTTCATTCTTTATGATCTCTTTGATGCATTGACTGACCATAATTTTCTCTTATGTTCTTACTCAGTGTCTCCCAGGTTTTCCTGCCACTACTCTCCTCTCTCCTCCTCTCCTGGTTCTTCTTCTATCTGTCTGACCATACCTTTTGCTCCTTTGCTGGCTCATGATTCATATCATGACTCCTAACTGCAAGTGTGTGGGAAGTGAGGCGGTACAGTGGATATAGTGCTGGGCCTAGAGGTCAGAAGACTCATCTTCCTGAGTTTGGCCTCAGACACTTACTAGCAGTGTGACCCCGAGCAAGTCATTTAACCCCGTTTGCCTCAGTTTCCTCATCTGTAAAATGAACTAGAGAAGGAAATGGAAAATCACTCCAGTATTTTTGCCAAGGAAACCCTAAATGTGGTCCCAAAGAGTTGGACATGACTGAAAAAAGACTGAACAAACTGTATGTACCCTATGGCCCTTTCCTGGACCTTTTGCTCTATAGTTTCTCATGTGGTAACTTCATCAGCTTATAAGGGTTTAATTATTGTATATATGAAGATGACTCACATATTCATATTCCTAGTCTTTCTCCTGAGCTCTGGTCCCACATCACCATATGCTTATTGGATATTTTAAACAGGATATCCTGGAGACATCTCAAACTCAATATTTTGAAAACAGAACTCATTACTTTCCTGCTAAATCCATCTTTCAATAGAACTTCCTTATTCCTATTCAGTTTTCCCCCATTGGTGAGTCTGGTGTCATCTTTGACTAGCCACTCTCCTTTATCTTAAATAATAGGTCAGTTGTCACTTCTTGCTATTTCTTTCTTTCATTTTCAGAAGAAATTCATTATTTGCTTGTTTTCAATATTCATCTTTCCAAAATTTTGAGTTCTGAATTTTGTCTTCCTCCTGCCCCTCCCTCAGCTATCACCTTGCCATTTTTTACCTTCACAGTTTCACTCCCATTCAACAATTTTTCTTAACTTCTTCAGCCAGCTTTAGTTTAGACCTTCATCACTCTCACCTGGACTACTACAATGACTTCCTAATTGGCCTCCTTGTCTTAAATCTCTCCCCACTGACTCAAATTTGTATTCACTTGAATATAACTGTATTAAATAGTTGTACTAAATTCACTGACAGTAGGAGGAATTCACTGATGATTCCTGCATTTGTTGACTCTCCTTTGAACTTTGTTTTTATTGAACAAAGGGGATGTATTTATTTGAGTTTTATTGAGTCAATTCCCACACAGAGGCCAATGTGATTTTCCTTAAGCTCAGATCAATCCACGCCACTCCCCTATTCAATAAACTCCATCATTTGCCTAGTGCTTCTAAGATAAAGTATAAATTTCTCTATTTGGTATTTAAAGCTCTTCACAATCTGGTACTAACCTAGCTTTCTAGCCTAATTATATACTACTTCCCTTTCCACACTCTATGGTTCAGCCAAACTCTGTTCTTCACACCTTCATCTTCTATTTCCATGCCTTTGTACTTGTTGTCCCCCATGCCTGGAGCACGCTTCTTCCTTAACCTTATCTCATAGACTTAGGCATATCCTTCAAGACAGTTCAAGCACTGCCATCTACATGAAGGCTTTCCTGATCTTCCCAACTGCTAGTGCTACTCCCTCTCTAACCTCCTTATATTTTGTTATCTTGAATTTATTTTGTATTTCTTCTATAAATACTTTAAAATGTATGCTATATTTCCTGATAGACTGTATGCTCCTTTAGGGCAAGAATTATTCCAATTTTTTGTCTTTATATTGCCAGCAACAAGCACAGGGTTTGGCAGTTGCTTAGTAAATATTTCTGATTGAAAAATTGATTGTTCAGATGGAGGCAGACTAAATATATAATTTTATTAATCAAAAATGAGTTTCCCACATATTCGGATTTATAAATATTTAGGTCTTTAAAGTAAGAATTATTTCTGTGGACCAGTTAAGCAGCTAGCAAATAGGTCTTTACTTTCTTCTATTTAATTTGTGGTACAGGTATTTTTTTAATGAGATAAACATATAAAAATACTATTCTGGTTCTTTTTTTGTTTTGTTTTTTAGTGAGGCAATTGGGGTTAAGTGACTTGCCCAAGGTCACACAGCTAAAAATACTATTCTGTAAATTTAATATTCATGTAGCCACTTTATCTTGCTAGATCAGGGTATGAATGATTTTGCATTGATATATTGAATATTCAGTTTCTTAAATATATCCACTAGATATACAAGTGTCAGGAGAAATTTTTCTTTATGAAATTATTTTCTTTCATCTTTGTTGTTATCACTAAGAAAAATGACAATTACTTTTTTTTTTAGTTCAAATTCTTTTCAAGGTACAGGAAAGTCAGAATGTTTTGCAAAATTATGTAAGTATCTAATGCCCTATTCTCACACTATTACACAATTTTGCACAGAGCCTTCCTGTTAATGGAATTTTTTAATAAAGCTGATTACTCTTGTAACAAATGGAAAAACCACATGTAGCTCTGCATTCATATTTCTCAATACAACTGATTGTATGGGAAGCATAGAATGTGCCCAAAATGAATAAGAGGCCAATAGACCAACATTTCATCTTGATATCAATTCAGTTCTTCAACTGAAGACTCCAATACAATTTTTCTACATTATATAATGTTCATTTTAAAAATCTGTCATTTATATTACAAATTCCTCTTGATATGGCATTGCCATCAACAAGCTTACAAAGTAAAAAAATCTTCCCTTATGTCAGTTTTAACAGCATATCTTATATATGTAATCTTGCATTTTTATCTTTAACTACATCTGTTGCCTCATCCACTTGTGGCACAAAACAGAAAAAGTTTAGTTTTTCAACAAATTGATTACAAAGGTCTTTCTTCACTAATATAGGCAATATTTACTGCCACATTGTTTTCCAGTAAAATGAAATCCTTTGAAGATCCTAGTATGTCATTTATCAAGATTTGTTCTTAACATGTCCATAGCTTTGGGTAACACCGATGTTCCCATTATCAAATGGGGCTTTTTACACTCAGCAGTTCTTTAATCAACCCCATATCATGCAAGAAATCCTTCTGATGTTACATAGTGTTTCAAAAGAATATTTTCACACTAGAGCATATAATTTTCTCTGGAAAAATTCCCACATCTTGCCAACGTATTCTGCACATACACTTTCAAGACATTTCCATTTATTAGGTTACACACTCTATGGAACTAAAATATTTGCACAAGGCAAACATAATGGTCATTCCTTCAAAAGCAGAACTTGTGAATCTCAATGACAAATATTATAGATCTTATTTTCTGGTCTTCGGCTTTTTACTTTGTATTATTTTATTTCTACTACTTATATTATCTCTTTATTGCTTTCTTTATTAGCTTTAACTGATTTAGGGGATTTCCTATTCCAGCCAGTTATGTATTTGTCCATTATGAAAGGATATTATTTTCTTTAACAATTAAAGCAATAAAAATTTTAACATTAAATGTAAATGTGATTGCTGATAAGTTTGAACCATTAACTTTAACTGTTCTTTAGCTGCTTCATTTTTTTAACTGTTACATTTCTCCACATAATTCCTTTTGGTAAGAATAATAAATATAAAATGTCTCCCCCCCCCAAAAAAATATATGCAACTTTTAAAATTTGAAAGTGAACTTTTATTGAAAGAAGATAAGGTGCCCAGTATGAATTATGTGTCATAAAATATGATGAATCTGTAGAGTCTAGTCATAGAATCATGTGGCATAATTAATTAGTGTTCTTTTTAAATTAATTTAAAATACATATATATATAGACACACACATATATAATCAATAAGATTGTCAACCACAGCCAAGCAGTAGACTAGGAGATGCAGATACAAAGACATAAATGAAACAGTCCTCACTCACAAGTAGCTTACATTCTATGGGAGGAGGAGAGAAAACAACAAATACATAGATGATTATATACAAATATAAGGATGGGGTCACCTGAGTCAATCAATTAAATCACCCCACCCCACTTAAAATAAAATGGAATGGATAGCCTCTCAGTTCCCTTTCAGCTCTAAAACTATGATTCATATATCACAATTTATTGGGCATTCCTCAGTTGATAGGCACCTGGTTTTTGCTGTTATAAGAAGTGATGTTATAAGTATTTTGGTCTAGATAGTGCCCATCTTTCTGTCTTTTCTCTCTTTGGTGTATATATCTAGCAGTGGAATCTCTGGGTCAAAAGAAAAATGTTGGATTTTTCTAAATGCTGGACCTAGGCTTCTGTTTGGTGGTCTCCTTCAGTCTAGTGTCAATTAAAATGAAATTACTAATGGATATACTACAGCTATTATTGTTCAATATTTACAGAATAAGCATAGTATGTAAGACATGTTTTTACATTTGGTCACAATGGAAAGTGATGGATAAGAAAAAAAACCCACATAAGGGACAATGACCTATAAAATGTGCATTTATGAATCTAAATATAGGCTATAAAAAGGATGCTCTTGTGACTCACAAAGGGGATGACCTATTAACTCATATGGAGTGCAATAGATTAACTCTTGTCAGAATTAGGTGAAATTTACTCAGCAGATTGTCATATTTCCTCTACTGATTGATTTTGCTGTTTTGATATTTGTTTTTTTGGTTTTTTGGTTTTTTTGGCTTTGTGGTGAGGCAATTGGGGTTAAGTGACTTGCCCAGGGTCACACAGCTAAGTGTCAAGTGTCTGAGGCCTACTTTAATATTTGAATACATTTTCTTAAGAGCTTTAGTTCTTATTTCCTTAAATGGCAGCAGACTGAAGTAATAGGACAACCAGAGACAGAAGTGTATAGAAAAGATCAAATGAGATATATCTATACTTATATATGTGTATGTATATATAGCATGTGTATCTGAAGGCTCAGATTGGTGGGGAAAAAAACAAGAATTATGAGGATATCATTTTTTCTCTATTCAATGACAGGCAGCATTTACTGATTTGGAAAAATGCCTGCCACTAAAATATTTGTAGGACGCTTCATTCTCCTATCTCAGCCACTGATGTACATTCTCCTAGTATCTCTTAAAGACTATATGTTACTAGTGTCATAATCATCAGAGATGACAAATAGCCCTTGGGCTTTTGGAATGACAGTTTGGGTTGCTAGTGCAAAGAAGAGGGCACTGGTGACCCTACATTAACTCACATCGAATGACCAACTTGTAGTGGAAAGACTATATATGCAAAAAATACAAAAAAGAAGTCCCCCTGAAAGGCTTTTCTGAGCACTTTACAAAGGGGGCAGATTGGTACAGTGAAAGAGAATTTGGGAATAAGAAGATATGGGTTGAAGTCTTAGTTCTGTTATCTGTCTCACTCTGGGCAAATGGACTCAGTTTCCCTATTGGTAAAACGATATCATTGTATTAGATGGCCTCTAAGATCCATTCTGGATCTAAACTCTATCTCTTGTGATCACATGAATTAAATAAAGCATCATCCCAAAACAGTGGATACAAGAAAAGGTATATTTTAAAATTTTATTTTTGTGTAGAAAGATCATCAGGACAGGCAACCTAAGTTCCATCTCTGGCATTGTCACTAATTACATTTTTAACTTTGGGCAAGCCATTTTATCTTTATGGAAAATTTTTTCTTCATTTCTAAAATAAGGGGATTGGACTAAGTCATCTCTAAGTTTTCTTCTGAATCTGAAGATAAACAGTTATCAATAGCATAAAGACAGTCTCAGTTTTAGCTAAGACTATTTTCTTTTCAAATTTCTTCCAAAATGTTTTTCTAAAGGTCCCATGGAGATGGAGCATTGCCACCTAGAGATAGAACTTACAAACATGAACATAAATACTATGTACGATAAAGAATCTTTCATGTGATTAAAATTCTTTATAATTTCTTCCTATATCCAAAGATTTTTAACTCTTAAGTATGAGAGATGGGAAGAAAAAAAAAACACAAGAAGAAAATAGTGGATCATTCATTTAACAAATAGTTGTTAAGTGCCTAATATGTTCATAACAACAGACATAACATCATTGGACAATTGCGATTATTAATATTAAGTAAGGCATAAAACAGGGAGAAGATGTTCACTAAAGATGCTTACCACCATAATAGAGGAGATCCAGTGCAGAATTCCAGTGGAAGAGGGTTTCTCTATAACTTGTGAGGTCCCATAGATGCTCTTATTTTAGGATAGTACTGTGGGGTAAACAATCTACTTTATACAATCTACCAGATAAGGAAGGAAGAAAACAAACATTTATTAAGTACCTACTATATGCCAGGCATTACACTAAATTTTTTTTTGTTGTTTAGTCATTTTAGTAGTGTCTGACTCTTCATGACTCCATTTGGGATTTTCTTGACAAAGATACCGGAGTTCTTTGCCATTTCCTTCTCCAGCTCATTTTAAAGATGAGGAAACTGGCAAACAGGGTTAAGTGACTTGCCCAAGATAACACAGCTAGTAAGTATCTGAGGCTGAATTTGAATTTGGGTCTTCCTGTCTCTAGGCCTAACACTCTATCCACTGTGTCACCTAGCTGCCCCAAGTGTTTTACACATATTATCTTATTTGACCCAGCTCTGAGAACTATTATTATCCTAATTTTAGAGTTGAGGAAATCGAGGCAGACAGAGATTAAGTGACTTGTCCAGGATCTCAGAGCTAGTAAATTTCGAAGGTTAGATATGAACTGAGGTCTTTCTGATTCCTGGCCTGTCAGTCTATTCACTGTGCTGCCTGGCTGCCATAATCACTCAAAAGGATTCAGCATAGCTATCCACAGCGGAAAAACCAAATGGATAAAGAACGCATATTGTCCAAACTGATAAAGTCTTGGATGGACAATCCAATGAGCTCATCAATGAGTATGTGTTCCATGGTTATACATCATGCACAGACAAATAAACTAGATTCAGAACTGGAAAAGAGGGGGAAGTTGTATGATCCTCTCAAATCTGATCCCTCAAAATTACCCCTAAATGATTAAAATCATTTTAAAAAATCAACTTATTCTTCCAGTGCTTCTATATGGATATTAACCATGGAATAACATGCAATAACATTGGAATACCAAATGGAATACCATTTAAAATATTCTAAAGAAATAAATTTGAGGAGCATCCAAAAAGACAATGAAGAGGTAGGTATGGGTACAAGCAGTTGATGATACAACATATTATCATCAAAAAATTTTTCAGGAAAAGTAGCATAAAGGATGTCATCAGAGAAATGTAGGACTGGAAAAAGAATTGGGTTTTCATCTAGTAAGAAAACTGATGGACAGCATGCATTCTGCATTGGTATTCATGTAGTTTCAATTTTTTATTTTAATAGCCATATTCTCTCCCTCTCCTTCCTTCTTCCCTCCTCCCACCTAATGAGAAGACAAGAAATATGATATCCATTATACATATGAAGTTATGCAAGATATATTTCTAAAATGTCAAGGGACCAAGAAGTCCCCTAATATTTTGAAAGGACTCTCTGTGGAGTATATATGGAAGGATATGGACAAGAGTCACACCAGATGAGCAGGCATGGATGGATTGTGTTTTGTATCATTGGAGAGAGTATCTACACTGATAAAAATCACAAATATATTTCAACCTATGTGTAAGTCAAGGCATTGGAGGAGAGAAGAGATTCAAATAATTGAAAATATGGCTCCTACTTGATTTGACAATCTATTTGTATGAGACATTGGCATTACAAACCTTCCCAAGTCTGTATTGACAATCATCATATGGAAGAGAGATTAACTTATTCTGCTTAGTTCCAAATGACAGAACTAGTAGCAGTGGATGAAATGTGCAAAAAGGGCAAATTTAGGCTTAATTGAAGGAGAAAATTTCCAGTAATGAGAGCTATTCCAAAGTAGACTAGACCAAATCATGTTGGAGAGGATTAATTCATGCAATTAATTAATTCAATAAATATTTGCCATCTATTAAGTACTGTTTTAGGTGCTGTGAGAATAAAAAATCCCCATTCTCAAGTAGTTTAATATCATGGACCAAAATTTATTTGCCTTTCATTTCTAATTTGCAAGAAAATCTTTCCTACAGAACTTTGTACTTGTCTTGATAGCCCTCCTGGCCAATGGAAAGGAAAATTTCAAACAGATTAATCCCAGGGAACCACTTCAAAAAAGCCCTGTGCTTTAAAAAAAAGCTAGGTGACACAGCAGATAGAGTACTGAACCTGGAAGGTTAGAAGACCTGAGTTCAAAACTTGCCATAAACATTTATTAGCTTATTGACTCTGAACAAGTTAGTTAATTTCTGTCTGCCTCAGTTTCCTTAACTGTAAATTAGGGAAAATAATAGCATCTACCTCACAGGATTGTTCTGATGATCAGAGGGGATAATCTTTATAAAGCAGGTACTTAATAAATGCTTTTTTTCCTTCCTTCCCCTTTAAAAAGTAACTAATGATTGATCACTCATAGCAGAAAACTTTCCTCCTGAAAGTTCTTTCATCAGTGTAATATCCACACACATCAACATTTCCAGAATTTGAATATTTCTCATGGTTTAGCCAACTCCCACCCCATTCACCTTTTAATACTAATTCAGTTGATGTAGCATATATGTTACATTAAAGAAAGATTTTAAAAAGTGAAATGAGAAGAAAAAAGTTCATTATTTAAAAGATTCATATATTTGGAATTGGTAGAGACTTTAGAGGACATCTAGATCAGCCACCGCATTTTACAGATGGGGCCCATAGAGGTGAAATGATTTGCCCAAGGTCACCCAGAGTAGTGTTAGAGCTGGGATTGGAACCCAGATCTTCTGACTTTTAAATCCAACACTGTTTCCACAGTACTCTGCTTTTTCTCTGATCCAGATCCAGGGCTCTCACCACCGGATCAACTGGGCTTTAGTGTAAATGTTTTTCTTCTGCTATTTCCAAAGAAAATATGGGTCTTGATATCATTATGATTCCTTGTGTACTTCTTGTATGTAGATATTTTCCAGAGTTTTCAACTCTTTTGAACAAATGGGATGGGGAGAAGGGAGGAGATCATTATATATTGAAATTTTCTTTAACTGAGGATGAGAAGCAATAGGCTTAGTACTTAAAGAAATTATTGTGTAACCACCTTTCTAAGTAGAGCAATCTTGTCTGTAATTGGATAACCAGGGAGGCCTGAAAAAATCTGAGTTTTCTGCCTTTCTATAAACTCTCCCCTTAATAAGAATGATGATGATGATGATGATGATGATGATGGTGATAACAACAACTAACATTTATATAGCACTCACTATGTGCCAGACATTATGCTAAATGCTTTATAATTTTTATCTCATTTGATCCTCACAACAACCATGGGAGGTAGGTGCTATTATCACCCTCATTTTACTGATGGGAAAACTGAGGCAAGTGGGGGTTAAGTGACTTTTCCAGGGTCACACAGCTAGTAAGTGTCTGAGGTTGGATTTGAATTCAAGTCTTTCTGACTTCAGATCAAACACTGTAACCATTGCATTACCTAGCTGCCCCAATCCCTATGAGCATTCTTTATTTGTTTGTTCACATTACAAAGGTCTACATTTCCAAATGAGTCTCCAAATATTGCACTGGACCAAATGTTGTGATGTTGTAAATGACCAAGGTATTATCCACAGCCAGCTGCAACATATAAATGCTCCCTTTTAATATCAAGGCAATTTTGGCATGTGTTCCCTGTGGTATTATATAGCATTTGATCTCTTCTGTTAGTGCCTTCCAAATATTTATTATGGTCCATAATCTTTCTTTATGTGGATGCTCTAAACCCAGCAATGAATTTGTTATCTTCCAGAAAAGAACATTGGCATTATTTTCAAAAGTTCATCATTTTCACCCAGAAAATGGTTACCTGATAAGAACCTGGACCTTGGAATTCCTTACTAACAGTCTTTGTGAATACTAACTAAGCTGTATATCAAAGTGCCAACATAAATCCACAAAACCATTGGCCAACAGCATCAAGGAATATAAAATTACTTTAAATAGGCAATAAACAGATGTTACAACAGGAGGCTTGATTCTCTCTGGTGCCCTAGTCACTCCTTAGTAGAAAGTAAGATGTTTAAGAAGGTTACATTAACTCTTTCAAGCCATTAGGAAACTATTCAATACTGTAGAGGGCATAATGCAATGGTTTACTACCAGAGGATGACAAGGACTGGAAAAAACGATAATTTACAATATAATTGTTTTACTCTCTCCTTTCTACCAAGTTAAAAAAAATGTTGAGCATTGAAGTGTATTGCAGGGGTACTATTCAAAATGTGACCCCAGGGTCCTAAAAAAGTTTGTATAATTTCCCAAAGTTACTTCCCCAAAGTTAGTATGTTTATTCTCATGGTTACCTCCCTTGCATTTTTATTTCTAGCCAGATCTTTCAAGTACTTCTTTTACCCCATTTTTTCTTCCCACCTTTCAGTGTATGAAATAACAATTGCTACTATCAACAGAGGCAAATTTTCAGGGTGGAAAGCATTTTGTCCCTGCTGGAATTAACAAAGAGTTAAAGTCAAGTTGCAGCTGGCTGCTTGTTATCATTTGGGTAGGAAGAAAGGCTAGCCAGTACTTGTTCCTCTAGCAGTGGCCAGCTGTCCCACTTCTAACTAGAACTGGAGCCATGTCAATACCCTCAAGGTACGTTCTACTCTGTGGAAGTTCATTGGATCTAGAAGATAGGGCTTCAGTTAGTGCCTCTTCTTTCTTTCCTATTCTTTTCCATTTTTGCCTAAGTCCAAAACCAAGGACTTGAAAGTCAAAAAGATCAACATGAATTGATTCATGCAATAAGCATTTGTGACTTAAGTTCAACAAATATTTATTTATTAAGTGCCTACAATGTTCAAAGCACTATGTTAGGCACGGAAGAACAAAGACAAGAAGGAAATATTTCCTGACTTCTAGGGGCTTACCCTATAAGGTGATCTAGGAAGGTGGACTCTAACGGCTTTGTCCCTAGGCTTGTTTTTTTTCTCTGCCTTTCTACCCACACATTTGCATGGGAAAGAAAAAAAAGAAGATTTTTTGGAATTGAAAAACTAGAAGATCCAGAAAGCCCAGAGCTCTTGGTAGTTTATTGGAAGGGCAGCCTCTAGAATGGAGGCTGATTAGGTATTGTTATCTCACCCTAGCACAGAGTGAGGAATCCAGCAGAGAGACCCAAGTCTTGCCATTTAGGAAATACAGTTGAAAACATAGGCTTGAGCCTGAGGGCACTAAGTAAGTAGCTAGGAGCTGATGTTGATCTGTGTCTGAAAGAGCTTGGCACATGGGGTTCAAGATGAAAGACCAAGACTTTGAAAGGAGCCAACAGAATATTCTTTGAAGGAAAAAAAATGACTAAGAAGTTTCTTTCCCCCCACCCCACCCTGGGCTGGTCAGGAGGCTAGTATGAAGGCTGCTACTTTTCTGAAAAGAACTGTGTTTTAGAGACCAGAGCTTTAAAACTAAGGGCAGAGCAAGGCCACCCTGCTCATGAGAAAGAGGGAGCACAATAGCCAGGGAATTTGAGCTGACTCCAGAAACCAGAAGTAGAGAGAAATTCCATATGTCCCTTGTAGTGATGTATGTCATTGGTCGATAGAGACAAGTACCAGAGACAAGAACATTATGTACACACACAACATAGACCAGAAAAGAACAAGCCTGGTAGGAGCAGTGCAATGACATCACTAGAAGATACCAGTGTCTCTAAAGCATTAAAGGCATGAGTTGTACCTTGATTCATGCACCCTGAGCACTGGTGTTCTGGTAAATGTTTAATAACTGATTCTCTGGGAAAAAAAGTAAGTATACAAGATACACTTTTAAGTTTAATCTGTATTTTGAATACTTTTTCCATCACTTTTTTTTTGGTGAGACAATCAGGGTTAAGTGACTTGCCCAGGGTCAAAAAGCTAGTAAGTGTCAAGTGTCTGAGGCTTGATTTGAACTCAGGTTCTCCTGACTCCAAGGCTGGACTTCTATCCACTGCCCCACTTAGCTGCTCCTCTCAATTGCTTTCTTAAGACTAGACAATCAACAAAACAATTCAAACCTTGATTTGTAGTGTTTCTGGTTTCTGAGATATAAATGCTAATGTTAAAAATTTAACAGTTGGCTCAGTTGGTTTGAAATGGCTCTGGCACACCCCCTGGACCTCACCATATGTGATTCCTATGCATATGCCCTGGCCACATGTATTCCTATGTGTGCATCTCTTCATGTGTATTCCCTAAACATGTCTATTCTTCTCATTTTTGGTGTATGTAGTTGTGGGATAATGTACCCCAAGTTTATGGGTGAAATGTTGTATTGCTACTTTTCTTGCTAAGCTATTTTATTAACTGCTTTTGCTTTTGACTAATTGTATTTTCTAGCTGACAAATAAAAGTAAACATGTCAGTGGGGACTCATGAATTATGGCTTTGGATAGTTGCAGATTCATAGAATACTTTGAAACTAAGGTGGTCTTATCTAAGGGACCCACTCTGTGAGGAAGAGGGTGGCCCTGGGTGCTAAACACAAAAGATTTTATATACATACACATATGTATATATGTATGTGTGCATGCAAATACACATATACCACATGCTAGCATATAAACATGTATATGCTTTATATATATATGTATATCTATATAAATATATTTATATACAAAGTCATTTGGTGGGTGTGTGGAGAATATTAAATAGGGGGATCAAGTAATCAGTCAAACATATCTATTAAGTACCAGACACGTTCTAGATACTGGGAGATAAGGAGGGGTGGAATTCAGTCCCTACCCACAAGCAGCTTGCATTCTACTAGAATCTGGAAAGGTCTGGTATAGGAGAAAGCACTTGAGCTGAGTTTTGAAGGGAGCTAGAGATTTCAAGACACAAAGGTGAGGAGGGAGAGAATCGAGGAGATGTATAGAAGACAGCCTGTACAAAGGCACACAAGCAGACAATGGAACCTCATTCAATGGAGTGAAAGAACTATTTGAAAAAATTTTTCTTTATTTTTTCCCAAGATCTGGCTGGAAAAAAAAATATGCAAGGGAGGGAATCATGTGAATAAATATACTAACTTTTGGAAATTATACAAACTTTTTTAGGACCCTGGGGGTCACATTTTGAATAGTACCGCTGCAATACAAGGAGTAATGTAAAATTTTGAAAAATAGATTGGAGGCACACTGAAGGGTTTAGGAGTTTGTATTTTGTCCTAGAGGCAATAGGGAGCCACTAAAGCTTCTTGAGCAAGGAAGTCACATGGTCAGCCCTGTGCTTTACAAATGTAAATTAAGCAGCTATGTACTAGGTGGATTGGAGAAGGGAGAGAAAAAGAGACCAGTTAGGCTATTTCAATATAAAATATATTCCTTTAATTCCTTTCTCAGAGGAAGTAAGGTAGAACCATGTGGCCTGGGATAGAGAGGATCTGGGACTAACTCCTTAGATAACCTTTGGCACTTTTTGACCATATCATCTACCCACAATGTGCTATTTTACTAGAGAGACTCTTGATGTATCAATGATGAAGGGATATAGGAGGATTATGTTATGTTCAATACTCTCAAATATACCCTGTGGTTAATGAGTCAGAGTTGCTGACTCTTTAAAAATATATATTTTATTACTTATGAGACCTTTTTCCAGAAATTCTCCCGACATTATTTTTGTTGTGAAATAAAAATGATGGTTTAACATGTAGTTTAACAACGCAAATAGTTTTAACCTTTGGGTTGCTTTTTGTTCTTATATATGCACATTAAAAGTAAAAAAGAGCAAAAGATTACATAAAGAATACGTTTTTGTTTCATCATGTCAGCCACCAAGATCCCATTGTAATGAATCTTTGTGAGATGGAGGTGATGCTGCATATTAGCTGCACCTGCAAAGTGCCTCCTCTGACAAGGATGACTATATAAGCTTTGAATGCAGGTTGAACACAATTTATATGTATTTGCACCCGAGAACCAGTCTAGGCAAGTCCAGTGAGATTCATTTCATCCTTGAAAGGTTTGTCATCAAATGATCTTTTTTTTTTGTCACATAAACTCCACATCAACTCAGGGTAGGTTGGGGATTTGTGAGAGTTTGTGACCTGCACCAGTGGGGTGCAGCAGATATTCTCACTAATGAATAGAGGATGTGTGGTATGCTAGAAAGAACACTGGCTCTCCAGTTAGATAACTTAGTCTTAAAATCTTGGCTTTGCTATTTAATTATCTGTCTGACACTGGGCAAATCACTTAATTTCCCTGGGCCCATTTCTTTATCTGTAAAATGATCAAGTTAGATTAGAACACTTCTGAGTTGCTTTATAGCTTTAGATATATGATCTAAATTACCAGTGTTCCTTTTTGTGACTATTATATTCATCTCTCTTACTTTATCTCTCCCTCTTGCCTCTAGGATCAAATACAAAATGTTTTATTTGCAAAGCCCTTCATAACCTAGATCCCGTCCTACCTTTCCAGTCTTCTTACACCTTATTTCCCAACTAGTACTCTTTGATCCAATGGCACTGGTCTCTTGGCTCCAAGCATTTTCTCTTGCTGTCTGCTATTCTTGTGCTCAGACTATTGACTTTCCTGGTTTCCTTTAAATCCTAAATAATATCCTGCCTTCTACAGGAATCCTTCCCTAACCCCTCTTTACAAGATACATATGTGGGATTTTTTTTTAAATTTTCAATTAAATATTTTTTCAAAGGCAAAAGTTTTAAAATGCTATTTGATGCATGAATTTCTGGTGCAAACAGTAGAAGCTTATGTAAACTGCACCATTTTTCAAATAATAAATTTTCTTTTCTATAATCAAGTATATAGAAACACAGAATGAAAAATTCTAGAATAAAAGTTGTATGACAAGTTTTAAGGAGAATATTCAATCTTTAAAGGAAGTAAATTAGATCCTGAAGGAAAAAAAAAAACTTGTTTCTCTATATTTTCTATAATATATCCTTGTGACAGGCAACAAAGTCAGAGAAGTTAGAACAGGTGAATTTAAATGTAGTAGCACAGCAGCTGTCAAAATTGATTTTCAACACAGAAAATGAATTTCAAAGTGTTTTGTAGGCTACTTTTCTGGATCAGCTGCTGTGGTTCAAAGAATACTGTGCTATGAACTTCAGTTTTTGAACCACTGTTTTTTTTTTTTTGATCTTTTGAA
Organism: Vombatus ursinus; assembly: GCF_900497805.2. Lineage (NCBI taxonomy): Eukaryota > Metazoa > Chordata > Mammalia > Diprotodontia > Vombatidae > Vombatus > Vombatus ursinus. The sequence continues at coordinate 18,017,761 of NW_020949613.1, forward strand.
GCTGACAAAGTTATGACCTGGTCAATTTCATCTCTGATACTTGGTCACTTAAGATAAAAGAAAAACAAATATAAAAGAGACAGAAACAGTGGTGCCATGTGTTCATGGCCACATGGAGAGAGGCTGCTAACATTGGCAGGACATTACTACTACTTCTTTCCCCATCTGGAGGCTTATGGCATTTTTTCCTCATTACTTGAACAGTCCCAGGGAAATAAATTTTGTTTGTTTATGCTTTATGCATGAAAACTCAGTTTTAGCTCCACAGCCAATTAAAATGCTGTAAAACACACAGATAAACAATCTTGCACACACTCTAAAGAGATAGGCTCTTCTGATGCCTAGAAGCAAACTCCCTAAGCTTCCACATTAATTTGCTGCAGGAAAACATGTGTGCTCCAAGAACTGAGCCCCCAATGACTAGTCAACTATTACATTAGAATCAAAGGAATGCAAATAATTTTAATAATTCATCAAATATTCATTCTCTTTGGATCTACTAACTTTCTTATCAGTCAATGAGGTTGACCTTTATGTTATCCCCCATGGTCATTATTGTCTTTATGCTTTTGATTACCCTGTTCTATGGAATCACAGAATCTTGATCTCAGATAGAAACTTTTTATACTATTAAAAAAAGATACTACTACATCTATATTTTGTAGAGTATTTAGCAAAAATAAATATTTTAATTTGTCCAAAGACCTTTTCTGCATCAATCAATGTGGTTTGGGATTTTTTTATTTTTAATTTGACTAGGTTGTTTTCCTAATGTTGAACCATTTTTTCCTAACCTTGGTATAAATCCAATTTGGTAATAATGAATGATTTCTTGGCTGAATTGCTGTAGTTTGACAGGATATTATTTAGGATTTTTGAATTGATATTTATTAATGGTTTTTTTCTTTGCTCTATCCTTTCCAGGCTTAAGTATTAGGTTTATATTTGTCCCTAAAAAGAATTTAATAGAGTGCTTTCTCAATTTCTGAGAATAAATGTATAATATTGGTATTAATTGTCTTCAAAAGTTTGATAAAATTCTCCTATAAATCCATTAGTGCTAGGTATTTCTTCAACCTATCTCATCATAGTTTCAAGTGCTGTCATAACATGGTTGCCTTCCTTTGTACCAGTTCTAGCTTGCCAATATTCTTCCTAAAATGTGGTGCTCATAAAAGCACTCTAAATACGATCTGACCAAGGAAGCAAATAATATAAATACCTCATTCCTATGTCTAGAAACTTTTCTTTTCTTTTCTTTTTATTTTTAACAAGTGTTTTTAAAACTTTGGGTTACAAATTTTCTCCCTTCCTCCCTCCCCATCCACCCTCATTGAAAAGGCAAGCATCTTGATACAGGTTATAGATGTGTAGTCATGCAAAATACTTCCATAGTAGTCATGTTGTGAAAAACTAAGTGTATTTCCCTTCACCCTATGCTACCCTCCCATTTGTTCTATTCTCTCTTTCGACCCTGTCCCTCCTCAGAAGTGTTTGCTTTTGATTATCCCCTCCTCCAATCTGCTCTCCCTTCTATCAACCTCCTTCTCTCTTGTTCCCTTCCCCCCTTATTTTCCTGTAGGGTAAGATAGATTTCCATACCCCATTGTGTATGTTATTCCCTCCTTAAGACAAATCCTGTGAGAATAAGATTCACTCATTCCCTCTCACCTTCCCCCATTTCCTCTCCACTGTAAAAGCCTTTTCTTGTCTGTTTGATGTGAGATAATTTACCCCATTCTACTTCTCCCTTTCTCCTTCTCCCAGTATAATCCTCTCTCACCCCTTAATTTTATTTTCCAGATATCACCCCTTCATCTTCAAGTCACCCTGTGCCCTCTATCTATCTATCTATCTATCTATCTATCTATCTATCTATCTATCTATCTATCTATCTATCTATCTATCTAACTATCTATACATACATATAATTTTTTCCCTCCCACTACCCTAATACTGACAAAGGACTCATGAGTTGCAAATATCATCTTTCCCTGCAGGAATGTAAACAGTTCAACCTTAATAAGTCTTTTATGATTTCTCTTTCCTATTTACCTCTTCCATGTTTCACTTGAGTCTTGTATTTGAAAAGTCAAATTTTCTATTCAGCTCTGGTCTTTTCCTCAGGAATGCTTGAAAGTCCCCTATTTCATTGAATGACCATTTTTTTACCCTGAAGGATTATACTCAATTTTGCTGGGTAGGTGATTCTTGGTTGTAGTCCTATCTCCTTTGCCCTCAGGAATATCATATTCTAAGCCCTGTGGTCCCTTAATGTAGAAGCTGTTAAATCTTGTGTTATCCTGATTGTGTTTCCACAATACTTGAATTGTTTCTTTCTGGCTGCCTGCAATATTTTTTCCTTGACCTGGGAATTCTGGAGAAACTTTGCTTTTCTTAATGTAGAATAAGATCAACTTACTTTTTTTGTTTGACAAGTCATTCTTGACTCACATTGAACTTATGGTCTATTAATAAGCCTAGATCTTTCTCACATGACAAGTTGCCTAGTCATGATGTCTCTATCTAGAACTTGTACTTAGACCAAATGTAGTAGTTTTCATTCCCTGGTGCCCCCTTTAGATTTTATCTTCTTATATAATGCTATCATTCTGGTCTGGGTAACTGACAAAAAGAAAGAACTGCTAATGCTCACTAAATGAAGAGCATGGATGAGGGGCAGGAAGGGGAGTGTCTTTCTCACTGGCCACTGCTCTGGGTCACAGAGCCTGCCACTATGGTGATAGGATATTGGGATGTGGAAGAATGTGTCAAAATTTTCCTGCCTGTATGCTACATGTACCTGGGTTTGACTTGGTAATATCCTTCCTTTCTTGAGGGGCTCACATCCAGCGCAGGCAGGGAAGACTAGCAAATGGAATGGAAAGAGTTAAGCTCCTTGAGAGTAGGGACTGTTTTTTGCCTTCCTTTGTATTCCTAAGGGCTTAGCACAGTGCCTGGCATATCTGTAGATGCTTAATAAATGTCTGTTGACTTGAAGATTGTGGTGTATTTGACAAACCCATTATTAGTTACGGAGGAGAGTGGGATGCAACTCATATTCTCATCCTCTGATTGGTTAATTGCTCACCCCTTGGGGCCAATTGACAGTCTCTCGGAAGACATTCCACTATCATCATCTTTCTTGATCTCTCTACATCATTTGACACAGCTGACCATCTGCTTTTCTTGGATGCTCTCTCTTCAAAGGGTTTTTATGATGCTGCTCTCTCCTGGCTCTCCTCCCAATTATCTATCCACTTGTCTGTCTTTGCTTGATCATCATTGTCCTTTTTCATTACCATAAATGTCTCCCAAAGCTCCACCCTGTGCCCTCTTACCATCTCCATATTCTTTTTTAAATTAATTTATTTTGATTTATCAACAATCACTTCCATATGCTTTTGAGTTTAAAAATGTTCTCCCTCTCCCTCCCTACCACCCTCTCCAAAATGGCGCACAATCTGATATAGACTATACATATACATTTCTATTAAACATATTTTCACATTAGTGATGTTGTAAGTAAGAATTAGAACCAATAGGAGGAACCACCAGAAAGAGGAAACAAAACTCAACAGAAGAAAAAAAATAACAAATGGTATGCTTCGATCATACTTCATAGTTCTTTCTTTGGATGTGGATAACATTTTCCATCACGAGGCCTTTGGAGATGTCTTAGATCCTTATATTGCTGGGAAGAGTTAAGTTTATCAATATTAGTCATTGCACAAGGTGGCTGTTCATCTCCATATTCTTTCTTGGAGAACTCATCAACTCCTATAGGTACAATTATTGTCGTTCTACAGATAATTCCAAGATATCTATATCTATACCTACAACACTGATCTCAGTCCTGATCTTTCATCAACAACTACCTGTTGGTCATTATCAACTGAATACATCCTACACATCCTAAGTTCTATGTTTCCTTAACAGAATGCCACTAAATTCACCTCTCCTCCAAATATCTTCATTCCTATTGTGGGTACCACTAGTGAGTCAAGTTCCCAGTTTCAGTCATCTTTAATTTTATCCTCTGCCTTACTCCTACATACAATCAATTGACAAGTCTTGCTGATTCTACTTCCACTACATACCTATCATCTGAACTCATCTCCCTCTCTTGGAATCCCTATCTTCTCTTAAAACTCAGCTTATGTGCTACATTTTATGGGAAGTTTGTCTTGATCACCCTAGTTATAGTTGTCTCTCCCTCATCAAATAACCATGCACAGTCAGTTGTGAATTACTTGGGATAAACATTCATTATGATGTAACTTCATTTTATGACAGCAGTGGTTGTACTGTATACTTCTATTGATACTAGAATGACTCAGAAAATCTGACCTTCATCAGATGAAACCAGATAGTCAGTTTTTATACCTTTAGTTAATTCTCTGCTTATTGAGTGCTGGATTTCTTGCCATATATATGTTCAATTGTCCTCTTTTTTTACATATTTTAATTAAGTAGTTTTTAAGAATGGATGTTATTCCAGGGAAACCTGGAAAAAATGTAGCTCTTAAAGAGCACACTTCCATGATTATTAGAGACATTATGGTTGCTGCTGGTTTAAGGAAGCTAAGTATTTCGAAGATCATTAAGGACCACAATGAAACAGAATCAATTGCACCCCAGCTCAAAGGCATATGTAGTGAAAATTAAGAAACAGTGCCAAGAAATGACAAACTATTGCTGTAGAATTGCCTAATCAATTCTCAGAAAAAAGCAAAGACTTTTAGAGGAACTTGGAAGATCCAGGAATAGTTATTGATTTCTTCCAGTGTAGCATAGGTTTCCTGAAGGTGGAAGAACACTGCGATGAGTAAAAATAGACCTCACAACCATTGCTAAGAAGAAAGAAAATACTTGTTATTTGCATGACAATTTAAAGACTGGAGTACTAGAGATTGGGAAAAGGTAGTTTTTACTGGTACAACTCACTTTTTAATTCAAAGCTATGTCAAAATCATTTTCAGATAAAATTTAAGTGAGTCTATAAGATTCAGAAATCTCCATCCATCTGTAATATATCTCAAATTTGTTATGGGATATTTTTACTTCCAGTGGGCTTGTAAGTTTTGTCCTGACTACAAGAATGATAAATTCTAATAAATATACTTATGTGCTGAGACAGAATTGTTTCTGAGTTACAGAATTTCCCAAATGGAAATGGGATACTAAAACACATTCTTATATCATGTCACACATCATTAAAGTTTAAGAAATTTATCCTAGAAATAGACATTAACATGCTTTACTGGCCTGAGAACCCATCTGGTTTAAACCATATTAAAAACCTCTAAGCTATACTGAAAAAGCAAACTATTTGTCAAAGATATACTTAATATCCATTGTGACATATAGTTTTGTGATGAAGAATTAAATGTGTGTCAAAAATCTTGTGAACTCAGCATGATAACATGTAAAACAAGTGAGAACAGGAAAAAATATAACATACTTCATAAAAAAGCTTTTTTAAGATTTAAAAAGTTGTAAGACCTTGTATGTCAATAAATTTAATTATTTTACTATGACCCAGTTAATTTGCACACAACTATAACTATCTGTTTAACTGTTGGATCCTTTGAGTAGAATGTCAGCTCCTTGAGGGCATGAAGTGTTTTTTTCAGTTTGTCTGTTTCCCCTAGTATCTAACTCATAGTAGATACTTAATATTGTTTGGTTGGAGAGAATTCATTTCAGGGTTGAGGAAACAGTGTAAGTAAATGTATTTTTGTGAGAACAAAAAAAAAATAGAGTCAATGGCATTTATATGAAATAAGATTGGAAAGGTGAGATTAAGCCATACAATAGAGTGTATTGGATGTTGGAGCAATTTTTTTTTTTTATATTTTGTGGTATGTGTAATTGACTATTTTTGATCAGGGGAGTTATGTGGTCAGACATGCTCATAGGAAGATCACATTGGGAGCAATATGATGAGGGAGATCCTGGAGAAAGGCCAGTCAGGAGACTATTACTATTATTAATATTCCAGGTGAGAGGTAACAAAAGCCTGAATTATACTGATGGTACTAGGAGTAGAGAGAAGGGAATGCATGTAATAGGTATACACAGAATTAATCAGTCTTGGGAAATGATTAAATGTATAGGGTAAAGAAAAGGGGAAAATAAGATGTCTGAATTTTCCAGTCTGATTTCAAACCTGAGTTTCTTCATCTTTAAAGTGAAAGGGGTCGACCTTGTAATCTTTCAGCTCTTTCCAGGCTCTATAGTTTAATGGCTCTATATTGGGGTACTATGTAAGGTTCTAACATATTCAGTGGCATTTTTAAGCACCTACCATGTATTAGGCACTGTTCCAGGCACTGGGGATACCAAGACAAAAATAAAAGCAGTCCCTGGCTTCAAGAATCTTAAAGTCTATTAGCATGCAGCAATGTGGAGAAAGCACCAGAGGGGGTCACAAAGAGTTGGCTCAGTGCAGTGGTCCTGGAGTCTGGAAGACCTAATTCAAAACCAGCCTTAGATATTTACTAGACCAAGGGCAAACCACTTAACCTCTTCCTACCTCAGTTTCCTCAACATAAAATGGGGGTGATAATAGCACCTACCTCACAGGATTGTTTTGAGGATCAATAGAGTTCATATTTGTAAAGTCCTTACCATTAATGCCTGGCCCATAGTAGGTGCTTAATAAATGCTTGTTTCCTTCCCTCTCAACTTTCTATTGGGAAAAAGACACCATGTACCCAGATAAATAAAAACAAAAACATATGCAAAGTTAATACAAAATCATTTCAGGGAGCAGAGAGAGTATTAACCACTAAGTGGTATCAGGAAAGGTCATATATTGGAGGGTACAATTAATCTGAGTGCTGAAGAGAATCAATTACTAATCAATAAACATTTATTAAGTGCCTGCTATGTGCTAGGCACTATGCTAAGTACTGGGGATACAAATAAGAAGAAAGACAGTCCTTGCCCTCAAGGAGCTTATGATCCAATTGGGGAAGACAACACACAGAAGGAAGTTGAAAAGGTGGGGGGGGCAGAGTACCTGATGTGGGAACATTGTGCAGAAGTCAATCAGAGAAACATCAAAGTAGTGCAGGCAGGTGAGAAATGAGATGTCTGAACTGAGCTCTCTCCTTAAATGGAAGTTTGGAATTCCCCATAGTCCCATCCTCCAAACACAGTAGCAAAGGGTAATGATGAGGAGAGTACCAAAAGAACTAGGGATTCCAAGAAATAGAAATCAGTAGGGAGATGCTTCTAGCCATTGGTGATAGCCAGTGTAAAGGCATAGGAGCAGGAGATGAATGTATTTAATAGCAAAGTGCAAATAGGTCAATTTGGTTGGAAACATAAGCCTGTGAAATCAGCTTGGAGATATAGTTTGGAGCCTAAATGTGAAGAATTTTAAATTATGAACAGAGGGGTTGGTACTAAAGGCAATAGTCACTGAAATTTCTTGAGCAGCGGAGTTTGATGGTCATTCCCGTGCTTTAAGAATATCAGTCAATATGTCAATATGAAGGATGAATTAGAAAAGGGAAAAGCTAGAGGTAGAGAGACCTATCAGAAGTGTATGGTAGCAATAGTCTAGGTGAGAGGTGATGAGGGTCAAAAATAAGGTAGTGACTGTGGAAAGAAGGAAACAAGCATTTGATAAATGCTTGCTATATTTATTCCCTTACTTCTCTTTCCTCTTCTATTGGAGAAAATAACATGTACTCGGATAAGTAAATACAAAATATATACAAAGTTAAAGTCATTTCCAGGGAGGAGAGAGAACACTAAACACTAGGTTGTATGAAGAAAGGTCATATTTTGGAGATTACAACTAATCTGAGCCCTGAAGAGAATCAATTTACAAATATTATTTCATTTAATCTTCACAACAACCATAAGAAGTAGATATTATTATTTCCATTTTACAGTTGAGGAAGCTAAAGCAGACAGGTTAAGTGACTTGCTTAGGATCATAGAGCTACTAAGTGCCCGATGCTAGATCAGATTTTTCTTTGTCTAGTCCTAGCACTATCCACTGCCCTACCTAACTGCCTCTATTCTTTAGGAGTGGAAGACTGGTTTACTTTAATATTTAGTTGGAAGATTCTTTAAAAAAAAACACAATGTATAGTATTTGTTACATAGGTTTTCTTCAACATTCACTTTTATAAGATTTTGAGTTCCAATTTTTTTCTCTTCTTCCCCTCCCCATTCCCCAAGATGGCATGCAATCTGATACAGGCTATACATGCACAATCATATTAAACACATTTCCACACTAGTCATGTTGTGAAAGAAGAATCAGAACAAAAGGGAAAAACCCTGAGAAAGAAAAAAAAAGAGAAAATAGTGTGCTTTTATTTGCATTCAGACTCCATAATTCTTTCTCTGGATGTGGATAGTATATTCCATCTTGAGTCTTTTGGAATTGTCTTGGAGCATTGTATTGCTGAGAAGAGCTAAGTCTATCGGAGTTGGTCATTGCTGTTACTGTATAGATTGTTCTCCTGGTTCTGATAACTTCATTGAGCATTAGTTCATGTAAGCTTTTCCAGGTTTTTCTCAAATCTGCCTGCTCATCATTTCTTATAGAACAATAGTATTCTATTACATTCATATACTACAACTTGTTCAGCCATTCCCCAATTGATGAGCATCCCCTTAATTTCCAATTTTTTGCCACCACAAAAAGAGTGCTATGAATATTTTTGCACAGGTGGGTCCCTTTCCCTTTTTTATAATCTCTTTGAGATGCAGACCTAGTAGTGGTATTGCTGGATCAAAGGGTATGCACAATTTTACAGCCCTTTGGTCATAGTTCCAAATTGCTCTCCAGAGTGGTTGGATCCGTTCACAACTCCACCAACAGTGCATTAGTGTTCCAATTTTCCCACATCTTTTCCAACATTTATCATTTTTTTGTCATATTAGCCAATCTGATAGGTGTGAGGTGGCATCTCAGAGTTGTTTTAATTTGCATTTCTCTAATCAATAATGATTTAGAACATTTTTTCATATGACGATAGATAGCTAGATTTAATTTCTTCATCTGAAAACTGCCTGTTCATATCCTTTGACCATTTATCAACTGAAGAATAGTTTGTATTATTATAAATTTAATTCAATTCTCTATATATTTTAGAAATGAGGACTTTATCAGAGATATTGGCTGCAAAATTGTTTCGAAGCTTTCTGTTTCCCTTCTAATCTTGGTTGCATTGGCTTTGTTTGTGCAATTTTTTTAATTTAATGTAATCAAAATTATTCATATTGCATTTAATAATGTTCTCTATCTCCTATTTGTTCATAAATTCTTCCCTTCTCCATAGATCTGACAGGTAAACTATTCCTTGCTCTCCTAATTTGCTTATGGTAGCACCTTTTATGTCTAAATCATGTACCCATTTTGTTTGTTTGTTTGTTTGTTTTTGGTGAGGCAATCAGGGTTAAGTGACTTGCCCAAGGTCACACAGCTAGTATGTGTCAAGTGTTTGGTCTGAGGCTGAATTTGAACTCAGGTCTTCCTGACTTCAGGGTCGATGCTCTATCCACTGTGCCACCTAGCTGCCCCAATCATGTACCCATTTTGATCTTATCTTGGTATACAGTGTAAGATGTTGGTCTATGGCTAGCTTCTGCCATACCATTTTCCAGTTTTCCCAGCAGTTTTTGTTAAATAGTGAGTTCTCATCCCAGAAGCTAGAGTCTTTGGATTTATCAAACTGTAGATTACTATAGTCATTGACTACTGTGTCTTGTGTACCTAAACTATTCCACTGATCCACCACTCTATTTCTTAACTAGTACCAAATAGTTGGAAGATTCTTAAAGTATATAAATGAAATGTGAGCTTTAAAAATATACTGCACAGCTTTCTCCACATGGAATGGAATGCTAGCATTGACACCTCTGCCTTATATACCTAACGCTAATGTCTTACTTTGTGTGAGAGATACTGATCCTTTGAAGATGTTCTTATAAACTGTTGAAAACCATGCCAGTGATCACCTCCTCCTCTCTGATTTCCAAGCCATGTGCATTTCACAAGCTAGATCATTTTTTTAAAAATGGAAGAAAACATAAAAAGGACAAATGAGAGCAGTGTATCTTCCAATAAGAATCTCTACTACAGAAGCAATGGTGGGAACAACACCTTGAGTCAAAAGTTAACTACTGAATATAATTAAGATTATAAAAGTTGTAGGCCACTTCTTTTAACCCTTAAATGTAAACATTTAGGCCAAAAATGAATAGAACTTCAAGGGAATGTTGACGATGACAAGTCTGTATTTGGTAATTATAGTTAACAGTAACGTCTGTTCTATTACTATTGATGCATTGAAGTAATTTGCTGGGTTTTTGTGTAGAAGTCATGTGTGGCAGTGCCCTGAAAATTCACTGAAGAATGAATACCCTTATGTTTTGGTAACTGAGAAGTTAGCTTGGGGCACTGCAGAATTTCTTTCTCCTTGGCAAATGGAAACTATGGAATAACAATAATAAAAAAGAAAGTAAAAAGAAAATACAAAAGGATCTGATAAATGCAATATTAAAAATTAGAAAATGAAGAGGCATAACAAAAAGGATTAGACAAGAATGAGGCTCCTTAAGGGGAAAATGCTCCCAAACATTACAAACCTATTGTTAACGTACTGAATAATGTTCATTTTAAATGGGTTATACTATACATCTGGTGTATTCAAAGAATAGAACCAACTTTGAAAAAAAACATCAAATGTAGTTCACTCCTCTGGTGGCACAAAAACAGTTAACCATGTCCTACACAGAACATAAATGTTGAAAGGTTTTCATTTCTAAAATAGCTTTTTTAGTACAGAAGGGATTCCCACATGCACACAGCTAAACTGGGCATTAGAAAGGCAGCAAGCTGTTTGCCAAGATTCAGAGTTCTGTCAGAAGCCTCTATTATTTTCAGATGTTAGGTCAGGGACAGCAGTTTCAGGGGACTGTTAAAGGAAAGACTGATCCTTTTAAATTTTACTTAGGATACATAAAGTGCTGCTGGTTAGGAAGAAGAGACTTTCTATTTTAGGTCACTTTCAAATTCAACGACAAGAATTTTAGAAAAGACCAAAACTTGGCAGATGATGAGTGTGAGTGTGTGTGTGTGTGTGTGCACACACACGTGTGTGTGTGGGGGTGGCATATGGAAGAACCTGATGATCAGGTGTCATTTTAAAACCAGCATTATTAAGAAAGTGAATGAAATGGGAATACTTTCCTAATAAAAAAAAATGGAAACTAGATCATGTAGCTGAGGTTTAAGGCAGATGCAAGATAATGAATAGTAGTAATTTGAAAGTAAAGAATATAGTTTCTTCATTTTTTATTGCGGATAGAACCTATTGGTTCTAATTCTTCCTTACAGCATCACTAATGTGAAAATATGTTTAATAGGAATGTATATGTATAGCCTATATCAGATTGGGAGCCGTCTTGGGGAGGGTTGGGAGGGAGAGGGAGAAGGAGAAAAATTTAAAACTCAAAAGCCTATGGATAGAAAGGGATATTTTAAAGTGGTAACATAATGGATATAATCATGCTTGGATATTTCAAATGACTGTTAAAATATTTTAGAAAATTGTGAGATTTAAAAAATGTTTGAAGTATTTTATTTTTATTAAAAACAAATCAGAGGTAAAAGTTTAATTTCTTGAGTATTTTTTCATTTTCATGGTACCAATTAAATATGTATCCATTGTATAGAGCTTTATTCCAAGAGAAATTAGAGCCAGAATGCTCATTTCAAAATAATAGCCATTTTTGAATATAGAGAATGTAACAACAGAAAACAAATGTTAAAATGCAGATTCTAAGGTAGGTTTTGTTGTTGTTGTTGTTGTTTGTCAATGGAATAAACACCAAAAGATATGAAGTTATGAATCATGTCTTTCAAAATGGTCATTTGAGCAGTGTGACTCACTTGGTATTGGGGCTGGTTGGCTCTTCTCCATAGCAATCAAAAATTAATGATGAAAATCATATAAGAAGAGAATATTTTATGAGATTTAAAAAGATGATATATAAGGAGAAGGTTTGTATCACTGTGGGTAAGGATCTAGATGATAAATGAATCTGAAATTTCTAATACTTATATCAGCTGGGAGGACATTTTAAAAAATCTATCAGTCCATTCTTTTACTAGCACTTCTAATATTTATTAGTCTTACCAGTGAATGGAACGTCAGGGGATATCAAATATCTGTGCTGTCAAGTTATATTTTAAATCGTTTAGACCCAGCCCATGATGATATGAGTAGCCTACTTTTTTGTTCTTCATTACAATTTTAAGCTTCTAAGACTTTTGATTATTATTAATCAATAAAGTGATATATCTGATTTGTATAAAATCACATTCCTAACCAATGACATCTCTGAACTACAACAAAAAATTAAAACAAGATATTATTTTCCAATGTCCAGTTTATCTTTCTATGTGCTACCTACTTCTCTTTCTCCAGTGTTCCTGTTTAAATACAAAGAAATCTGAAGAAAATGGTCATATTAAGATGTTGAGTAGCCCCAAAGTTTAAAACTGAGAATTAGTGGTGAGCATTAACACCTGGACAAAACTATTTCACTTTAAGAATGGATGATATGGCCTTAGAAACAGTGAAAGTGTTACTCGAAGTACACTGTACATTAACATTGTTTTAAAAAAAAATGAGCATGCTTTCAGCTTTTTTTTTTCTCAAACTTGTAATAGAAAACTGGGGGTGGGGGAGATGATGTTTTTATTGATCAACTGTTAAGATCCCACTTTCCACCTGTGGGCTCCTGCTATATACACAATACTTTCTATTTACTACTTCAAAACCAGAAGTCAGATACTCCCCAAACCTGAAAATCAAATAGTCCATTTTATTATCTATGAAACAGCTTGCAAAACATATCACATCACATCCTTTTCTGGGATAATATTTCCAGACCTAAAAGATCTTATTGTGATTAGGAAAGACCTGTGCATGTCTTGTTGGTGTCCCGTCTTGCAGTGTTTTCAGTTCTTGCTGAGTGGGAGGGTCACACTGTGTGAGACTAATAAGGACAGAGATGCATCCCCTTTCCCGCTCATAGGGAGACTTACTCAAGCAACTCCTCAGCAGTTACAGCAGCCTTCTACGGACCTCTACTGTGCTTCTGAGGGACTTATACAAAAACTGAAGGTAAGCTGTTCAAATTTGTAACTGGCTCTGCTTTCCTTGGCATACACACATACATTCTATGCATGTAATCTGTCCACGTCAATGGTCATTCATGTTTATTTGCTTCTCAGTTTTTTAACTATGTTCAGTAAGTCATTTACATAGTACACTATGGACAAGTATATAGAACATACTCAAGTGAGACCACACAGATATGTATATACCTTTCATTATAGATTCCACACAAATTTAACGTTATAACATGGCCATGTCAGTTTGGTGTGCTACATGCTGGGCAGTATATCTGTAACGCAGGTTTGTCCATGTTATAGCTTGGCTATAGGTATGTCTGAATATAGGCAAAGCAGTTAAGTATGTGCTGCTGTGTGTAGACACTAGCAGTGCATTGTCATAAAGAATATCCTAGTGATTCTATGCGTAGTGACAATGTCCTTGCTATAAGAATATAAATCTAGAATAGGCAATGCTGTTAGATCTTAATGTAGATATTCTGGTGGCTTAGATTCAGTAACAATTTAATATGTGTTAATATGTTAGACATTGAGAAAATAGATATAAATGGGTGAAATGAGAGGTTCTTGATCTTCAGTTCCTGCTTACGGTGGCACTACCTACCGGGACATTCTGGAATCTGCTCCTATGTCATGGCCTAGGTGACACTACGGGAGGTAGGAGAGGGGAGGAGGGAAGCAGCTCTAGCTGCAGCGGCCCGGGCACTGTTTCTGCAGGAGTGCCCCAGATCCCCCCCTTCTTAATTACCATGCAGCACGCGGCTGCTACTCTCCAGGCTAGTGGCCACCTCCCGAATCCTCCAGTTGCATCCGTGGCCGCCGTTCTAAAGTCCGGGTCACCGCCGCTAGAACGCTGCTGGCCGCGGTCGCCGCTGCACGAATGCCTTCCGCGGCCCTCACCGGAGCCGCTGCACGAACGCCCGCCTCTGTTCGTGTGGTCTGAGGCGCCGCGGGAATGTTGTCGCCGCCCTCAGGGCGCAGTCTCGAGGCTCGGGCGCAGCCTAGCTAGGGCGCTGCAGGGTCCCGCAGAAGTTTGCTGGCTTTGTGCCAAGAGCACTATTCCCAAGTGGGGCGGCAAGGAAGTTAGTTAGCAGCCAGAGGAGCGTGCCAGCAACTGAACCAAAGACCTAGCGGGACCCGGGAGGGCGGAAACAGGGGAGGAGGGTGCATGGAGAGGAGCTGGGGACAGGCTAGTTTAGGTCCAAAACGAAGAAAGAGAGGATGAGTAGAATTGAGTAACTAGTGTGAGCGAGGTGCATACAGCTAACAGTACCCAGGGAAGCTGAACTAGTTGGGGAGACAAGCTAGGGGAGAGAGGTAGTGGGGGTTATAGAGTATTAGGAGCTCTGCGCATTGTGGGCGCCTAATACATGTTAATTATATTAAGTTAGAGAATATTGGAGAGACTGAGGGGGGCTTGGTATCAGGGTGTGAGAGAACAATTTGAAAGGAAAAATTAGGAATATCCAAAAGTGAGAGTTTGAGGTTTAGGGTTGGGCAGAAATAACTGAAATTGTTCCCTCCCCTTCCTTTCCAACTCTCACCACACTCCTTTGCCCATAATATTGTTTACATTACTTACCTCATACAGTTACTGTGGGGAAAGTGCTTTGTAAACCTGAAAGCTCGGTGTAAAAATGAATGATAATTTATTATCCTGGTTTTGGGAGGTGAAGAGGAATTGGGAAGTAAAAGGAGATGAGAATAGAAAGGGTTCCCGGAAGCACTTTACACTAGCCCAGAAGTGGCGGTGTGGGTAAAGGGTGCACAGTTAAAGCCACTAGAAGAAATAGGGAGCCAGAACTTTCACTTTGTCCCTAGCTCAGGCGTCAACAGTGTATGATGGAAAGTGCTGAATTTGGAGTAAGAAGACATGGGTTCAAATGCTAGCAATTCATTTAAAATCTTTGAGCTTCAGCTTCCCAACTCTGTAAAGTGAGAGAACTGGACTAAACGACCTCTGAGGCCATTCTGGTTCTAAATCTATGATCTTATGACCCCTACTGTGATTTTTTAACTAAAACAAGATCTGTTCACGTTTCTTGGGGAGTGCAGTTCAAGTGCCAGCTTCTAAAGTAAGGATTCTTAATTTGGTGTCCCTGGAAACTTGGCAGGAAGGAAGGGGTAGTCTGCGAATTTGAATGGGGAAAAATTACATCTTTATTTCAACACAATTGGTTTCCTTTGTAATCCTGTGTTTTATGCATTTAAACATGCTATCCTCAGAAGAAGTTTCATAGGGTTCATCAGACTGCCACAGGGGTCAATCTCTCTCTCTCTCTCTCTCTCTCTCTCACACACACACACACACACACACACACACATACACACACACACACAACCTTTAAGAACTCCTGACCTAAATGAAACCTATACTGATCTCTCCCCACCCCAACTTGCTAGTGGTTTCTCCAGCCCACTCCCCGGTATTTAATTTTATATATGTGTATTGTCTCTCCCAGTAAAATGGAAGCTCATTAAGAGCAGTGGTATTTAGTTTTTGTATTTGTATCACACTGCCTTCGACAGTACTTGGTACACAGTAGGTATTTAATAAATGCTTATTGAATTGAATTGAATTGTTGGTCCTTTACACAACAGCATTTTCTTAAATGGGGCCTGTGGAGGCAAGGTATTACTGCAGTAGGAACAAATCTCTCTTTTGATCTATTGTATTATTTGATCTTGGGAAGACACAACCTCCTTGGATTTTGGTTTGGAGAGGGTTAGACTAGATGGGGTCTAAGGTTACCTTTTTGAACCAGAAGCAGTGATCCTATGTTTTTAGGGGTCAACTTTTAGGATAATTTGTCTAGATACAGGATTTTCTCAGTTTGTAGACTATTGGGAATTACCTGTGAAGATGTTGCTTTGGAACTGTGGATGTGAATGTGGTCCTGAACAGTATCCCAATAAAAACCACCTCTCTGAGGAGAAGAAAGTTGGTCAGTGTGAATAGCCTTCCAAGTAGCAGAAGAGGAAGGTGGTCTGGAAGTAGGGAGTTCATTCCCTGGGACAGAAGCGGAATGAACACTAAAGTGAGGATTTCCTATGTAAAGCATGTTCAGTCCTATTGCTAAAAACTTTGAGGAATTTAAGTGTGTGGTGTCTAATTTTTTCCCCCAGAAGAGGCAGAGAGGTCACAGGAAGTAGTTAGTTCATTCTGAACCTCAACAATGAAAATGCCATTCAGATAGTGAAAAGAAAGATGAAACATGATTAAAAATCATTATCCCTCTTGTGACTTTCTGTATCTGAATTACTGACTCCTACAAGTATCATGACAAGTAAACTACCCAACACACGTGGATGCCTATCCTATTCTTAAAACTTTCTAGTAAGAGAATTTAACATCCACCATATTATTTCATTTTAAAATCACCTTTTTGGTGAGCAAGCTTTTCTTCTGTCATACCTAAATCTCTCTTGCTATGATTTTAAAAACTCACCTTTTTGCTGTTCCTCACACACAGCAATTCATCTTCCAACTTCCCTGGACACAGTCCCTTTTTCCTTTTCCTTCTTAGAATCCTTAACTTCCTTCAGGATTCAGTTCAGCACTACCTTCTATCTAAAGCCTTTCCTTATTCCTCCAATATCATTATAAAAAGCAGAAATGATGGAAATGAATGGATCTGGATGGATTTAGCCAGGAAAGGCTTCATAGGGGAAGTGAATCTTGAACAAAATATTACAGTCAGGGAATAGCATGGTTTGCCCAAATAGAGCAGGGAGGGCATTCCAAGCAAGGGGAATGGCATGTGTCAAGGCTTAGAGTCGTGGGTGAGCAAGTCATGTGCCTAGCTGAAACAGAGAATCCAAGTTGGAGTGTAACAGGAGATGAGGGAAGTTAGATAGTGAGGTGGGTGGGGGAGGGGAAAGAGGCAGAGAAAGATGCAAAGGTAGAGGATCTTCAAGCAAAAACAGTTTAGCTCTAATATGGGCGGTATAACTGTAGATTTTGGAACAGAGTAATGGGTTATATGATTCTTGTTGCTTTTCGTATGATGTATTGGAGTGGTAGAATCAAGGAGGCAAATAGGCTATTTAACATATTGTTTTTGTCATTAAAGCACAGCTGGGAGAAGGCATTAGTACTTATGAGGCAACATCTGAAAAACAGTGACATGAGGATGTTTCTATGCACTAGAGGCCTTGAATCTTTGCTATAACACATGCATTTCTATTTATTACAAAGTTACATTTACAGAGGATTTTGCAAAGTGCTATGTTATTATTACCTCTCTGAAACAAAATAATAGCTCAAATCTGTCTCCAGAAAACCCTTGAAGAGTTAATTTAATGATGGAAATTTTAGTCACTTGCAGCAAGGTCAGAGGTAGGGAACGGTTCATAAGATCATAGATTCAGAGCTGGAATGGACATTAGGGATCATGGAGTCTAAGCCCCTCATTTTAGAGAGGAGAAAAAAGGAGGGCCTTAGAGGTAAAGTGACTTGCCCAGGGTCACACAATTAATGAATAAGACGATGATAACAATAATAATAGGTGGAGTTTTTGTAGTACCTACTGTGTGGCAAGCACTGTGCTAAGTAAGCACTCTGCAATCATTATCTCATTTGATCCTCAGACAACAATTCTGGGAGTAGGTAGGTGCTATTATTTTCCCCATCTTGCAGCTGCTGAAACTGAGGCAAACAGTGAAGTGATTTGCCCAAGGTCACATAGCTAGTAAATATGGTAGGATGGAAAGAGTGTTGGCCTTAGAGTCAGAAGACCTAGGTTCAAATTCTGCTGAATGGGCAAATCATTTAATTTGCCTGAGTCTCTGACTTGTTATCTGCAAAATGAAGGGGTCAGACTAGATGATCTTTTAGCCTATGATTCTGCTCTGAAATTTCCCAGTCTGTGCTAGTCCTTGTAGTCCTTTGAAATTGGACCATGTAAAAAGAAAATACCACACGTCTGACTCGTGTTTGAGAAAGCATGATATAAGGGATAGAGAACTAGATCTGGAGACAGAAGACCTGAGTATGAATCCTGCCTCCCACACTTCCTAGCTATGTGACCCTGGGTAAGTCACTTAATTTCCCTGGGCCTCAGTTCTTTCATCTGTAAAATGAGAGGGTTGTATTTCATCTCTAAGATCTCTTTCAGTGCTGAATCTATAATCTTATAAATGTCTAAGGCAGATTCGAACCTAGGTCTTTCTGATGCCCAGTCAAGTGCTCTATTAATTATACTATACTGACCCTCAGAAAGGATGAAGCTGATTTGTCAGACAGGTCTTCCAGTGACTGCTTTTTTGTGGAGTGAATCATTTCACTCATATTCCCTAGAGTTAAATGACAGAACTCACACACAACCTTAAGGTGTAAAAATGAAAACACAAAATTACACTTACTTGGCATTTTTCTTTTCACTCATTTTGGTTTATTTCAGGAAAAACATATTTAATTTGTTAATTCTCTTTGTTGTGCCCCTCAATCTATTCCTATCCCACCCCCTTACTGGTCCTGTTTCATTTTACAAAATTCTCAGAAAACTCATTCTATTGGCTTAAGGTCCTGGAGATGCCTGTTATTAGCCTGATTTTACAGATGAGGAAGATGCACCTTAGAAAGGTTAAGTAACTTGACAAAGCTAGGTAAGTGGTAGAGCTGAGATTTGAACTCTGGTCTGAATCCAAGACCTGTGGTCTTTTTTTCTATACCATACATATTAGTGAGCTAACTCACTGAAAGGATTAATTTATCTGACTGACTCTTCACCATCTTTTGTGACCTAACAGTAAACAGGGACCTGAAGGAATGAAAACCAAAAGAGGAATGTTTTGATGGGAGGAGGAGGTGATAAAAGATTGACATCATGAAGCATGTCTTGCTTTGACATTAAATTATTCACATTTATGTCTTTTATCCCCAATGAAATTTCAAGTTACTAGAAAGTAGGCACCATTTCTTAGAACACTGAGCCCCTAGGTTGAAAAAGCTGAAAAGAGGAGCTTAGTAGAGAGGTATAGCTGTTACCATTTTCACAGTTCTGTCAAAGACTGGCCTTAGTGGCTGATAAAAGAGAAAAAAATGGTAACTACATTTCTGACTGTTGATTACATCTGTACTTAGGGTTCCAGAGGAGATGGTGACATTTTTCTAATGATTTTTTTTAAAGCCCCCACGTCTTACATAACACTCTTCATTTGTCCTTGGCAATTAAAACTTTTCTTCTGGTTTTCTCAATTCAATTTGTCTAATTCAGGGATTGGCACACTGCCCTCAGGCCTACCACCTGTCTGCTTTTCCACAGCTCTAGACCTAAGAATGGTTTCTTACATTTGTAAATAAAGTTTCATTACATTTTAAAATGTAAAAATCATTCACTCACTGGCCATGCCAAAAAAACAGGTGGTAGATGGGATTTACCAGCCCCTGGTCCAAGCTGCTCCTTCATTCAGAATTTCAAAGAATTGCCTGACACACTGCAATGGTAAGTGACTAGCTCAAGGTCACCCAACCAGTTAGTATGAGAAATCGTACTGGGACCAAGGTTTTCCTAGCTCTGAGGCCGTTCTCTAACAACTAAGCCACCCTGCTTCTCATTGGTCACACATCTGAAACTAAGCTGTAAACTTTCTCAGAACATTTTAACATGTACTAAGACATCCATATTACATAAGATGCACCTGTTTGTTTGTTTTTTCTTTTTGTGATATTTTTATTTGCAAAGAGGGAAATAAAGGGAGTTTGGTAAAATTAGCCTCAATCTGAAAACTTTCTCTTTTGCAGGTTTGTGGCCATTGGTTCACCTGAATTCCAGAGGCCATGAAGGACATTGGCTGTTGGATACTTTGGCTTTGGATGGCTCTCTTCCTACTTCCTGCCGCCACTCCCATGACAGTCACAGCCAAGTCAGGTAGTCAGGCCAGCTTTTTGGCAAATAACCAGAAGTTGGTTATATCCTTGTCCTGTGAATCACTCAGTCACAAGAAATAGATATGATAAAGGTTGAAGAGCCCATCCTGTCCAACTGCCTCCTGGAGTAGAATTGCTTAGAGCGCATTTAGTCATTTCTTTGCCCTGTTGACCTTTAGGTGATAAAACTTCCATCATGTATCTTTGAAGGATCCTGGGAGGTTTTCCATAACATTTGGTCTAATTTAATTTTCATTCTCTTGTTCTTATATTACTTAGTAACAGGCTAAAATAGCCTTCCCTTTCCTTCTTAGATATTCTTACAGTTTTCAAATATGTGAGATGTTGCATAACTCTTTTCCTCCATAGCAGTGGCAACTCTGTTCAATTAAAGAAACACTGATTAAGTGAAGATGAGAGGTGGCATGGCACAGTGGATCATGAGCTGGCCTTTGAGGACCTGGGTTCATGTCTTGTTTGTGACCCTGACTAAATCTCTTAACTTCTTGGTCGCCAGGCAGCTCTCTAAGACTATAAAATGTAGAGAAGGTGTTGAACTGGGTAGAAATCACAGGTTCACTCAGTCAACAAGCATTTGTTAAAGGTTTACTAAATGCCAAGCACTGCACTGGGGATTTAAAGAGAGGCAAAAACATAATCCCTATCCTCAAGGACGTCACATTCTAATGGGGATATCAGGAAGAGATAATATTCGAATAACTTTGTATATATGAGATAGTTGCATGGTAAATTGGAGGTAATCTCCAAGTTAAGGTATGAGCATTGAGGGGGACCTAGAAAGGCCTCCTGTAGAAGGTAGGATTTGGTCTAAAAGAGGAAAGCAGTTACTATGTGCCAAACAAAGTGCTAACTTTTTAATTTAATCTATAAATACAATAAATCCTCAATAATTAGGGCTAATTGAAGAAGTGTTTTGTCTTAATTAGTGTAAAATAAAATACCTTAGAATATTTGAAAAGAAATGCAATTTAAATACTTTTAAGTATTTATGGTAATTCAAACTAGGTTTAGTTTTAACTAGTTAAAGGTCCCTAAAAGTCTCCTTATATTGAAGAAACATAAACGGTTTGGAGGAGTGTCAATTATGTCTGAATGGAAATAAGTGCTTTCGAAAAACTGTTATTTGTCTCAGCAAGAATCTAGAGGCACATTCCATATGTCCAAGGATTAGGAGGACAGCTAACAAATTGTGATATGTGAATTTAATATAATATTATCCTATTGCATGGAAAACACAAAGAAATATGTGAAGACATATGAAATGATACCAAATGAAGGAAGCAGAAACAAAAGAACATATAAACTGATTATAGCTAAGTAAATAAGAATAATAGCAGCAGCAAAATTACCTGGATTAAAACACAGAAAAGGATTTCAAAATAGGAATAAAAACAAACAGGGTGATTTGGTTTCTACCTTGTTAAAGTTAATACATACTTTTTAAAAACAAGTTGTAAGTAACAGAAGTTTGTGGTTTCATAGTTTTAAAAAGTGCCTCTAGAGCATTTAAAGCATTTACTTTCCCAGTGGTGCTTTTATACACTGTTATTTGACAATTTTAGCCCACAAAAATATGCACAAAGTGAAAAACAGCTCAACTTTTCTCTGAATTGTCACAAACTCTGAATTAATAGAGTATAATCAATTGATCAAGCATTTATTAATCACTTATATTCTAGACATTGAGGATGCAAATACAAAACTGACAACAGTCCCTGTCCTCAAGGAGCTTATTTTCCATTGGGGGAGAAGGCATGCATATATATATATCTATGGACATATACGGACATATAAAATCTGTTCCTCCAAGGACTTCGGCCTCTTTGTCCACACAAGAGAGCTCAAGAGGTTGAAGAATATCTACTGCATAGAATGCAACATGCATTGGGATGAAAACCTACAGAGCTTGTCCAATAGTACGTCCAATATCTAGAAAAGACAATACAACTGGCCAACATGTTGGTATAGCAGAGTTGAACAGAAGAGCTTTTAGGAAATTACAAAACTCTTTTATTGACCCTAAGTTTCTCTTGAAAACAAAGGCCCATCTTTTCAATACTAACATGGTACTGGTGTTGCTATATGTTAATGATACATGGAAGACCATTGCCTCCAAAGAACTAAAATAAATAACACATAGAGGACAACGTGGAAGAGCGTGGTAGGGATAAGCAGACTGAAAGAATGGAGGAACATTATGGTGGGAGTGAATGTAATGGGAAATAAGAATGAGAATAAAGGTTTCATTCAGGAATTTTATAAAAAAATAGGAAGAGAAGATGGACTAGTACCTTCTTTTTACAGATGAGGAAACTGAGGTACAGTGAGTTTGAAAATTAAATTATTTACTATACAAATAACTTTGTGTGTATCTCCCACCTTCTTCTGTGAGAGAGGAAAGAGGGAGGGCAAAGTGATGTCTTTCCTTAGAAAGAAAAAAAGCCACAGTAACTTATGACAAGAGAGTTTGTGACAGTGGTAAAGTTGCGTCTGATAATAAGTTGCTGTTCTCCAGAATTTCTGTATAAGAACTGATAGTACTGCTAATTCCTAAAATGGGCTTGGGGGAGTTTGGTTTTGTTAGAAAGTGGGTTGGGTTAAGATTTAGTGGGTAAAGATTTGGAATTTAGTTGGAGAGCAGGAGACTATTTAAGATAGATCAGAGAAGGCTTTGTAGAACATAGTCCTGGACATGGTTATGGAAATAAACAGTTCAAATGATGACATTGGTAATAATAAGTGAGACTTACAATAATAGCAATAAATTGCAGGGCATGCAGTATAAGTAGCTGTTGTTTTCTTCCTCCAATTACCTTCCCTCTTTTTTATATTCTGTGGTCCATCTTGTCAGGGACAGTCACCGATTTTAGACTTCTTACTCTTATAGTTTGTGTTATGCCATCCAATCCAAGGTAATTCAATTACATTTTACTTGGAACTAACTTTCCAGCTTCAAAATTTATTACCTCTGTGATCTCAGGCAAGTCATTTAACCTTTCTAGACGTCAGTTTCCTCATATGGAAAAAAAATCAATGTGTTGGATTACATGTACTATTAGGTTTGGTTGATGTATCAGTTAGTTTTGCTAAATTATTTCTAACCCTTCCCCCTCCCAACTCTGTTATTTTATTTTATTTTTGTTACAAAGGATAGTTCATTGAGTGAGGAGGGATATATTCAGAAATATCTGTCCACATAGATATAGATACATATGTCTATATAGCTATCCTAATGAAGCATTTGGACTAGATGCCCTCTAAAGTTCCTTCCAGTTCTATGATCTTTAAAACATTTTACTGCTCTTTCTTGAAAAGGTTTTTCCCACTGGGGAAAATTCAAAACTAATCTGAATTTCAAAGAGAAACATTTATATTATATGATACAATAAGAAGAATTAATAAAACAAGCTATAGGGGAAATTGCTTTTGTGGTTGATTATAATTATGGAGTGAGAGAAGAGGCACTTGGGAAGGCTCATATCCTGAACATGCCTAGGAAATAATTCAAGTACAGTTCACTTTGTGTTAATTGGCAAAATGTCAGCTTAGTGTTCCTGTTTTGATTGTCAAAGAGACTGCCAGGATGTGCAGGGCCAGATTTGGACCCTTTTTCTATGTGTTAAGATCGTCTTAGTTCACCAGGTTCTGTTTTTAGTTTTGTCTTGTGCAGACCTGGTGGTGCACTCGCTAACCATTTACCGGAGGTAAGTAACTACTTCTAAAAATAAAATATAACAAATCTAAGGGAGAGGATTGGGTTTCAGCTCTGGAGCTCGTGAAGTTGTCAACAGCATTCTGTTAAACCTAAATATATGTAGGATAGGTTGTGCCTTTTAATTACTTTTCTTTATCTGCATGGTTGGCTTACGGGTTTCTTTTCAGAGGGCTTTCTTACTATGAGGGAGGCTTCAGATTAATAGGGAGAAATTACTTAGTCAGATTTTAAAATCTTAACTATGTTGTGGATTCTCGTCACCTAGATTTTTTGATTGTCCTAATTGTAATACAGAAATCATCCATGGTGTTGCTTTGCATTGGTCAGATAAGAAACACTTGTAAACCGGAAGACCATGAATGGACTTCCATTTGCCCTATGCTCCCCAAAATAAAAAGTTAAGACATATTTTCAATTTTCACTTATCTTGGCAAAGGGGAATAGGGAAAAGGGGCATAGGTGAAGGAAACAGGCATTTATTAAGGACCTACTTGTGCCAGGCACTGTGCTAAAGCACTTTGCAAATATTTTCTCATTTGATCCTCACAATAACTCTGGGAGATAAATATTATTTGTTGTTGCTGTTTGGTCATTTCAGCCATGTCTGACTCTTTGCAAACGCATTTGGGGTTTTCTTGGCAAAGATACTGGAATGGTTTGCTATTTCCTTCTCTAGCTCATTTTATAGATGAGAGACTGAGGCAAACAGGGTTAAGTGACCTCCCCAGGGTCACACAGCTAGTAAATGTCTGAGGCCAGATTTGAACTCAGGAAGATGAGTCTTCCTAACTTCAGGCCTGGCACTCTATCCACTTTACTACCTAGCTGTCCCTAAGTGTTATTATTACTCCCATTTTACAGTTGAGGGAACTGAATCAGACAAAGGTGAAGTAACGCGTAAAATCACAAAGCTAGTAAGTATCTGAGGCTGAATTTGACCTCAGGTCTTCCTGACTCGAGGCACAAAGTTCTTATCCCCTGCACCACCTAACTGTCAAGAGGTTAGGGTAGTGAGAACTGAATGGATAAACTAAATCCAGAGATAATCCCCCAAATCTAATTTTAGTAAATAGGTTCAATCTATTTTCCCAAATTTCAATATATCAGATTCTTTAACAAGGAGCCACAGTTTGAGTTTCATTTGCTTTTTCAGCTTGTCCTCAGGTAGGGGTGCTAATGTGTAGCCAAAAAAAAAAGGGACAGAAATAATGTAAAACTCAAGTCCCTTCCCCTTACCTTTCAAATCAATCCCCTTCTCAGCTGCCAGTGATATCCTTTTTTTTTTTTTTTAGGCAATTGGGGTTAAGTGACTTGCCCAGGGTCACACAGCTAGTAAGTGACAAGTGTTTGGTCTGAGGCCGAATTTGAACCTCCTGACTTCAGGGTCCGTGCTCTATCCACTGTGCCACTGAGCTGCCCCCGGTGATATTCCTAAAGCATAGTTCTCTTCATGTACTCTCCCAAGTTAAAAAAAAAAAATGCTCCAGTGGCTTCCTTTTGTCCCCAGGATAAAACATAAACTCATTTGTCATTTAAAGCACTGTACAAATTGATTCCAGCCTATCTTTCCAGATTCCAGGCTGATTATTCCCCCTCATGTCCTCCACAGTCCAACTAAGCTGGGTTACTTCCTACTAGTTATCCCACCTGCTACCCTCCCTGCCTATGCCTATGCTATTCCCCACACAGAATGTCTTTCTTCTTCACTTCCAACTCTAAGATCCCAAGCTCCCTTCAAATTTCAACTCAAGTGTTACTTCCTACAAGAAACCTTTCCTGATCCCCTAGATGCTTCTACTTCTTCCCTCTGAAAATGACCTTGTATTTTCTTTGTGTGTGCTTTCTAGTGACTTGTACGTACTCATATTGTTTTGTCAAATAACATTTATAAGCCCCTTATGGGCAAGAAGGGACTGTGGTTTCATATTTGTCTATATGTCCCTAGATCATAGCATAGTGCCTGGCATATAGTAGGCATTTAAAAATACTTATTGATTAATTGATAACTGGTTAAGTCTCTAGCTACTTGAGAATGAAGCATAAGATAATGGGAAGAATGTTGGATTTCAAGTCTGTGGTCCTTGGTTCAAATTTCTGCTCAACTTTTGTTGTTCAGTCATTTCAGTAATGTCCAACTCTTCATGACCCCGTTTGGGATTTTCTTGGCAAAAATACTGGAGTGGTTTAGCCATTTCCTTCTCCGGCTCATTTTACAGATGAGGAAACTGAGGCAAACAGGGTTAAGTGACTTGCCCAGGGTCACACAACTAGTAATTATGTGAAGCTGGATTTGAACTCAGGAAGAGGAGTCTGCCTGACTCCAGGCCTAGAGCTCTATCCACCGCACCACCTAGCTGCTCAGCCACACACTACTCATGTGACCTTGGCCAACTCACTAACCCCACTGGGTCTGCATTATCCTAGTTGGACTAGATGACTTCTAAAATCCTTTCCAGCTCTACACTACACTTGAGATCCTATAAATATCATTGTGGTAGTAATTTTTTCTTTTGTTTAGATTCTTTTATTTCTTTTATTTAGAATTAAACTTGAGTCTATGTATAATTTGAACTGTTAAAAAACTTATTGCAATACTATAAGCCAAAAAAGAATGAACAACTTTTTATTAACAACTTAATCTGAACGAACAACTTTTTATAAATATATTTCTACTAAATTACAAGATTAACTTTAGCGAAACATGGTTTCTCTAATTTGGTTTGCAATATTCAATTAAAAAATACTATTTTTACTTTCTCCTAGCCCACAGTATTCTATGTGTATTCTCTTACATGAATAACCAATGTAGTTATATCTTAAGGCCAGGGGCTTTTAGCAACCCTTGTAAAGACCCACAGGCTGTTTCCTCCCTCTGTTAGGAATTTTGTTTTGACATTTTTTTTGTTGTTAATATAAAACACCTGAAGGCTCTCATATTGATCCACTTACAAAAAAGAATGCAAAACAATGAGAATGCCTGAAGCAAATTGCTGTTCTTTTCTACTCTAATCTTCAGGTTAAGTGTTATAGTAGCAGCACTGCTATTAAGTGAGCTGATGGAAAATGGAAATTTACCATTAGGACAAACTAGAAAAAAGTGACTGCTAATGGAGATGCAGGGATCATGTATCCACTGTATATATTTCTATTGTCATGATACTATTGATAAAAATAGTTACATGATATAGACAGATAGACATAGATATAGATACAGTTATGTAGTGCTTGAATAGCTAAGGAGCGTTGGAAAAAGTTACCTATATCTGCACCTTCTCATGCCCCCCCCCAAAAAAAAGATTCTGGAAAAAGTCAGAATGAGAAGAAAAGAGACAAAAGCTGGGATACCCTTAATTCAATGAAATGTTTCCCATTAGGATATATTTGACCTATGTGGATTTGCAAAAACTGTACCACTCTCCATACTTGGAAATGCACATCCTCCTCATTTCTGACAATCAAAATCCTTATCTTTCTTCAGAGTTCAAGTCAAGTTAAGGGACATTTATTAATAACCTACCATTGTGTGGGATTGGGCTAAGCCTATAGGATTCAAAGAAAAACAAAACAATAAGAACAGCAATAACATCAGTCCCTGATCTTAAGAAGTTCACAGTCTATATACAAACAAGATATATGGAGTGAAGGCACCAAGATGGAGGACTGGGAAAGGTATTAGTACACTTAGCTGTAAAGACAGAGAGGTGCAGCAGATTGAGCACTGAAACTATACTCTGAGAAGATATGAGTTCAAATCAGATCTCAGATACTTACTAGCTATTTGATCCTGGGCAAATCACTTAACCTCTGTTTGTCTCTCAGTTTGAGATTCAAATAAGATATTTGTAAAATATACTCAGCCCGGTACCTGACACATAGTAATAGGCACTGTACAAATACTTATTCTCTCCCCTTCCTTTTTCCTTTGTTTTCTGTTATATTTTCTGTGGAACTTTCCTTAAAATGGCCAATTACTAGTGGTCTCTCCACCTTAGTCTACCTTGTATTTGTTTCTCAGTGTGCATAATGTCTTCTACAATAGAATGTAAATTCCTTGAAGAAAGTAACTCTACCCATTCTTGTCTTTATATCTCCTGTGACTGGAGCCTTGGCCACAGTAGAAACTTGGTAAATGTTTATGAGTTAATGAGATCAGAATTGTTTATGAAGGAATTTATCCAGAAGATGTAAAGACAATTGGAGAAGAAGAAGAAAAATCCTAAAATACAACATTTATTGGCTACTGTGAATTTTTAAAAAGTGTGATTAGCTTTGAAGGTTTATAAGAATTGAAGGCTTTGGGAACAGTAAGAGCATTATTACAAGGACATTATTACAAGAGGGAAACCTGTTTCAAAGAGAGCTTCCTAGCAACATAGGAGAATGTTTAAGTTTAAATATTAGAAATGATCTTTTAAGCCAGGGATGGTGATGACATTTATTTTTGCTCTTGAAAAAGAAGCATCAAATACACTTTTTTTTTCTTTCAAGCAGAAATGCTTTGTTATCTTCTCTTTTAAAAGTAAGAAGGCTGTATATTTCTCAAAGTCATCATGGTGTAGTGGAAACTACCTTGGACTGAGAGTTAGAAGATTCGTATTATGGTATTATAATACTACATAATAGAATTATATATGAATTCTTCTTCACTAAAGAACTACTCTGGTAAAGAGCTCTCTGACTTGGAACATTGCCTAATCTCTTTCTGCCTCATTTTTGTCATCTTTAAAATGAATGTATTAGCCTAGAAAGGAAGGAAACAAGTTTTTGTTAAGTGCCTAATATGTGCCAGGTGCTTTACAAATATCTCATTTGATCTTAATAGCTACCGTGGGAGGCAGAACTTATTTCCCTCCCTATTTTAGTTTATTATTGTTGTATTATTATGTTAGTTTATTTAGTTTATTCCCAAATGACATTTAAGGAAACTGAGGCTGATAGAGGCAAGTGACTTGCTCAGAGTCACAAAGCTTATAAGTGTCTGAGGCAAGATTTGAACTCAGATCTTCCTGACTTGTGGCCTAGCTCTCTATTTACTGTACCATGTTGCTACCTAAATGATTTTTAGGGTCACTGTCAGCTCTAACACCTACTAATACAATGATCTTTATGTAGAAATGATAAAAATATGTTCATGTGATCGTGAAGTTGTGACAGCATCGTAGATTTAGAGTACATAGGTACTTTAGAAGCCAGTCTAGTCCAACCTTCTAATTTCCTAGAAAGGAAAATATGTCCTAGGGAAATTAAGTGTTCTCTCTGTAGTCACAGAGGTAGGTAGCATCAGAAAATAAATTGAAACCCAGACCCTCTGGGGTTTTTTTCTTTTGATTCAATTTTATTTTTATTTTCAAATGCAAAGTGCTGCCCTCTCACTTCTCCTCCCCCACCACTGAGAAGGCAAGAAAAACAAAACCTATTACCAATATGTATAGTCAAGCAAAAAAAAAATCACAAATTAACCATATCCAAAAATAAAAAAGAAAAGAAGGAAAAAGAAAATATGCATCAATTTGAATCCATCACCTCTCTATCTGGAGGTAGAGAGCATGTTTTGTCATTAAGTTGTATAGTTATCCTATGGCTCAGAATTCCTAAGTCTTTCAGAGTTGATTATCTTTACAATATTGCTATTATAGTATAAATTGTTCTCCTGTTTCTGTTTACTTCACTTTCCATCAATTCACAAAATCTTCCCAGGTTTTTCTGAAAACATTCCCTTCTGGTTTGACTTCTAAGGAGGTGATGCTTTTAAAATTCTACTATGTATCTCTTGGATATCCCAGTTTTCTCTTCTGGAATATTTTTATCTTTTCAGCATGTCCCCTCTTGAAGAGGCCTTGGTGATATTTTATGTCGGTCCTTTCATTCAAGAGAAAAGTGGATTTGGGAAGCAATTAGTTCCCCTTTAGGAATCAGTTCATGAATATTTGCATTTTCAAAGAAACGAACAGAATAAAATTTCAAACATAGATTGAAACTGAATGGCAAGCGAGATATTTTTAGGGATTGTGACTTTCCTGAAGCCCCTTAAATCTTACCACTCAGGTAACTGCCTCCACTGCCTAAATATGAAACTGTACTCTATTGACATGTTCTCACAGGAAGAGCTTATAAAAGCTTGGACCTTTGCACTGTCCCCTTTTTTACCTTCATGCATTCTTTACTTGGTTTTCAAAAGATGTGTGTATACAAACACATACAGTATAAATACATGATGTATACATGTATGTATATACACATGCACAAATATATATAGATGTGTATATACATATATGTATACATGTGTGTGTGCACACATGCAGATTTTTTTTGAAGAGGGAGAGATGGTATAGACTCATGATTTCATTTGGGTAGGGAACTTTCACTTTCAAAACTCCCTTCAGTGCGGCCATCCATTTGTCTGCAGTTTACAATCTTAGGGAGTTTACCAAGGCCTTAAAATGTTAAGTGACTTGCGTAGGAGAACACAGCCAGGACATATCAGAGGCAGGGCTTGCAATATGGTCTGACTGGCCACAAGGCTGACCCTTTATCCATCATTCCAGGCCACCTCTCTTTATCAGTACTCAAAGGGAATAAGATATCCACATAGTATGAACTGCATTGCTGTTGCTACAATTGATATTTAAGAATCATGTACAATAAAACCATGTTATATTATTAATATCAACCTAAAATAATTAGCTTGTAAATCTAAACTTACATGTTTTGATCTCTGTCTTTGTATCCCTATCCCCTAGAACATTTCTAGGCACTTAGTAACATAATAGATACTTAAAAAATGCTTGGTGATGATTGATTGTAACTGTGATTACTGAATTTTTTTTTCTGAATGGGTAAAACTTACTAAACTTACTAAAACTAAAGTTTTCCCAACGTAAGTTCATGAATATTACCAAATAAATACCGAATATCATTCATATTAGCATGACACATTATAGATTTTTCGGATCATCTTGTATTTAATAATCCCTTCAAAGAATTTGACTAAAATATATTTGGTGTCTAGTTTGGCATTAGACCAGACCTTCTCCTTGTTACTAAAGAGTCACAGTGGAAAGTCCCAGATTTTTCTTCTGTCTTCAAACTGATTTTGACAGGCTTGTGTAGGGACTTCCCCCACATATGCTGTGAGGAATTAAAAACTGACCTAGCTGAATACTAACAGAGTTGTAAAGAAAATAAGAGTAGAGCTTGTTTTTTAAAAGATTAAGGTTTATAGTAATAATTAATCTTTTAAAATATAATAAATGTTAGCGGCTCCAAACCTACTTATACATCAGAAATATATTCCCTTTATTTAAAGATATATATGAAAAATTCATATCATTACTCCCTTACAAGTGGATTGAGTTTTAGTTAATTTTTAACATTACTTAATTTAACATTGTTTACAAAATGCTTAATGATATTGCTTTTTAAACTTCACTTTCATGTCAAGGGGGAAGAAACAAACATTTTAGATTTTTCTAGGTAAACCAAAATTGCTAAATGTTACTATTAAGTTGGACTTTGTTCAAGTTTTTATTATTCAGAGTCCCCAAATCCCCCCCCCGAAAAAAACAAACTCAACCTATCCCTCTGCTTGTAAAGAATTCAATTCAACTTAAACTTTTGTCAAGAGTCTACTATGTAAGACATTGTACTAGGTTCTAAGTGATATACAGTACATAAATAAGAAACTCTACTGGAATTTCCAGGCAGCTGGGTGATGCAGTGGATAGAGCACAGGGCCTGGAGTCAGGAAGACCCAAATTCAAATTCAGCCTCAAACACTTCCTGTGTGATCCTGAGCAAGTCACTTAACCTTGTTTGTCTCAGTTCTGTAAAATGAACTGGAGAAAGAAATGGCAAACCACTCCAGTATCATTGCCAAGAAAACCCCAAATGGGGTCGTGAAAAGTCTGAAACAACTAAACAACAACAAAATTTGAATTTCCAGTATATTAGGCAATGTGACACATACTTGAACCTCTAGCATATGAAATAATACATTATAAATGCATAAGAAAGGTGCAGACATAGTTCTACTTGAAGTTTGAGGAAAGGAGGGTCATTCCTGACTGAGGAGAATCCTTCATGAAGAGCCATTGTTCCCTCAGTTGTAAATTGAAGATAATTTTTTTTGTCTGATACTTATTTATCTGTGAGAAAAGCCCTTTACAAACTTTGAACCACCATAAAAAATGTGAGTTATTATTAATGTGATTCCACCATTGGAATAAATTCATATTCAATTAGCCCCTGAGTTGCTCTATACAAAAAGTAACATAAAACTATGTATATTGTTGATTAATAAATGTTATTTGATGATAGCGGTTGCATAGTGGAAAGGATATTGGATTAGAAATTAGTACATCTGATTTGAAAGCTCTGATATGCCAGCTGGTCCCTCCCTAACCTTCAGTAAGTTACTGTACCCAAGAGTGTGCTGGTAAATGTTTAACAGCCAGCTCTCTGAGGCGAAAGAATTATGCCTAACACACTTTTGAGTTTAATCTGCATTATTAACATTTTCTCCATCATTTTATTAAGTCTAGACATTCAACAAGACAAAAACTAAAGCTCTGGTTTGTATCATTCAGCTATTTCTGATGCGTAAATGTAGCAGGTTGGAACAGGCTTGAGTGTACTCCTGATTGTATGTATTGGACCTCAATTTTATCATTTGTAAAATTAGGTGATTGAACCAGATCAAAAATTCTTAACTTTTTGTGTCATAGAACCTTATGGCAGTCTGATGAAGCCTGTTTATCCTTTGTCATAATAATTTTTTAAGTGCATAAAATAAATACGTTGATTATGAAGAAAACCAATTATTTTGAAATGTCAAAATTTTAAAAACAATTAAATCCACAAACCCTAGGAGAAGAATTCATGGACTAGAAGGTCTTTATAGTCCTTCTAGTCTGATGTCCTACAAGTTTACATTGATTGTGGCAGTTACATATTTAAATAGAATATAAACTCCATGAGGTTAGAGGTCTATCTACCTTACACAACTTTGAGTGTCCCAAATTTCAACACACATAATGAACACTCAATTATTGGTTGATTTCATTGTGTATGTGTGTGTGTGTGTGTGTTTCATATGTGTATGGGTGTGTACATGTTTTAAATTTACTATGTAGCATTGGTATCTCTGTAAGCTTTTTCAGCAACAGGATTTGATCTTTCTCTTTTCATTTCCTTAATTCATGATTGTCTTACTTTTTATTCTAAAGCTTAATGTCATTTGGCACTCTAATTTGTGATAGAATGAAAGGTGTTGTGTTTTAACTCACTCTCTTTTTGCTGAAAATAGTAAAAAGCAATCACCAAGATTATTTTTCCTAGTGGATATATGATTAAATGTCTTATTTTGATAGTCAGTTGGAAAGTATAACTTTTCTCTTTTAAAATACTATGTTAAAACATAATTTGAATGAGAAAATTTAATCATTTAAAGGATATGCTTTTTATTTAATTCCTCTTGGATACAAGGGAAAGGTGGCATTCAAATAACTTATTTACATGTTTTTACTATAGTTGTAGATTATAATTGGAAGAATAACTGGAAAGCTTTAATGTAAAGTGATTAAATTTTTATTTGCAGTGTTGTAATGAGAACCATAATATGTATTCTCATTGTATTCTCTTATAGATAATTTGTGTCCTGAACTGACAGCAGATGGACAACAGTTTATACAAATCAGTAGAGAGAACCTCCCTATTTCAGGTGAGCATTATAATTTCATCCAAAGACATGAAAAGGATGAAAGTTGACACAATATGTCTTATGCAGCTTTTTTTCTGAGTGTATAATGTATTAAATTAGGTGAGTCTTTGCTATTAGTCAGGGACAGTGTGTTTTCTATATTTTGTAACCTTCTGAGTACCTAGCAAAATGCTCTGCACACAGTGGCTATTTAGGACACATTTGTTGACTTGTATGGAATGGTATTTGCCATATTCTTTGTAACTTGAAGCCAAGGTAGAGCTATTTGAAAATTCAAGTGCTGAAGATCCTGGCATAGGATTTTTGGAAGGTATTTTCACTTTTATAGAAAAAGAAGAAACAATAAAAAATCATCTAAGAAAGGAATAATGGATAAGGTTGAAATCTTGAGATTCAGAAATGATTTTTGAATGAGTGAATGAAAAAACATTTATTAAAATTCTGTGCTAAGCTACCAGGGTTGTTCCTTTGGATGATGGTCTCAGTGGCCTTGAATTTATGTTTTTTCTTCATTAGCTTAGAAAAAGAGAGCTAGATTTTTCATAATTTCTTTGTCACATTGTAGAACTGCAATCCAGTTAAACTTATTAATAATTCTTGTCCCCTCCCTGATAGACATAGCCAGTGTAACCCTGGACAAGTCAGATAATAATAATTAATAATAATGATGATGATGATGATATTGATAGCAGCTAACATTTATACAGTACTTACTACGTGCCAAGCATGGGGCTAAGCATTGGGGATACAAAGAAAGGTGAAAGACAGGTCCTGTTCTCAAGGAGCTCACAGTGGCAGCTAGGTGGTACAGTGGATAGAGCTCTGGCCTTGGAGTCAAGAGAATCTGAGTTCAAATCCAGCCTCAGATACTTGACACTTACTAGCTGGGTGACCCTGGGCAAGTCACTTAACTCCGATTGCCTCACCAAAAAGAAAAAAAAAAGGAGCTTACAGTATAATGAGGGAGACAGCATGCAATCAACTACATACAAACAATCTATGTACAGGATAAATTGGAGATAATCAACAAAAGGAAAGCACAAGCATTGAGACATCAGAAAAGGCTTCTCATAGGAGGTGGAATTTACCAGGGAAGACAGGAAGTAGATATGAAGAGACAGAGAATTTCAGACATGGGGGACAACCAGTGGGATGTGCAATTTGAGGAATAGAGAGAACCAGCTTGGCTCGCTTATGAAGTGAAAGAAGAGGACTAATATAAAAAAAATCAGACAAGAAAGATAGGTTGGAATCCAGGTTGCAAAGGACTTTAAAAGTCAAAGAGGAATTAATATTTGATCCTGGAGAGAATAAAGAAGAAATCACTGGAGTTGATTGAGTAGAGGAGTGATGTGATCGGATCTGCACTTATGGAAAATCACTTTGGCAGAATCATTCTGCAACATCAAGAGAAGTAATTTCATCCTTTTGTCCCCTATATTGAGAAAATTTAATCTGGAAATTCTGCTGACCAACGTTAGCAGCATTTGAAAAATTTCGTCAATCAATCTATATAGAGGAACAACAATAATACTTCCAAAAGTCAATGTCTCACCAATTTTTCTTAAGTGTTCTACTGGCTGAACTAATTCATCATTTTTTTTTTACAGGTTTTGATTTGGGAGGTAGCTTTTCTCTGAGGAAAGTGTCCTGTGGAGATGAAAAAACTTGTTTTAAACTGGGAAATGCACTTCTTATTAGAGATACTCAGTAAGTAAAACTATTATATTTCTAATAGTTCCACATAAGCTTCTTTCCTGAATGATTAAACCTACTATTAACTCAGAAAATAGGTCCTGATATTGTGTGTCTCTTTAAAGTCCTTAACCAATATCCCATTATGATGCCTTAAAAGATTCAGTGGCGGAGCACAATATCTCACAGATTCTATGAAGGTGGAAAGGTTCTGAGTACAGGCCCAAAATACAGGCTTTATGTCCATTGTCTGAGTCACAACCTAGTAAAGTCAAGACTCACCTTCAAAAGGTCCTACTCCAAGTAGGGGCAGGTAGGTGGCTAGGGGCAGCTAGATGGTGTGGTGGATGGAGTGCCAGACCTGGAGTCAGGAAGACTCATTTTCCTGAGTTCAAATTTGGCCTCAGACACTAGCTGTTTGTCTCTGGGCAAGTTACCTAACCCTATTTGCCTCAGTTTCCTCATCTGTAAAATGAGTTGAGAAGGAAATGGCAAACCACTCCAGTATCTTTGCCAAAAAAACCCCAAAGGGATCACGAAGAGTTGGGCATGACTGAAAAACATCTGAACAACAACAACAAAAGTAGCAACACAGTGAAATCATAGTTCTTTCCGGGGTTCTGAAGTAAGAGATTGTGTGCTCTAGATTGAAATGTTATGGGGCAATTAGCCTACTGTATATTTTTATTTATAATAAGTTTTCCATTAGAATTGCAAATACATAAACATACACACACACACATATATATATTTATATATGTATGTGTATCTCTCTCTCTCTCTCTCTCTCTCTCTCTCTCTCTCTCTCTCTCTGACAGGGCCTGGCACAAAATATGCTTATTGATTAAGTAGACCTTTATTTTAGGAACTCTAAAAACTTGTGCTATCTATATAGTACCTACCAAGACACTACCATCATGTGAAAGCATAGGAGGTAGGGAATGCACCTTCTCTGCAGCTTTAGGGAGTTTTAGAGACTTGCAGAGCACTGAGAGATTTAAGTGACTTGCCTAGGGTCACTCAGCCAGTACACATCAGAATGAAGACATGAACCTAGATTTTTTTATGTACTATGCCACATTAACTTTCATATGAGAAAAATGATGAGAAAGGAAATTAAAATCAGTTTTGAAGAAATATTTCAGCTGTTTAGAAGGGCCAATTTTTTATTTCTACAAGACTGTAATATTTTACTTTTCCCAAGGAGATTTTTTAAATGTGAAATTTTAAATCTCTAGAAACAATACTATTTGGTAGCTAAAGCACTGCATTCAGAGTCCAAAGTTAATGTATGCTATATTTGCATAAGTTTGCTATATTTGCATCTTTTTTTTTAAACCAGCACCATTGCCTCTTCCCACGGAGCCATGGTGTGTCCAAGGGCTTTGCTTTTATGTATCGCAGCAACTTCATTTACCTCCTTTCTTTTTTCCCATAGTTTATAAAAGAGGCCAGTCTTTATTCCTCTACTGCTTTGAATCACAAAGAAGAGAAATTATTATGCAATAAGAGCTCATATTCTTAGTGTTCATGGTATATACTGAAAAAGATAAATAAAAAAGCAAAAGCTCTCCTGATTGCATGCAGTCCCCACCCCCTTCATTCTTGATATTTCCCCTCTTTTAATTTAAAGATACATTTTCCATAGTTTTCCTTGGGAATTTGTGTTGTCTAATGACTACCTAGGAGCCTAAGAATTGAATGTTTCAGGATTTTTTTCATTGTAAGTTTGTTTTGTGACTGATTTGTTCTGTTCTCTTCAAAAAAAGATTTTTTGTAGCAATATCTTTAATTTTTTAAATGGTTTATTGATCCTTTTTGGTTTTGTATATTATCATAATTTCCTAATGCTTCTCTTCCCAGTTTCCCCCCACCAAAAGATTTAACATTTGAAATATTGACAGAAAGATAGTTTACTCTACAAGTTAATAATAGTTGATATTCAATATTTTGAGACAGCTATGGTGTAGTGGATAATGAGCCAGCCTTAGAGCAGGAAGTCCTAGCTTGACCCAAACTGGTTGTGTGACTCTGGGCAAGTCAATTGACTTCTCAGTGCTCTAAGCATCTCTCCTAAGTTGCCCAGAAGGTGCTCACCTACTTTGGTAGAGGGAGTTTCCTCATTTGGAAGTTACCTATGCCCATGAAATCACAGGTCTAGTCCCTATCCCTAATAAGGATATTAACAATAGAAATGACTGACATTTATACAGTATCTTAAGGTTTGCAAAGCACTTTAATAATCAGTTAAACAAGAGTGAATAGTTGATATAGTGCTTTACAGCTTTTAGAACTAAGAGTTTGGTTCCTGGCAGGTGGCATGTAAACACAAAATACTATTAGTTGACAGTGCAATCACAACATAAGAGTAAAGCAGAGTAAAAATAGCATTGAAGCTCTCTTTGATCTCATATAAAACAATGAGGAGTGTCTCTATTTATGTGGGTTATTTCATTGTCATGCTGGGTAACTTAATATGTGAGTTAGCCAAGTTAACTGACAAGACTGCTGAGAATCTCAACATTGGGATTTCTCAGCGTGAACAGCCATTGGACTATCCTAACCTTAAATGCTCCAGATAAGCAGCATAGAAAAGAATGCAATGATTCATGTAGAAATGTGTCCTTCCCCCACTCCCCTTCACCTACATTTTTTCCTTGTAAGATACACCCTTCCCAACATTGCTTTTCAAATGACCCATTTAATAACATTTTAAGTGAATTTATTTTTTAATGAGATTAGACTTAAAAAATAAA
This sequence comes from Vombatus ursinus, assembly GCF_900497805.2. Lineage (NCBI taxonomy): Eukaryota > Metazoa > Chordata > Mammalia > Diprotodontia > Vombatidae > Vombatus > Vombatus ursinus. The sequence goes on from NW_020949613.1 coordinate 18,055,714, forward strand.
ATCTTCATTAAATGTTAAGAAACAAATGTAGGTGAAAAGAGAGTCATTGTATATAAGGGATTATCACAAATCATGGCCAAACAGGGTTAGCTGAGGCAGGTGCAGCTTCACCCAAATTTGTGTCTTAGCAGTATTGAGTTCTGATGACATCAGGTGCACAGCCTCACACACTTAAATTGGGTCAGTTCATGACTAGAGAGTCTGTCAGAGATCATAGAAAATCTACAGTTAGAACAACCTCTTTAGAAGCAATCTCTCATTATCAAACTATTTATTTTCATTATGAAGTTTTTATTAGTAGTTTAATTAGTATTATAGTTTATATTATCAACATAACCATTAATTATAATTATGATCATTAATACATTATTAATAACAATAATGTATTATTAATAATTTAAAGAAAGGTAGCCAGTTCTACTCCAAAACTCCAATTCCACGCCAAAACTGAAGCTATGTAACCTCAACCTCTCCATCTTCTTATCCCCATATTGAATATCAACTTGCTGATTTAAATCCCATCAATGTAATTGAGTGGAGAAAGGATTAAAGTGGAGAACTTAAAAACATTTTTTTTTTTGGGAATCGTCATTTTGGGGAAACATTTCATACCGTTCAGTCACTGGAGAGAGAATATGTCTTTATTCAGGCCTAATGACTGTTTGCCCTTGAATCTTTATAAACACAACTATGTGGCACAATTTTATACTTATTTTAAAAGCCTTCCACTTTAAATCTCTACTTGATCCTTTGGCATATGTAAATGACCTTTTTGGCTGTCAGTAGCAGAACTCTGGTACCTCTACTACAGGAAACTGGAGGGTGTCTGATTAAGCTGACTAGCTAGTGTCAAGTACCTTGGCATCTCTCCATTTACATTTCACTCATTCAGCCAAAGTGTGGGTTATAGTAAACTGTGCTGCTAGGGTACTTCTCTTGCATGATGCCATTTTGATTTTTCAATGAGACCAGAGTAAAGTTACAGGTATTTATATGTTTGTAAATAAGCTACCATGCAGACTCAGTATGGGAAAATGAGGATGCTAATTTATATTGAAATGGAAATGTTTCCTGTGACTGTGCCAGATGAATGAATGAAAAATCATTTATTAAGCACTTACTATGTGCCAGGCCATGTGCTAAGTGCTGGAAATATGAATACAAAAGAGCCCTTTTTTGCTCTCAAGGAACTTATATTCTAATGGAGAGGCAACACAAATAGGGCAGTAGTGGCTAGAGAGGAGTGTTCTGGTTTGGGAAAGTACAGGGGTGGTAAACAAAGTCATAGGGCAGTTGATTGACATGTTCTTAGCAGATGCAATGCTGGTGTTGATTTGATTATTGCTCCTAGAGCAAGATGTGGAAGGCAGGGAGTAGTCTATGTGGTATGGCGAGAAGATAACCTGAGTGAAACATAGTTGTAGATCTGGGGCCAGATAGATACAGTATGACTAATACATACTTACATACTCTAAGGTAGTGAGCTTGCTGCTCATTGTGGCCCCAGTGTCTAGAGAAGTCAGATATTCAACACATACTAGAACCTGTCACTGATAAAGGGAACTCAAAGGTCATTTATACATGAGGTGGTAAATGTAAAAAGGGAAAAGAAATCTTAGTGTAGTGGCAATCAGGCCAGATTTACTCAGATAACCTCAGATTCAAATCACAGCTCTGCCACCTACTAGTTGTGTAACCATACATCTGTGTAACCACGCAAATGACTACCTCTCTGGGCATCAGTTTTCTCATCCATAAAATAAAGGAACTGGACTCGATGAGCCTCTATGACCCTTTCCAGTTCACAAATTATTATCCCACAATCTAAGTGTAGGATGGATTGAGAAAGTGGGCTTGGGGATCCAGAATGTATCTAGAATAGTCAGAGAAATGAAAGATCCCTGGAAGTAACTCACGCCCTAGGGTTATAAGTAGGACCCACCTGGGTGACTATTCATGAGAATATTTAATGCTATTATCTAAGCATTCCCCCAAATAAAAAACAATGGGCCCAGATGCCATGTTACCCAGTTTATAAAGTTCTTGTTTTAAAGAGAAAATCCTAGCTTGTTACTTTTGCAAATAGCCTTAATTATGGATGGAGGCAGGGATCATACCTTAATTATGTCTATGCAAGTTCTTTCTTGGTGATTATTTGGGCAAATTGGTGAAGTTTCAAATGAAAATACTCATTAAAGTTTCCATCAGTGGGGGATAATCACATCATTATCCTAGCTTATTTGGTAAACATGGTATTTACCAATGTTTCAATGGTTGCATTTAATGAAACTTGTTACAAGTAAAAATCTGTTAGTAATTATGTATTTTAGAAAGGGTAAAGCACTTTTGGTAAGTAGTTTATATACACATTTTATACATAAATCAAGTTTGTAATTCTAATGGTGCAAAACACATGCCAAGGGTGATTAGTAAGCCAATCCAAACTTTAAAAGGGAAATAAGCTCCGTGTTGTCATTCAAAGTGATTTCTATGAGTTGATGGCTTTAGAAAGTGAAGCATTTTCTAAGAATATGGGGTGACATGAGTATAACAATGAAAGATGAAATTGTTTGTTGATAAAATTAGATTTTCAGATGGTTCTAGCCAAATAAATGCAGCTAAAAATTTGGGGTTCTGTTCATCAAAATATTTTTATAAAGGACCTTATTCCCTTTTAAAAATTACAAAATAAGTGGCTCTCCAAAAAAAGAATCCTTCTTTCTGTGGGTTTTGCTTGCAACAGGGGCCACTTATATGATTTTACATCTAAGAGACTGAAATAGGAAAGCATTGTTTGGAGCTTTCTCTCTTCTCCTGCTTCTGTTTACATAGTAATAATAGACATAGATATAAAACTTCCTTTTTTTGGGTGAGGCAGTTGAGGTTAAATGATTTTCCAAGGGACACACAGCTAGTAAAGTATCATGTGGCTGGAGTCAGATTTGAACTCAGGTCCTCCTGACTCCAGGGCCAGTGCTCTATCCACTGCACTACCTAGTTGCCTTGATATAGAATTAAAGAGCTTCATAACACTCCTTGAGTTGAGCCATACTATAAGCCTCTGAGGCAAGTACTATAGGCTTATTATCCTTGTGTTATAGATGAGGAAAGGGCTCAGAGATGTTAGGTGACTTGCATATGATCACATAGCTGGTAACAGAAATGGTATTGAAACCCAGGTTTTTCTGACTCCAGTCCCAGACAAGTCCAGCACCCTATCTATTGTCATGCTATCTCCCATTTTTCCCATCTCCTAGTTTCTATTGTTGTTCATATTTTTACTATTAGAATAAAGTTATAAAAATAGAATTTTAAAGCTAGAAGGAACCTTAGAGATCTTGTGGTCCAATCCTCATATTTCAAAGAAGGCTAGGCTCCCGTAGCTAGATAGGGGCAGAACTAGGAGTGCAACCTAGGTCTCTTGACTCGAAATTCAGTATTCTTTCTAGTCTACAATGCCATCTTCACACATTTTACATAAGCAATTAACTCTCAATAAGCAAAATAACAGATCCTAAACAAATGGTTAATTCATAAAGGAGTATTGTGTTTAAGTACAGTATTTTTAAAGAACCCTAGAGGACTCTGTTAATACACTGAATATATTTCTTGTTGAATTGAGCTCTTGAGTCCTCTTCAATGCTAAGCTTAACAGTGGCTGGCGTGATAGTAGAATTGCCTGTATTAAGATATGAAGAAGAGTGCATGTCTGTTCTAGGCACTTACTTGTTTGTGGCTTAGGAACTATTTTCTAGCAATTGATTTTTAAACTAAAGAACTTATGGCTTTTAAATACAAACGATAATCTAGTACAGGAAATTTTCTGGTCAGTAAGATAGAGACAATAGAGTTTAATGGGAACATTTTGGATTGGGCCTGGGACACTAGATTTATAATTAATTAGCTATGTGTTTTGTGGCAATAAACATGAGCATTCTAGACTTTAAATTTTAAATGAGTATTGGCCTAGATGCTCTCTGTGGCCCCTTTCAGTTTTAGAATTCTGTGATTTTGTGACAGAAACAGATATCACTATTATAATTGATACAAATAACCTTTTGCATGTTTTGGAAGTAGTGTTCATTTTGCTATCTAAGGAAGGAATTTCAAAAGAACATGTGTTAATTGGTGGTTTTTTCATGAGAATGATTGCAATGGATTAAATGGCCAGCTTGGAAGTCTAAAGGTGTATCAGTCACTGATTCGGAGGTCCTTATCCTTGTTTTGTGTCATGGATCCCCTTGCCAGCGTGATGAAGCCTATGGACCCATGCTCAGAATGAGGTTTTGAGATGCATAAAATAAAATACTTCAGATTGCAAAGGAAACTAATTATATTGAAATGTAATTATCAAAATATTAACAAAAACCAAGTTCAGAGACACCAGGTTAAGAAACTGCACTAATATGATCATTGACAAGTGAGAGAAAAGAAATACATGTTTCAGAAATGTAATGGCTATCAAAAAATGGAGCTATGAGCCTGAGTAAAAAGATGTTTGTACAGTTCCACAATAAGATATATAACATACCATACTAGAATCACAGAACATTAGAGCTGGAAAAATATCTAGAAATTATTTTATCCAATCACCTTCTTTTTCAGAACAGGAAATTCAGGTACAGGGATCTTATTTGATTTGCCCAAGGTCACCCAACTAGTTAGTGGTAGAATAAGGACTAGGAGCCAGGCATCTTGATTCTCTGTTTATTTCTCTTTCCAATACACCTCTGAATTGTGGTTATTAGGTAACAAATTTAATTTGGAGATTAACTTGTGCATTAATGGCCTTAAAGCACTTAAATCCCAGTAAAAGATCATTGTCTATCTTGTTCTTTAAAGCTTCCAGCACTTCCAGAAGACTACTACAGAAGAGATTGACTTTTATTAGATGGTTCAGTGTTAGGAACTCTTCCTTAACATTGAAACTTATTCCCTTTGATTGTTTCATTGTTTGAAATGGAGAATAGCTGTGGAGGATTTTAGACTTAGATTTTAGATTTTAGATTTAGAGGTGATAGTACCTCTGTACTCTTGCCCTGGTCAAACTGCCTCTGGAGTATTGTGTTTAACAATGCGCAGTTGTACATTTTAGAAGGGACAATGATAAGCTGGAGAGTGTCTATAGCAGGGTGACCAGGATGGTCAAAAGTTTCCATATGATGCTATATGAAGAGTAGCTGAAGGAACCGGGAATACTAGCCTCAAGAAGTGAAGACTTAGGGACCACATAGTAGCTATCTTAAAGTATTTGAATGACTGTTCTGTAGAAAAAGAGTTTGATTTGTTTGTCTTGGCTCCAGGAGGCAAAACCAGGAGCACTGGGTGGAAGTCCCAGAAAAGCAGATTTGGACTTGATGTATGGAAAATCTTCCTCCCAAAGAGAGCTCTTCCAGAATGCATTAGGCTACTGGGAGTGGTATAGTGTCTTTTCATTAGAGGTATTCAAGGAAATACCAAGTAAGATTTATCAGTCAAGCACAGATTACACTAGATGGCTACTGACATCCCTTCTAACTTTAAGATCTTGTGTGATTTAGGGTTGAAAAGAATATTGGAGGTCATCAAATCCAACCCTTTCATTTTACACATGGGTTAACTGAGCCCTAGAATGACTTGCCTACAATCATTATAGATAATAAAAAAGAAGAGTGGATATTCAAACTTGGGTTCTCTGATTCTAAATCCAGTATGATCATTGATTTATATATTTGAGTAGAGAAGCCTTTGCCCTTCTCTTACAAAAGCTAAATTTCCTTCCTTCATACATACAATTCAAGTCTAGAATTCCCATACTTTTCCTCATAAGGCTTATTTTCTTAATTCACTTTTCATTTTTACTGCTCTTCCTTGAAATCTTTCCAAATACTCAAAAATCTGACTTTAATCCTAAAACACAAGTATGTATAATACTTAAGTTAGGGGGTTGCTCATTGTTTATATGCTGTGCTCTATAACTATTTATACGTCCTTTTTTTTTATCATTTTAGGTATACTGTCATTTTGTAGAAAGGAAGCTCCCCATATAAGGCCATGTGACTTAGTTAATAAGCTCTCCAGCTGTTTTCATGAAGCAGGCAGACTGTTACACATAAATCTTACTGTCATCGCATTACTGTTTGTAATTATTAGTTTGGCAAAGAGAGTCAGAGAAATCTTGGGTGCTTTAAAGTCTTATTATGCTTTATAATTTATAGTTCAGAATAATTAGATTTTTGTTAAATAGTGATATTTATAAAAAACTGCATATGTCAGTATGAAATACATTTGTAAAATTATCAGTATACAGCGCATGTACGCTATTTAGGATGACATTATATACAGAATACTTAGTTTCTCCTACGAAATCTCCTATGAAATTTACCACAGTAAATAAATAATAATCTAACATAACATATCTCCCTGAAAATGTCAAGGGAACTCAATATATAAACAACAAATTGTCCAAGGGCAATTATGCCCTGGGAAAGGGGTATAAAATGAAACAGTATCAACTGAAGGTCTTAAAATACTTTTCTTAGAAAGGCTTGATGCTGCCTACATGAACCTCAAAATTTTTTTCTTTCTATACATACATATATATGTGTATGTGTATTTTATATATATATATATGAATATATATGGAATAGTTATAAACTGATTAGTTTATATAAGAATCTAGAGAATTTAGAAGAGGAAAGAATCCCACCTTCTCTTCATACTATCACAAAATTCACACTCTTTAAATAAAATTACCAGAATTTTGTTCAAAAAAGGTAAAGAGAATGTGAGTGGGTTGAATTATTGCTAAGGCAGAAACTGTGCACCACCAACCTTTTTCCTCCCTCAAATGCTTTAGAAGCTAAGAGAAAAAGGTGCACTGGGATAACTTCTTCCTTGACACTGTCCCTCCATCTCTTTTAACTTCACCCTCTTGATATAGTTTCTCATTTAGAAGCAGGGAAATAAAACAAGTTGTTGAGTCTCATTTAAGATATTAGAAAGGGATACTAAATAGGCAAAAACATATTAGATGAAGGGTAAAATCCAGCTTACTTTTCTAATTTTTATTTTCATTAACAATTAGTCTTCCCTTTGTGTGGAAATGTAGAACATTTCACATTTTGGGAGATGTACCCAGAATCAAGGATGATACCTGTGAACAAGTGGGATCAATTTATCAATATTGTAATCTCACTGGTTACATCTCATTTCTTGAGTCCCCGGTTAATGTTCACACTAGAAAAAAGCAGTGCTAACTCTTCAGAGATGTTGTTCCCATAGATTAATCAGTCAGTCAGTTAGTTTATCGGTCAGTCAACAACTATTTAATTTAACATCAAGTTGGGGTGAAGCCCTGTGCTCAGCATTTTAAGGATAGGGAGGATACAAAGTGGTATAAGAGATTTCTTACAGGAGCCTCTAATCTAGTAGGGGAGATGATATGAACACAAATAGTAGATAATGGCATAAGATATATGTGTCAGATGGGTGGTATGGCAGTCAATATATGCTACATCAGTTCAGAGGAGGGAAACTTGTGACTGATAGGATCAAGAGATTCTTCATGAAGGAGGTAAAAAAGTCTCTGACAAGAGGAAATGGTGGATAAGTCAGAGAAGTCCCAAAGTAGCGAAGCCCTGTGATAAATGAGGAGATGTTCTAAACTGAGCTCTTTCCTTAAATGAAGGTTTAGGAGTTCATGGCTCTAATCTCCAATCAGAGAGACAAGGCTGATGAGATCTTGTGGGATGATGAGGTAATCTCAATAATGAGTTTCCTGGGGCATGGTGGGAAAGATAGAAAACTCCCAAAGTAATGCAACCATGTGAGAAATTAGTATATACATACATATATAATATATACACACATACATATACATATATATACATACACATATATACACACATATATACACACACATATATAATTATCATTATATGTGCCATTTCATAATAATAGCTAGCATTTATATGGTTCTTTAAAGTTAGCAAAATGCTTTATATGTTACCTTATATCTTGAGATTCTCTGGATCTCTGTATATATGCACATAAGTATATGTACAAATACACACATGCATATTTATCTATAGTACAGCTTGGTAATAGGTGTTTTTTATCCACTTTGTTCTACCAGTGTGAATGGTTAAATGAACCTTTTGCACTACTATAGATTTCCCTGAGGCTTTGTGTTCTGAGGCTTAGTTCAATTAGTAAAATGACATTGGTAATATGAGCATTTTATAATCACTCTCACCATTGAAAGAGAATTCTTCTATGTGATCTTCTATTCGAAATCTTCTATGATACTGGAACCACATAAGTGTTTCTTTTTTATGCCTTATTAGATGTTAATATTAAATGTATTATTGAATTAAACCATCTCTGGGTAATAGTTGTCACAAAAAAACTCATTTAATTCAAACATATTTATGGAGATATCCTTGTTTGAGGATGCATATGCAGAGGAAATACTTTGTTTAAAGTTGCACTTTAACCTATTGAGTTAAATGCTTTTTAAAAATCAATGAACAATACAGTGAGATTTTATATTCTCTACATTTCTCAGTAAGTTGTGTGACTGAAGATGTGGTCTGTTTTAGACAATTATCTTTGAAAGTCTGTTTGTTCCTTTCTCACATTTTAACAACAAATATTAGAAATGTTATTATTAATTTTTAATTAAGTCATTATTATAATTAAAAATTACCAATTAAATTAATTATTCATTAAAAGGCTCTTGGAGGGTGGGGACTGTTTATTTCCTTGTATTTATATCACTATTACCTATCACAGTGCCTTGTGGAATAGGTCCTTAATAAATACTTATTTAGTTGAATTGATGTGCATATAGCTCATTTTCAGAGATGTTTTTAGACAGGAGGAATTAGAAGTAATATAATAAATGTCTGGGAAAAATAGGAAAAGACTGGGTTGTGAATGTCTGTAAGTGCCAAACAGAGGAGTTTTTATTTGGTCCGGGAAGTAAAAGGGAGCAACTAAAGCTTCCCTACTAAAGGGAAGTAATATGGTCAGGCCTGTGCTTTAATGTCATTTTGGCAGCTTTATAAATGATGGTTCAGAGAGGGGAAAGGAGAGAGACCAATTAAGAGCCTATTGTAATAGTATAGATAGCAGGCTGTTGAGGGGCTAAACTAGCCATGTGAAGATAGAGAAGGGCACAATGAGAGAGATGTTGTAAATGTAAGGAAGAGTGAAGAGTCAAAGATGACTTGAAGATTATACAACTGTGAGATTAGAAGGGTGACAATGTTCTTGACAGAAATAGGGAAGTTAGTAACTGGAGTAAGGAATGTGGGGAAGAACAGGTGGGGAAGAAATACAAACTCCCTATGCAACATTGTCCCCTCCTCTCCCCCCTCCAATGGTCATCCTATCTTTGTTTAAGGATCTTCAGTAATGGAGAAACTTACAATCTTTTGAAACAACTTATTTTATGTCATGTCATTGATAATCATTTACAGTAGAATGGTAGTAGTGGAAAGCAGATGGTAAAGGCTCGAGGAATGAGTAAGCAATGTGATTAAGTAGAGACAGTAAATATAGATTACTTCTGAGAACTTTTCTGGTCAAAAACAAAACAAAACAAAGTGATGGGACAGTAGTTTCAGGTAATATAGCTTAGTAGAAAGGTCATTTTTTCTCTCTCTCTATCTCTCTGTCTCTGTCTCTGTCTGTCTGTCTCTCTCTCTCTGTCTCTCTCTGTGGATTTTTTTTTTTTTTTGGTGTGTGTATATTGATTTTTGGGTGTCTCCAGAATGACTAGAGACCTTCAATAAAACACATGGATTTTGACTATACATTCCTGAAATAATCTTAATTGGTTGCAGTTATTCAAGGAGGCATTTTATATTGTGCCCAAGCAAAAAAAAAATTTTAAATCACAGAGAAATGTGCCAGGGCATTGTAACTCATTTGGGGGTGGGGGGACTTAGAGACTTTCCCAGGAGAAGCTAGCCAAAAATGATGTTGAAAGCAATAGGTTTTTATTTGTTGCATTTGAATTTACACAAGGGAAGTTTGCTAACTTGAAATATCTATAAGGGATAGGATGAGAAAGGGAGAGAGGGACTGGAATATATTGAGATCACAGTCTCCAGAGGAAGAAAGTTCCAAGATTATTGAACAGAATAAGCCAGTGGGAAACATCCAATTCTGTCTTTTTTATGTTTTTTTTTGCTAGGCAATGGGGTTAAGTGACTTGCCCGGGGTCACACAGCTAGTAAGTGTTATGTGTCTGAGGCTAGATTTGAACTCAGGTCCTCCTGAATCCAGGGCTGATGCTCTATCCACTGCGCCACCTAGCTGCCCAAAACATCCAATTCTGGGTGACATATTCTTTATGCCCAGTATGGGAAGAGGAGGAGTTAATAACCTAGTAAGGAGTGACCTTCTGACCAAGTACTCAGCATGCTAGGTTCTCACCACTCTTTCTACTTTGTTGTGGGAATTTGTGGGTTCCATTCCACATGGCAGGGTCAAGAGGGATGCAGAAGAGGTCCAGATGTTTTATAGGGAGTGGAAGTGTCTTTAGCAGGTGCATTTGATTGATTTATGTCACACACTGGGAATTGTTAATCATCTAGGAAACTAAAAGTTTCTAGCAAGGAAGATTCCAAATATGGGACATGCTGGGGCAGGTGTCAAGAGAAGGGGCTGGATAGTGGAAACCAAGGAGGAAGAAAAGTTGCATCCAGAGCAAAAATGACCTCTGACCAAAAAGTTCCCCCTAAATGAGAGGATTTCAAACTACTACAAGAATTCATATAGGTTCTTTTAGATTGATGGGATACATGTAACAAGTATTTCTTTTGGAAAGAGAAATTTATATTCTTATATAAAAATGACAACTATTGTAGAAGTATTTATTCTACAATATATTTTGAAGTTTATTATAATGCCTTAACTATAATTCTATGAGGAATCTGTGAGGGGATTGATATTTCCTCATTTTCAAAGGTTCCATTGCTTCTTAAAAATATAGCAACCATACCCACTATAGATTCTGTGGGAAAAACTGTTGAAGCTAGTGATACCCTAGAAAAAAGGATATTGTTGTGTGTCAACTGATAAATATTTGAAGTACATAAAATTAACTGTACAAGTTGAAAATGATTGAGGTAGCAAAAGGATTGCCAGCATCATTCCCCATTTGAATTGTTTGAGCTTCTCTTCATTAATTATGCCTATGAAACCATTAAACTTTCTACTTGTTATTTTGACAAGAGTTTAAACATACTAAACATATTTTATTAGATTTTGGTAGAATTTTTAGGCTTAATGATTTATGTATAAGTATGTTTGTATATATACATATATATATATATATATTTGTGTGTGCATGTATAAACGTATATGTAATTGTTTTCACCAATTCCTCTGAATATGGCTATTAGTTTAGTAAAATAGTAGAATACTCCAGGTATATAGGATTGTATAGAATGAACATCTCAATAGATGACTGAGTTTTTTACTAAATTTATTATATATTTTGGTGTTAAGTAGATACAATTTGTGAGCCAATGGATTTAGCAAACCTAAGAATTCAAAAATACTCTTCCTTTCATCTGAATTATACATTAGAGAAGTCACTGTACTCCAAATACATTTGTTTTTGGGCTGATCCCAGGGGAAATAAAAGAAGGCAGGAAGGACAATAATTAAAAAAATTAGAACTATTTATAGAAGGGAAAAGTGAGATTTAGAAGATTTAGTCTCATCATTTAGAAAAACCTATTGAGCAACATGAATTGGAAGATCAGGAAAAATCCCTGATTTGGGTTATCTTGAGACAAGTTTTATTCTGAGGTCTTCTGGAAACTTGGTTTCTAGAACCTGGATAGGTCCAGATTAATCCCAATTAGCTGTGAAGTGGAACATAAAAAGCCAAAATATCAGAAGAGAACTAAAATGGTATTTCACGGACCTTTTAAATCACAGGAAAAAATGGTACTGAGCTAGTCTTCCCACACCTACCTTGGGCCTGCTCTCTAAAATCATAGTCCACTAATAGGAAAAAAAGGTAGGTCATGGACAGGATTTTGTCCATGTCTACCTCGTTTTTTTCAAATGTAATGCCTGTTTGAAATGACTCTCAGACTACAGATATTGCTACTGTATCTTTAAGAGTCAAAAGGAATGTCACAGAAAAGGCATTGTGCTAGCAGATTGAAGTCAGTTGAAAAACATCTTTTTATGAAGTGCTTCTCTCTGTGAAGTCAGGGAGAGAGTTCACGTCTGTTATCTATGAGAATTCTTGATTTTTCAATTCTGTTTGGCTCTTTAAGATACAGTAGCAATATCTGTAGTCTTAAAGAGAGAGCCATTTGAAACTAGGTAACATATAAATGCCATGTTATAGGAGATCTTGTTTTAAAATGGAAAGCCTTTTATAAATACCATATTGCTATTGTTAATATGTACATGCTGAATAGTTTGTAATGGGAAGAGAGATTATTAGGGTCGGTTGTCTAAGCTTTGTTTTCCCATTAACAATCAGTCTCAGTTTGAATCCCCTCTGCAAACACAAAAGGGCTAAGATTTCAGTCTTGGTAGATATGGTGCTAAATACATCATCATCTACCCTAGGGAAGGCTTTTCAGACTAACCCTCTGAGCTCTGATAGCCAAATTGTTTATAACATGACAGGTGACGGCATATGTCAGCTGGAAAAGAAATGTCTTGCTATAAACTCCAAGCATCTCTCACTTCACTCTCAGGAAATGTAACTTGTATCGTATTTCTCTTCCTGGAAGATATTCAGCAGGTCAGAGGCTTCATTGACACTTGTAAATACGGAAGTTCATCATAAACCCTGCCTCAGTCTTGGTCAGAATGGAAGAATTAGTTTGGAAGTCGGTTCTTGAGATTTAAAAATAGAATTTTTCCATCAAACTATTTTTTTCTTCTTAAAGAAAAAGGTAAATAAAGGATTGTCTTACTAAACATGATCTAGAAAAATTTCATTTCAGCTTGACCAAAATAGCATTGAAATGAAAAGTGATTTTGCTGTGTTGTGACTCAATAAAAGAATTGCCTTTCAAGTAATTATAATTTCATCAATGAAATCTTTAAAAAAAAAACAAACACAATGTTTTAGATAAGAAAAGCACATCAGCTTAGCTTGAGGCATCACTTATATTTTGTTTGGAAGACTCTTCTTCCAAGAAACTGATAATGATGGGCTTAAAAAAATCAAGGGTTTGTAAATGTTTGTTTTCTCTAATGGTTTAAAAATACTCATTGAGCAACATCAGTTGCAAGATCAGGAAGCCATCCTTGATCTGGGACATCTCAAGAGACAATTTTATACAAGCTCAATTTTCCTCAATAGTACTTCAATTTTTTTTCTTTAGGAGAGTTGAGACTCAGGAGCTTTTTTTTCTTCCTAATTCAGTGTTTATTCTGCAGCTTTCATAGAGCATTTAACTGCTTTGCTGTTCATTCATTTCTATATATGGAAAGAGAGGAAGAAAGAGACAGAGAGACAGAGAGAGAGAGAGAGACAGAGAGAGAGAGAGAGACTGACAGAGAGAGAGAGAGAGAGAGAGAGGGAGAGAGAGAGAGAGAGATCCTCCTTGTCACATTCCAAGCAAGGAGAAGCAAGGATTGTCTTAGGTACCTTTAAAATCTGAGATGAAGAGTCTTGCATTGCCTAGATGACCTCTGAAGTCCCTTCCCATTTTGAGTTTTTTTGATTCTTTGTAGCAGTTGTTTTAATATGGGGAAGAGAAGTAGGTTTTTTTCTTCGCTTTAGTAAAAAGAAAATGTTTATAAACTTCATAATAACCTTGGGGTCTTTAGCAAAAAGTCTTAATGAATATGTGAGCATGATCTTCTCCCCACCCCATTAAAACATGAGTCTGTTGGCTACATATCATCATGTACTTCATTAAAAATGCTTGTTATTTCTTAAAGTTTCTCCTTCATCCCTTGCATCCCCACCCTAGTGATGCTTACCATCTGGAAGGGAGTGTGGAACGCAAAGTTCATTTTCTAAGACAGCATTTATTGGCTTCTCATTAATGGGGCAGCAGGGAATGTCCATTATTTGTGCAGTTGGCACTCACCTGGTCCTGAGAGACCAAACACTTCACCTTCGTTAAGCTAGGCCTTTTGTGCTCGGGCTGCCAAACACTGTTTTATACTGCAGGGAGGGTTGTGAGCACAGACTTACACTCATCTTTATACTTTGAAAATAATTAACTCAGAAGAGGCTGTAAGGATGTTTTGTGTCTATAATAAATTGAAGATTTTTAACATAGTAGCAAAGTATCTTTAAAAAAATTAAGCAAATAGGTATCTTTTTAGTCGGGTTGCTTGTATTTCTTTTGATTTCCCGCAGGCACTGAAAAAAATAGCAGATAGTTTAGTGGATAGAGAGTTGACCTCAGAGTCATAAGGACAGGGGTTTGAATTCTGTTTCTGGCACATACTAGCTGTGTGACCCTGGCTAAATCACAGCTTCTCAGTGATCTAGGCAAATTCCTAAGACTCAAAATGGCAGAACATTTTGCTGATCTGAATCAGTTTCCTTACCTGATTCTCTCTATGCTCGTGAAATCACAGGACTAAACCAAAAATGAAAAGATATTGAAAACTTGTGACTGTTGCCATATTATACAGTACAGTACTTGAGAGACAGTTGTATATGGTGTTGTGGAAAGAGCCTTAGATATAGGAACAATCCTGCCTCTGGCACTTACTTGCTAGGAGACCATTGAGTTCTGAAAGCCTCAGTTATTTTCACCTGTTAGATGGGGATTCTAATATCTATAGTACTTGCTTCAATTTATAAGGAATAAATGAGGTGGTATATATATGAAGTATTTTGAAAAAGTAAAAAGGCCACACAAATGCCATGTTACAGGAGGTCTTCTCTTTTAGAAACTGTAGTGTGGCATGACTCCCAATAGCGTCAAAGGAAGAAAATTGTCTTTCGAAAACTTTGGGCCTATGTTTGAGGGAGAAGCTGCTTAAAAGTCCACCCTCCTCCTGTTCAATTTTGGGCCTAGCTCATTTTCTTTGTTCAGGTACATCACTGAGATCACAGATCCATCAACTATCAAAGAATTTTTGTAATTGAAAGACAAATATAGATGTCTTTTATTTACATTAAAAAGATTTACTTATTTTAAAATCCCCAAGTTACTGTGTTCTGTACTGTGGTCTCATAATTTTCAGAGTATTTCCTGAACTACTTCTCATTTCTTATAAATTCTTGGTAACTATTTCCAATTTCTATTAAATCCCTCAAGAGCAGAAGAAGCTGATAAGTGTTTAGCAGCTTCTTTGGAGGTAAAAAAATGATTCTGTACAACTCCGAAATAAAGAGGTCCCTATTTTAAGGCATGCAGGCATGCAAGCAGCATGGAATAGAAAATGGAAGCCAGCTTTGAAGTCAGGAGGATTTGAATTCCGGTCCCTGACACATACTGCGTTTGTGACCCTGGGCAAGTCACTTAACTTCTTAGTACTTCAAGCAATATTCCAAGTTGTAGAATAAGTTTTTCTACTTGCATTGGTGAAGGAAGTTTCTTCACTAAAACTTCCATAAATTAATGAAACCAGAAATCCAGTCCTTATCCCTATCTATATGACACCTTTATAGGTCATTCATTCATTCACTAATTCATTCAGTGTATCTATTACTACAGTACAATGTGCTAAGCACTTTTTGGCCTGATTACCTCACTAAACATTAAAGAAAGGAATTGTAATAATCTGCTTCTTGGTAAGACATTGGCAACTATATGGTCTGAAGAAAGACCATAATAATCACTTTAACTAAGTGCTCAAAATATACTTTATCATCATTATTGGAAATGGGATTTAGAGCTGGATGGGGCCTTAGAGATTATTTAGCCCAAGTACTTTCATTTTCTAGAGGAGGAAACTGAGGCACAGAGAGATTGTTACTTGCCCACGGTCACACAAGTAACAAGAGCCAGGATTTGAATTTGAACTCCAAACCTATTGTCCTTGGTAATGCCTCATGTTCCTTCTACTTTGCATCATATCATTATTTTTGTACATTTATTTTCCCATTATTAGATTTTAGGAAAAAGGAGAAAATTAAATCTAACACTCTATACTTTTACATAGAAAATGTTTCCCTTTTAAATCTTGCCCATCTTAGTCTATGTTGTGGAGTAGTTAAAACATTTTTGTGGCATCCTTCTACTTGATTCTTTAGCACCTTACTTATGCTGTCTTTCCAGACAGGGCCCACATGCTGCCCTCCAAGTGGCTAGGGTCCTTACATTGCAGGGTCTAACCTAGGATTGTTCTAGCCACTCAGCCTAGGCTTCTTCTCTCTTCCCTCCATCAAAACTTATATATTTGTGTGTCCCTGCTTTCTACTTTTCAAGGTAACTGCTAGTTATCTGATAAACTAATCCCTACTGAGGGGGTTAATGTTTTACTCCTCGAAGAAAGTATTTGCAATTTAATAAGAACCTTCTATAAACACAATACTTGAGCAAAAATAGATACATCTCGATTTTCAGATTCTTTGGCCAGTAAGTGAGAGACCTTAGGGGTTGAGAGGCAAGGGAGAATTTTAGCAACCTTCAGAGAATAGCCTTATTATTAAAAATATTTTAGAACTTTGATTAAATTCTATTTCTTCTCCTCTGGTTTCTTCATGTAATTTAAATGATCTAAACATGTTAGTCTTCCCCCCTTTTGACTCTGATGATCTTGTATAAATTCTGACCAGGAAGGAAATTTTCTTTAATTATCTGGCAAAGATAAAGCAGGACAACTAGACTGATCTTGTGGACAAAAGTTGGTCCATGATAATGGTATGATTTCAGTATAATTTATTGTTTGAACTATCCAGCACATTTTGAGGTTTGCATTTGTCATAAAGGAATTTGTCATCTTTCAGTCTTTAAAAAATATGAGCTTCTAATATATAATTCTAGGCACCAAGTCATGTCTACTATGTCTTTGGTAGGTGCTAGATTTTTGCAGCTTAGTGATGTGTTGTACAGTTTCTACCATTTCCTTGCATAATCTACATTGACCACTAAGTGGGGGCTACTAAAGCATAACCCTCCTGTAATTTCTGGTAGCGGTGACCTCATCCTGAATTGCCATCACAAACCCTTCATTTTTACAAACAAATCGGCATGACTCATATATTTGTTCAATGGTTCTTTGTTGACCTATTGTTGGCTCATTTCATGTGAATGTCTCCCATGGAAGGATCTTTGATTCCATCAACCAATCAATATGCATTTATTAACCACTTGGATCTTTGCTGTTTCAGAGGCTACATTCAGAGATAAACCACTCTCAATGACATTAGACAAATCCGGTAACATGCACCTGTTTTCAGTATTTGTTACTTCTCAGTACAGTGATATCTACTTGATCCAAAAATATTTCTCCAAGTTTTGCCTTGTTTTATCATGTGCTCTAAGAGTACAATCTTCCTCCTTTTTGGTGAGGAATGTACATCTTTATATAAGCTGCATTAGGGTATCATCATCATCATCTCATTCTTCTTATTACTTTTTATGGAGTTCACATAAAAATGGTCCTAGGACAAGCCAAGTCAGTCAACAATTATTTGTTCAGCACCTACTAAGTGGCAGGCACTGTGTTAAGCACTGGAGATATAGATATAATGAACTAAACATTCCCTGCATATAAGTCAACAAGCATTTGTTAAGTGTCTACTATATGCCAAGCACTATGCTAAGTGACAGGGAATACAAAGAAGGCAAAAATCAGTTCCTGCTCTCAAGCAGCTCACATTTTAATGGCAGAAATAATATTTAAGAGGCAACTAGGTGATGCAGTGGATACAGTACTGGCCTGGAAGTCGAAAGGACCTGAGTTCAAATCCACCCTCAGACCAAACACTTGACACTTACTAGCTGTGTGACCCTGGCAAGTCACTTAACCCCAATTGCCTTTAAAAAAAGAAAAAGAATAAAAAAGAAATAATATTTAAGCAACCATGTATGAACAAGATATATGGGGTAAATTGGAGATAATCTTAGAAGAAAGGCACTAAGATTAAGGAGAACTAGGAAGGGGTCCTTGCAGAAAGTGGGACTTTAGCTGAAACTTGAAGGAAGCCAGGGAAACTGGGAGGCAGAGATGAGGAAGGAGGCAAGTGCCTAGAGTAAGGGATAGCCATTGAGGAGGGAGATGGTATCTTGTATAAGAAGAGCAAGAATACCAGTGTCACTGGATCCCATACTACTTGGAGAAAAGGAAAGGCATGTGGGGGCCAGGTTGTGAAGGACTTTAAAAACCAGAGGATTTTATATTTGATCCTGGAGGCATTTAGGAGCCACTGGAGTTTATTGAATGAGGAGGAGGGGTAGTGAGAAGGTTAGATTTGTGCTTTAGGAAGATAGTTTGACACCTGAGTGGAGAATGAATTGGAGTGGGGTAAGACTTAAGGTAGGGAAAACAATCAGCAGACTAGTGCGATAGTTCAGGACTGAGGTGATAAGGGCCTGCTCTAGGATAGCGGCAGTGCCAAAGGAGAAGTGATTGTATGGGAGAGATGCTGGGAAGGCAGAAATGACAGGATTTATCATCTATTTATATAGAGTGGAGGTGAGAAAGAATGAATCAAGGATAATGACTATAATTCTTTTATATTTAGCGTAATATGGACTATTGTACAACCAGATGAAATGATTGTTTTTTGTATTTTAGTAACAATAATAAATAATAAATTTTAGTAATAATAATAGCTAGTATATAGCACTTTAAAGTTCATCTAGATAGATAGGAAGACTCATCTTCCTTATTTCAAATCCAGCCTCTGACACTCATTAGCTGCGTGGCCCTGGATAAGTCACTTAACCCTGTTTGCCTCAGTTTCCTCATCTGTAAAATGAACTGGAGAAGAAAATAATAAATCACTCCAGCGTCTTTGCCAAGAAAACCCTAAATGGTATCACAAAGACTTGAACACAACTGCAAATGACTGAACAAGGACAAATTAAAACTTGTGAAGTGTTTTACATATTGTGTCATTTGACCCTCACAGCAAATCTGTGAGGTAGGAACTATTATTATCCCCATTTTAAAGATGAGAAAACTGAGGCTGAGAGATTACGTGACTTGCTCAGGGTCACACAACTATTAAGAGTCTGGGACCACATTTGAACTCAAGTCTTCCTGATTCAAAATCCCGTGCTGTATCCATTGTATCATCTAGCTGTATTAGAATGTAAACTGATCCTCTATAAGCTCACTGAAAGCATTCTCAGTATAATTCCAGTAGTAGGCAGGACAAGGATGATATGCACTTTATCTTGTTACCACATGGTTTTAAACTCCTTTGCTAGGTTCCTGTATTTTCAAATATTTTTGTTCCACATAGCTTGTAGTTTGCATTTAGTATCAATATCTATTACAAATATTCTTTAAAGCTTTTATGGATTGTTAATATTTTCATTTATGAATCAGATGGGACACATAAAAAAAGGGAATTAACCCTCCCTCATCCTATTTCAATGTTTGCACTAGGAAAAATCTGACTATGTTTTATATGAATGATTCAACAAGTGATAGCAGCAGTATTTATTTTCAATGGAAGGGTCACTGAATAAGCAATGGATAGAATATCTTAGAGGAAACCACACCCCTTTCAAAGATATTCAAGCTCAAATAGCTCAGACATAGTGTGTTGTCATTGTATATCTCTGGTATTTGACCAAAGTATGATTCAGTTGGCTGCCTTTATATTGGAAGCTACTACATGACACAGAGAAATGATATTAAAACATTTACTGTTAGTATTTGTGAGGTTGTGAATCCAGAGTTATGCCCTAAAGATTAAAAGTATGTTTTTATTCATTTTTATTATTTTAAATATAATTTTAAAAATCATTATGAACTTTAGAGAAACATTTTGATACACAAAGAACAAAAAAAATCAGGATTATATATGAATACATGAACTTATAATATGTACATTTTATTTTTTTAAAGTATGTTAAGTTTAACAAGGTAGTAATAAAATTGCCATTTGCCACCAGGATTTTGGTTTTTTTTTTGTTTTGTTTTCTTCTTTGATTTTAAATAATGCTTTATTGATACTCCTTTCCATTTTTTTTGGTATCTTTGTTACTACCCACTATTCATATCACCTTTCCTTCCCCTGCCCAAAGCCTTTCCTTGCCACAAATATGGTCCAACAAAATGCATCAACATATTAGCCAAACCTCAAAATGTATGCTTACTGTACAGCTCTAGTATATTACCTCTCTGCCAAGAGGTGGGAGGGATACTTCATTATCTGTTTTTTGAAGTCATGATTTGTGACTGGATTCTAAGGACTTTCAATGTTATTTTTCTTTTACATTATTGTCATCATTATGTAAATTGTTCATTTGGTTCTGCTCATTTCTTTCCACATCAGTTTATAAAATCTTCCCAAGTTTCTCTGAAGCCTTTATTTTCATTATTTCTCTCAGCAAAATCATATTCCATTATATTGATATAACACAATTTGTTGATCCTTTCCCCTTACTGATGGACACTCACTTGGTTTCCAGTTTCTTTTCTGAAACATAAAGTATAGTGCAAATAGATCCTTTCCATAACACAGAAATTTTTTTCTGCCTAAAACTGGCAAAGAGTCTAGCTAACGCATTTTTTGAAGGTAGATTATATAACCACGAGAAGGAAGATGATAGTGGGTTTCTTCCTTCATTAATTACCCTAGGCTAAGTATTAGATCTAGAGAAAGAAGTGGCAAACCACTCCAGTTTCTTTGCCAGGCAAACCCCAAATGGGGTTACAAAGAGTTGGACATGACTGAAAAATGACTGAACAACAAAAGTATTAGATAGCACAATGAAATTTATTAGTCTTGTATAATATCCTTTTTTGCATAATATTAGTTTAAATTATTTCTCTTCAGCAACGGAAAAACTATATTCTTGAAGTACAATACCTTTTAGTTTCTGGAATTAGATTTTTAATTACTGTGCAATTCACATTTCTTGGAATTGTGTGTCATGTCATTTTTAGGAGATATTAAGAAATCTTCCTTCCCTAGATTAAATATATTATTATATAGTAACAGTAATAAAAGTTTATCTTATCAGCAGTATGCATTTCCAGTAGAAATTATATTTTAGAAGCATTCATGTGTTCTTCCATAAGCTTATAAAGGAGTAGTAATGCAAGTCATTACCAGCCACTTGCCCATCCTGGTTGGTCTCTGATAATGAGTTTGCAGAAGAATAAATTGCTACTTAACCGTTGCTATATATTCACTTTGATCAGAAGTAGCTAAATTATGGGCTTGTGTGTTTTTCAGGTTACTAAGAACTATAGACAAGTTCTTGACTTCCATGCTTGCTCTCAGATTTTCTCTATTTCATTTATTTTTACCCATGAAAACACATAATTTTGAAGAAAAAAATTAGAGTTTCCCCCGTAACATGGAATTGCGGAGTGAGAGGTGGCTTTGAGGAAACCAGATGATAGAAGGCTGAGCCTGGAATCAGGAAGCCCTGAGTTCAAATCCAACCTCAGATACTTGCTGGGCAAGTCACTTAACCTTTGTCTTCCTCAGTTTTCTCAACTATAAAATGGGGATAATAGTAGTACGTATATCACAAGATTATTGTGGGGATCAAATGAGCTAGTTTTTGTAAGGTACTTAGTACAGTATCTGACATATAATATGAACTACATAAATGCTTATTTCTTTTCTCCTTTCCCCTTCCCCAAGTTAGGAAGACCTGATTTTAAGTCCACTGTCTGGTTCATGAAGACAGTGTGATGCTCAGCAGTCTTTACATTTTTCTTAGCTGGCATGAGAGTGGGGAATTCTGCTGTTTTTTCTTGATACATTTGAATTAATAGTACATTTGAAGTGTTTTTTTTTTTATAAGTTTGTTTCCTTTTTAAATGTAGATAATACTGAGGGAAGGAAACATGGGGTGTGTTTCTTTCACCCACTGTGGTAGGAACAGAGTTTATTTTATATAGGCTGAGCTAGTCCTTTAAAGGAGGCAGTTTGGTTTCCTTGCTGCCTGACATATAAAAGTTCTAAGGTCCATTGAGGATTTGGTGTCAGAAGTCTCAGTGGAATTCCTATAGCCTTGCTGAGATATCTTTCTAGCATTCCTGATTGCCCTAGAATATGAGAGGTGGGGGTTGGGGTTAGTCAATAGTCAATAAACATTTATTAAGTGCCTACTGTCTGCCAGTGGATAGAGCACTGGGCTTGGAGTCAGGAAGACCTGAGTTCAGATCCAGCCTCAGACACCTACTAGTTGTATGACCCTGGGCAAGTCATTTAACCTATGTTTGCCTTAATCCACTGGAGAAGGAAATGGCAAATCACTCTAATATCTTTGCCAAGAAAACCTCATGGACAGTATGGTCTACACAGGGTCACAAAGAATCAGACATGACTAAATGATTGAACAACAACAATAACAATAAAATGATATGCCAGGCATTCTAATAAATTCTGGGGATACAACAAGAGGCAAAAGACAGTCCCTGCCCCTCAAGGAACTCAGGGTCTGATGAGAGGGCACTAAAGTGGTAGAGCAGTAAACTTTTGTTTGAGTAAGTACCCTTTTCAACCTCAGGAATTGTATTCATTTTAATTATTCTCATTAAAGTTATTTTTATTTTGCTTCATGGTCTGCTGCTGCCTTGTTACATTCTAATCCTGAACCTGAATCACAGGAATGGCCTGAGCTAGGCCTGGCACAGAATACAATATTCATGAATTCATTCATCAAATGTTTATTAAGCTTCTGCTTTGTGTATCACTGTGCAAGGTGCTAGAGGAAAGATAAAATTTAGAAAGCACATGACCTCTGCCCTCATAAAGTTTACTGCCTATTAGGGAGCTAAGACACAAACATAGATACCTATAATATATCATATTAGCTTTTACTGTCATATGGAAGGAATTTGTTTATTCCCTTTTCTATAGGAATAAAAACAAGTCAAAAAATTGAAGCTACCTCCAGTGACATTTTGGGATTATTACTAGAGGTTTAAATAGCCTTATAATTAAAGGAATTCAATGTGATAAAATAAGTTTAATGTGATAAATCCTCAGCTTTAAGTAACAGACAATATAATACTTTATATTTATGTGGTTACTAGTCCCCTCTAAAATTCAGACTAGCTTCATTAATTGCTGGAACTTCACTATTAGAAGTTACTACATAATTTACCCCCTCCTCCACTTCCGTTTCAGTAGTAAAATATCTGTAAATATACAAAAGCTGCATCTTCCATTTTGCTATTACATAATTATAATTATCTTATAATTCTAATAATAGTTTTATTAACAGCTAGCATTTATATTGCACTTGATGGCTTGTAAAGCACTTTACACAAATTATCTCACTTTGTACTGAGTTATAGAAGTAATAAAGAAGTCATAGCCAAGAAGTTGTGTCCCATTCAATATAATGATTGAATTTGTCTTTTTTTAGCTATTTTTTAAAAAGTGTTCTTATGTTATCTTTAATAAATTGATAGCAGTAGCTTCGATTTTGTTTTTACCTCCATAGGAAGATATTTCCCAAAGGACTTCCAGAAGAATATTCCATAACAGCCATATTCCGTGTGCGACGAAGCACCAAAAAGGAACGATGGTTTCTGTGGCAATTGTTAGATCATCGTAATGTACCACAGGTAAGAAGACGAAAGAGTTTGTACTACTGTTTTCTGTTGTAAGATAAGGTTAAGGAAATATTAGCTTGTGCAAATACACATAAAGACAATTCTATTCCCAAAAGTCTTCCCATGATTTTAAGAAAAAAATAAAATTAATCAAATGGCTAACACAATGGTTGAGGGTCAGAATTCTTCTTAAGTCCTTTTTGTTTTTATAATGAATTTGACAAAAATCAACAAATGTGAACATTTCCTAAATTCAAGACTGGAAAAACAGTATTGTGTATGAAACTCCACTATCTGATGGAATTGATAGGACTTGGTTTCTGACTGCATGTGGCTGAGTTAAAGGGAATGAAAAAATCAAAGATAATTTTAAGGTTGTGTAAATGGGAGAGTAGGTAAATAGTGATAGAAATAGTTGAGTCAGAAAGAGAAATGTGTTTAAGAGAAAAGATAAGTTTTGTTTTGGCACATTGAGTTTGAGGTACCTCTGGTAAATCCAGGTGGAAATGTCTTATAGGCAGTTGAATATTTGTGTTTGGACCTTAAAAGAAAAATCAGAAATAAAAATATATTCTTAGAAATCACACATGTAGATGAGGTAGTTGAAATCATGATAGTGAATGAGGTCATCCAAGCACTGAGGATTATACAGGAAGAGAAGGGAAGAGGAACAAGGAGCAGATTCTTGGGGAAATGTCCAAAATAAGGAATCTGGAAGAAAGAGCATGTGAAACCAATGAAGAAGACAGAGAAGAAGCAATTGAAGAGTTTGGAACTGAACCAGGAGAGTATATTTCTCTCTGAAATTAAGAGAAAACATTTGATAAGAGGGGGTTGTCAATACCTCAAAATGCTGCAGAGAGGCCAAGGAGGATGAATACACATTGTATTTGGTGATGGGGAGGCTGTTACTTCAGGGAGAACAGCTTCAATACAGTGGTATGGACAGAAGTTCAACTGTAAGGGATTGAGGAGGGAGTAAGTACTGAGGAAGTAGAGGCATCAGACACACAACTTTTTCAAGACTTTTTGCTTAAGTGGAAGGAGAAATATAGGATGGTAGCCAGACAGACTAACAAGTTTGAGAGAGGGCTTATCTTACATTAAGGACACAGGAGTGAGTTATCAGGGCATGATCAAAGATAGGAGAGAGTGGCTGAGCCAGGTGTTCACAGAATCACCTCAGGCAAATCACTTAACATTTCTGAGGGTCAGTTCCCTCCCCTGTAAAATGAGGATGTTAGACCAGATGACCTTGAAAGTTATTTGCTCTGAATCTTTGATCCAATGATCCGATTCCCTAACTGGAGGAGAAAAGACAAGAATGCTGACAAGGTTTTAAGAATGAGGCTGAGGAGGCTTTCATCAGAAGACCTCAGTTTTTAGGGGCAGCTTGGTGGTAGAGTGGATAAAGCACTAATCCTGGAGTCAGGAGGACCTGGGTTCAAATCCAGTCTCAGATCAGACGCTTGACACTTACTAGTTATGTGACCCTGGTCGAGTCATTTAACCCCAAATGTCCCCCCCAAAAGACCTCTACTTTTCCAGTTGAGGGGGCTGTGTATCCAGTTGTCAATGCTAGGGTTGAAGATGAACTTAGTGGTATGTTCAAAGATTTGGAGCAGTAGTTGTGGGAAATGAGATAAAAAAATCTTTGAAAGTTTGTAATATCTGAACTGAAGCTATAGTTACCTAGACTTTATTGGCTAATGGGATTTTAATTAACTTGGACACCTTATTTCCTCCTCTTTTTGATATCCAGTCAATAAGCATTTATTAAGTACTTATTACATACTAGAGACATGGTTGTGGTTTTGCATTGACCTGGTGAGAAAATGATTCATATATTTGGTCTTTCACTGAGTTCTTAAGATATTGCTTGTACACATCTTGCTGTGGCAGCCTTAATATTTTTTAAAAATTCTTTTTGTGATGAATTTAATCATTAATAAAAGAATTTAAATATACAGAGAATAAAATGATTGCATTAGAAACAGTGAACTTTTACACATAGTTTTTTTTAAGTACATATCATTTATACCACAGGCATGTTAAATTTAATGACATCACTATGTTTATGTCACCTTCATTTCTTTTTGTTTTCTTTGATACACTTTCCATTTTTAAAAGCATCTTCAAAATATTTCTAAGGAATAAGATATGTAAACATTTTACATTTTTGCAGGTATCTATAATAATTGATGGCACAAAAAAGGTGGTGGAAGTGATGGCCTTTCGTCAGGGAGAAATGCTGCACTACGTTTTTAGAAGTCGAGAAATTTACTCTCTATTTGACCGGCAATGGCATAAGCTTGGCCTCAGCATGCAGTCCAGGATCCTTTCCCTCTATGTAGATTGTAATTTAGTTGAGAGAAGGCAGACAGATGAAAAGGACTCCATTGACTTTCATGGCAGAACTGTCATTGCTGCCCGGGCTTCAGATGGCAAACCTGTAGATGTAAGTAGCAATGTTGTGGACAGGACAGCAAATGGATGACGCTTCTATGTTAAAGCAAAGTATCCTTTTTCTTTGAATCCTTATTTTAATGTATCCTTCCAAAGGCAATTGTGCCAATATTAAGTAAAGAAGATCACCTTGTGTAAGCTCATTAATAGTAGCATTATATGTATATACATGCAGATGTGGATGTATACACACAGAAATGTATATATGTATACAGTTATCTCTTCCACATTGTGGGAACTGGGGCGTGGCATGCCTGCGATCTGGAAAATCCACATAAAATTTTTTGGCCCTCCCTTTGTACCAAAGGAGAAGTCTGAATTTTTTCTTTTTCTTTTAAGGGGTGCTTGCAGTACTTATTATAAAATTTAGGTTAAGTATTTGGTCATAGGATCTATGTTATCTGCTGGCCTTTTCAATTTGCCTTTTTGAGTTTCTGCAAAACTACTCCCAAATTCCCATTTAATTTCTTATGCTGACCGGTCATATATAGAAACCATGATGAGAAAAGTCATGATGTGGAAGGGATAGCTGTACCTATGCACATATTTGTTTGTATGTACACACATCTAGTATAAAGGCTAGAAAACTGGCTTCAGAATCGGGAAGACTTGGTTTAAATCCCTACCTCTGACTCCTACTGGCTTTGTGACCCTGGACAAGTGACTTATCTTCTCAGGTACCTAGACAACTCTTTAATACTGCAAATTGCTTAGTGGGTGTCAGTCTCCATTGGTAGAAGAAATTTCCTCACTGTGAGTCTTATGCCAATGAAAATCACAGGTTCAGATACATTCATATCCAGATTGCTGCCACCCCCTCCCTCTCTCTCTCTCCTCTTTCTCTCTCTGTCTGTCTGTCTCTGGTACTAGACCCATGATTTCATCAATGTTGGAACATCCTCCACTGATTAAGATCAGCAATTTATCTATAACTTAAAGTCTTAGAATGTAGTTGGGGGCCCTAGGAGGTTGAGAGATTTGTTCATAGTCACACAGTTGTTAAGTATCAAAATCAGGTCTTGAACCCAGGCAGGTCCTCCTGATTCTAAGACCAGAACCTCTATTCACCATGCTATGCTGGCTCTCATAATATTCATATAAATAGGTATAATATTTTGACACATAATATAGGCTGGACAAATTATCTGCAAACAGTAGGTTTAAAAGAAATTGGTTCCAGTCAAAAAGAGTAATTTTATAGAAAATTAAACTCTGGTAAAATGTGAAAGTATGATGCATAATATGATTATGTTAAAAGCTTGCTTTTTTGAAATGCAAAGGGCTGGGGAAACATGAGCTTTAAATGATTCCAGATTTAGCTTTAAATGAGTCCAGATTATCTGACATTCTTATTTAAGAACAATAGGCTCTGTACATTCAGCTACGTAATAGCAGTTGCTTTGCATTATGCACTATATTAAATAAGCTGCTATTGGTTTAATAGTGTTTTCTTGGGCTCCAGTTCTTCAGGCAACATTACCATCAACTGTATAATTTGGAAAAGTAGTGGATGTGTAGCACAC
Organism: Vombatus ursinus; assembly: GCF_900497805.2. Lineage (NCBI taxonomy): Eukaryota > Metazoa > Chordata > Mammalia > Diprotodontia > Vombatidae > Vombatus > Vombatus ursinus. Next base: position 18,083,349 of record NW_020949613.1, read on the forward strand.
AATATAAAGTGTGCTACTGGAACTGCAAGCAGAGGAACTGAATTTGAATCTTGCCATTGAGTACGTTTGTGACTTAGTGCAAGTTGTTTAACCTCTCTAAGCTTTAGTTTCCTCAATGATAAAAGGAAGGCATTGAACTAGATGATTTCTAAGGCCTCTTCCAGCTCTAAATCAATGACGTTATGACTTTGGGAAGAGTAGTTCAGGCTTACAAAATTTTACCAATCTGAAGATGCTTTTACATTTATCTCTAAGGCTGAGATGATTAATACATAATCTGGAGAAGAAAGAATATAAAACTGGGCTTTGAAGATTTTTTTTTAAAGAAGTAAACATTTACAATCTAGATTTGATATTGGTAAATTTCCATGAGTAGGATTGCAAAAAAAATGCCCCCCCCCAAAAAAAAAACACCTAATCACAATTTGGATGCTTTCAAAGTCACCTGTAAAAATATTTGGTTGAGGTAACTCACAGCTCTTGGGCAGCTAGGTGGTGTGTAGTGGATAGAAGACAAGTTCAAATCTAGCCTCAGACACTTACTAGCTCTATGACCCTAGGCAAGTCAGTGAACTCTGTTTGCCTCAGTTTCTTTATTTGTAATATGAGCTGCAGAAGGAAATGGAAAACCACTCCAGTATCTTTGCCAAGAAAACCCTAAAAAGGATCACAAAAAGTCAGACATGGCTGAAATGATTCAATAGCAACAAATAATTCACAACTCTTAAAGCAATTATACTTAATTTCCAAAATACACAATTCTGACCATTAAAAATACCTTCTGCAACTAACTGCACTTTTGAGAGAGTTTTAAAATAAAATTAGGAAAAGGAAGGGGATTAGACCTGTGATTTCATTAGGACAGGGAATTCCTGGATGAAGAAAGTCTTTCTCAGGTTAGAATCTAGTCTGCAACTAATAGTCTTAGAGAGTTGCTAACAGCACTGAGGTTAAGTGACTGGCCTAGGGTCACACAGTCAGTAGGTGTTAGAGGCAGAACTTGAATTCAGGTCTTCCTGGCTTCAAGGCCAACTTTCTATCTACCATGACACACCGCCTCTCAAAATAAATAACATTAAATATAAAAGGAGAAGTTTTAAATATCATTACCCAGAAAAATGTTTTCCAACTCAGGGGTATCAGGTGAATAAGAGCAAAGACTGAGTAACAAATAACTGTAAGAGATGGTACAATGAACTATAATAATTATAAGAGAATTTAGTAGCTAGAGGTGTCTTACTACAAAATTAAAGGCATGCCAAAAGTATCAGTATCCCTTTAGAGGATGCAGATTGGGGATTAAATCAGCCTTGAAATTTTTTTTAAATGAAAGAACTCTGATACCACAAAAATGTTAAGATTCATAATTCTTAAACATAGTTTATATGGACATATAAACTTGCAGACATTTCATTTATTACTGAATTCAGATTGAATAGTATCTGTGAGCTAATCATTCTCCAGTAAGAGCTCTGGTAAAAGGGAGTTAAGCATTTTCCGAAATAGACTTTGCTTTTTTGTATTCCCTCACCTCCATTTTTGATAGACTAGTTATTCATTTTTGGTACATCTTCTCTTTGACTTCTCAACTAGGTATTCCTTTTCCTTTCTGATATGAAAATATCAATAGTCTTGTCAATTCATAACATTATTACTTGGTTTCTTCTAATGAGGACAAATATGCCTAAAGACCTAGGAAATGGTTATATCCTAGCATTAACCCATTTAATCTGTCAAAAGAGCTGCCAAGGAGTCAGGTTTAATTTCAAGTTTTCACTTTGGATATGTTCACATGTTCTATGCATGTTTAACCTCCATACATATAGTGTTTATAAATAAAAATAACAAGAAGAAATCTATAATGTTGTTTGTCATCTTATGTTTTTCAATAGATTGAACTTCATCGCCTTCAAGTTTATTGTAACCCAAACTTTGTAGCCCAAGAGATGTGCTGTGAAATATCAGATGCTAAGGTGAGTTGTTTTTGTGTGAAAAATAAACGACAATTGACTAGCACCGTTCATCTTTTACCTTCCTCATCTATAGATTTTCAGTCATTTTAGTTATGTCTGACTCCATTTGCAGTTTTCTTGGCAAAGATACTGGGGTGGTTTGCCATTTCCTTCTCCAGCTCATTTTATAAATGAGGAAACTGAGGCAAAAAAGGGTTAAATGACTTGCTGAGGGTCACATAGCTAGTAAATGGTTGAGACAGAATTCTGGTCTTAACTCCAAATGGGGAGTTATTTTCCACATTTGCAAAAAGAAGGGATGTGATCAGATGGCTTCTAACATCTATTCCAGCCCAAAATTGATGGTTCATATCTTCTGAGTTGCACATTTCTAACAAAGAACTACCAACCTGAGTACACCAGTTTCAGATTAAAACAAAAACAGCTGAAATTGAAATTCATCAGTACAAATGGGGCTAGGATTCTTCTTTGCTCCCAACGCAGTTTTTGGCACTGGAATTTAAATCTAGTAGAACTTTGTGCAAAAACTAGTTCTGTTACTCATTACCTTTGTAACATTAAGCAAGCCACCTTACCCTTTTAAATTTCAATTTACTCATCAATTAAATGATAGTATTGGACTTTAGCTTAAATAAAGCAAGCATTTATAAAGCACCTACTATGTGCAATGTACTGTGCTAGCTGCTGGGTATTCATGGACAAAAATGAAAGTTACCACCTTCAAGGGATTGATATCCTCCTGGGAACTACATGAGCACAGATAAATAGAATACAAAGTAGGAAATAAAAGAGTGATCTCATAAAAAAGCAAAGGGGCAGAAAGAAGAGAACAAAGTACTTGCTGTAGGAGTATTGGAGGAGGGAACTAACACAATCAGTTAGGGAAAGGGAGTCATGGAAAAAGCTTTCCTGAGTAGGTGACATACAAGCTGAGTGGTGAAAGAAGGTATGTCATCTGAAAGTATCCCAGGCATGAAAGAATGGTGGAATAGGTAGATTTATGGCCAACAAGTCTCAAATTCCATCTCTGGCATGAGCTATCTGGCCCTAAGCAAGTCCTTTAAACTTTCTGAGCCTCAGTTTCCTCATCTGTAAAATGGATATAATAATACCTGTAGTACTGAGGTGATTGCGAATCAAAGGAGGTAACATAGCAAGTTAGTAATAAAGCAGAAACCCCTGACTTTTTCCCTAAATACTCTTTCCATCCTGCTAAACTCCTCTATCCCTAGTGGTAACCATTGGTGTAGCAGTTGCTGTCTACTCAGTATTTCTATTTGGTTGTTGCCTCAGATGCAACATGTCCAAATCCAAAATTCCTTCCAATTTCTTTATTCTTTTTTAGTGACATTATCATTTTTGAGGTTGATTGGGCATAGAAGGTCATTACCAGGATTTTTCTTAAAAAAAATTCTTGCCACCAAAGTCCTTAACACCGTCAAATGGTTCAGCATCAAATATTATTATTATTTAATCAGTGGAAATAACATTAAAGAAGAGGCATTGCCATCTGCTTTGATGCTGCTCCCTAAGGACAATGGGACCTTTCCATCTGACATTCTGCTGGAACCTGTATGTTGTTGCCCCTGTTAGAATGTGAGTTCCTTGAGAGCAAAAATTGTCTTAACTTTTCTATTTGTATTACTGGTGCTTAGCACAGGGCTCTGCACATAGTAGGAGCTTAATAGATGCTTTGCTTATTCATTCTAGGATGAGGTTTGAGGAGAAGGGAAGACAGAGGGCAACAGTTCGAAAGTTAGAGGAGGCAGAGTCAAGATGGCAAAGTGAGAGGTCTCAACTTTGCCTTAACTTTAGCCCACCAAAAAACAAACAAACAAATTTTCATAATGACCTAGAAAGTGTGCCAAACCATATATGGATGAGAAAGCCAGAAAAAAGTCACAGTGCATCATTTTTCCAGCCTGTGGGGATTGTCCAGGACTACAGATGCAGCAGCAGTAAACTCAGCAGGCAGAAATGGGCTGTGGCTGTGGCATCAGACCAGTGCTCAGGGACAATAAGGGGACTAAACACGTTGGCAGGAAAGATCCCAGGGGACCCCTGAACTAGAATTGAGAGCAGCAACGGGTGCCACCTGGCTGCTCTGTTGCCCATTTCCCAGTTCTGGGCAGAGTTCATAGATCAGGGCAGAGAGGAGCAGTCAAGTTGCAGGGGAGCAGGTTCCCTACCTGTGTAAGGAGCTAGGAACAAGTTTCAGAACATAGCTGTGCGTCTGCCCAAGAGCAAAGGAGAGACTCAGTTTTAACCTCTAGGCCCACATGTAAGCCTGCAGTGAAATAAACTAGGATAGGAGACTAAAACCAAGGTAGAGCCAGCATTTCAATCACTTCTGAAATGGCAGAGTATCCCAGCAGTCTGAGTGTGACAGGAACTCAGTCACTCACAAGTCAGCAAATCCAAACCAGGTCAGAGACATGCAGACCAGGAAGGCAGGGAACAGACTTCTGCCCTGATCACACTACTCCAGAAGCACCAAAACCTACAGGCCCCCAGTCTATGCCGCAAAAGCAGTAGAAAGATATAAAAGACAATCTCAGGCAGACATTCTGCCTTCACCCCACCTTTTACCTCTACCCTAAAGCAGAGTCCAATACCAACATAAGCTCTCAAGTCAAGAAGTAGCCTGGAAAAATGAGCAAACAAAAAAACTCAAGACAAAAATACAGAAGAAAGTTGGAAGTGGGCCCCTTTCCTTCCAGTGACTGACTCAGCAGCCGAAAATCACCTATGCTATGGAGCCTTTGGAGACCCTGGTGGAGTATGTGACCAATCACAAGGGATCATTTAAAATTCTATGTATTGAAGGTTTTTTTATAAGACTTCATCATAAGTGCCATGCAGAATTGCTGAATGAGTAAAAAAAAATCTTGAGATTGAAAAAGATCTGAGAGTTTTAGTATACCACAAGTACAATATGAGTCAAAAATGTGTTATGGCAGCCCCAGAAGCTAATGAGCTCCTAAGTTGCATCAAGAGGCATAGTAGATGAGATTGGGCATGGTCAGGGTGATATGGCTGTAGACAGAGGGAGGGAAAGCAGTGGCTGTTTTGAGCTCTCTCCCAAAGCCCTCCAAATACCTAAAAAAATGGCTCTAAATGAATTCTAAGGCAGCAGAACCCACAAAAAGACAGAGTTAAACCAATTTCCAGCCAAAGACAGCCTGGATAGTTGATCAGAAAGGTTTATCCCGCCAGGCGGGGTGAGGAGCGCAGTTTGGCGTGGGCGGGCAGGCCGCAGCGACCCTGGAGCAGGCCTCAGAGGGCTGAATCGCAGGCCGCTGTGGTGGTTTCCAGACTTCTCAACCCAGGAATACCAAAGGCAACTTAGAAGGTCAGTGGGAAAAGTCTGTGACTGCGGTGAGAGAGGAGCTAGGTCTCAGCCTCAAGTCTCGAGCTTGGCCTGGGGCCGCAGCTTTTCCTGAGCTTCCGGCCCATAGACTGAGGGGGAATCTAGTGGCTGATCAGAGGGGGATTGCAGGGATCTCTTTGCCAGTGCTGAGGCAGGAATATCTTGCTTTACCAGTGCTTGGATCTGGGTCACAGTTCTGAGGGGTGGTCCTGGGGTGAGGAGGAACACTGGTGTGGTGGAGCTTGTTGTGGTGGAGAGAAAACACCTCACCCCTTGTCATACCACCTTGGAAGAACTGAAAATTTACAGGTCCCTAGAAGTACCTCTGAAAACAGCTGTACAAACTCCCGAAGCTTGGGACAGTACACTCTTCACATTGGAAGCATACTTTTACCTTAACAAAGAGTTTAAAACTCAAGTAATTGGCTGAGATCATGAGTAAGCAGTGCAAAAAGAGTCAGTCTATATTATCTTACTTTGGTGACAAAGAAGATCAAAACATGCAACCAGAAGAGGACAACAAAGCCAAAGCTCCTACATCCAAAGCCTCCAAGAAAAATATGAATCAGTCCCAGGCCTTGGAACAGCTCAAAAGGGATTTTGAGAAGCAAGTAAGAGAAGTAGAGGAAAAACTGAGAGTAATTCAAGAAAATCATGAAAAACAAGTCAACAGCTTGCTAAAGGAGACCCAAAAAAATACTGAAGAAAATAACACCTTAAAAAATAGCCTAACCCAAATGGCTAAAGAGGTCCAAAAAGCCAATGAGGAGAAGAATGCCTTAAAAAGCAAAATTGGCCAAATGGAAAAGGAAGTCCAAAAGCTTACTGAAGAAAATACTTCCTTAAAAATTAGAATAGAGCAATTGGAAGCTAGTGACTTTATGAGAAATCAAGACACTGTAAAACAAATCCAAAAGAATGAAAAATTAGAAAACAATGTGAAATATCTCATTGGAAAAACAACTGACCTGGAAAATAGATCCAGGAGAGAGAATTTAAAAATTATTGGACTATCTGAAAGCCACGATCAAAAAAAGAGCCTAGACATCATCTTTCAAGAAATTATCAGGGAAAACTGTCCTGATATTTTAGAACCAGAGGGCAAAATAGAAATTGAAAGAATCTACCGATCTCCTCCTGAAAGAGATCCCCAAAGGAAAACTCCTAGGAATATCGTAGCCAAATTCCAGAGTTCCCAGGTCAAGAAGAAAATATTACAAGCAGCCAGAAAGAAACAATTCAAGTATTGTGGAAACACAATCAAAATAACATAAGATTTAGCTTCTTCTACGTTAAGGGACTTCAGGGCATGGAATATAATATTCTGGAGGGCAAAGGAGATAGGATTACAACCAAGAATCACCTACCCAGCAAAACTGAGTATAATCCTTCAGGGGAAAAATGGTCATTCAGTGAAAAAGAGCTCTTTCAAGCATTCTTGATGAAAAGACCAGAGTTGAATAGAAAATTTGATTTTCAAATACAAGACTTGAGTGCAACATGAAGAGGTAAACAGGAAAGAGAAAATCATAAGAGACTTATTAAGGTCGAACTGTTTACATTCCTGCATAGAAAGATGATATTTGTAACTCATGAGACCTTTGTCAGTATTAGGGTAGTTGGAGGGGAAAAAATTATATGTACATATATGTGGATATAGATAGATAGATAGAGGGCACAGGGTGAGTTGAAAATGAAAGAGTCATATCTGGAGAATAAAATTAAGGGCTGAGAGAGGAATATACTAGGAGAAGGAGAAGGGGAGAGGTAGAATGGGGCAAATTATCCCACAACAAAAAAAAAAGAGAAGGCTCTTACAGTGGAGGGGAAATGGGGGAAGGTGAGAGGGAATGAGTGAATCTTATTCTCATAGGATTTGACTTAACGAGGGAATGACATACACACTCAATTGGGTGTGGAAATCTGTCTTACCCTACAGGAAAAAGGGGGGGAAGGAGACAAGAGAGTAGGGGAATGATAGAGAGGAGGGCAGATTGGGAAAGGAAGTAATCAGAAGCAAATACTTCTGAGGAGGGACAGGGTCAAAAGAAAGAATAGAATAAATGGGTGGGCAGGATAAGATTAAGGGAAACAGAGTTAGTTTTTCACAGAATGTCTACTATGGAAGTGTTTTGCATGACTGCACATATTTAACCTACATTTAGTTGCTTGCCTTATCAATGAGGGTGGGTGGTGAGGGAGGAAGGGAGAAAATTTGGAACCCAAAGTTTTAAAAACACATGTTTAAAAAAAAATGTTTTCACATGCAACTGGGAAATAAGAAATACAAGAAATGGGGTACAGAAAGCCATCCTGCCCTACAGGAAAATTTAAGGGGAAGGGGATAAGAAAAAGGGGAGAGAGATAGAAGGGAAGGCAGACTAGGGGAAGGGGTATTTAGAATGCATGCCATCTTGGAGTGGGGGGAGGGGCGAGATGGGGTGAAAATTTGGAACTCAAAATCTTGTGGAAGTAAATGTTGAAAACAAAAAAAAAAATAAAAATTACCATAAAAAGTCTAAAAAAAATTAAAAAAATAAAGGATTGTCCCTCATAAAAAAAAAAGAGGCATAACAGAGGGGCGGGTAGGTGGTGCAGTGGATAGAGCACTGGCCCCGGATTCAGGAGGACCTGAGTTCAAATCCAGTCTCAGACACATAACACTTACTAGCTGTGTGACCCTGGGCAAGTCATTTAACCTCATTGCCTAACCAAAAAACAAAACAAAAAAAAAACAAAACCCAAAAACAAGAGGCATAGCAGGACTAGGGAGGTGATAGTCCTGGCATGACTATATCCAGGGTATAGTGTTCAGTTCTGTGGATTATGTATTAGAAAGAACATTGATAAGATGAAGAAAATATATAAAAATATAAGCTCCTTGAGGGTAGGAATTATTTCATTCTTTGTACTTGTATACCCAGCACTTAGGCACTGAGGCCCAATGTGCCTGACACATAGTAGGTGTTTAATAAATGCTTACTTTTGTTTGGTTGATCCAGAGTTGGGCAACCAGATTGGTTGGTCAGGGCCTTGAGTTCACACTACATGAGAACCATATGAAGGAAATGGGGATGTTCAGCCGGAAGAAGAGAGGTCTTTAGAAGCATGATAGTTATCTTCAAGTATTAAAGGGCCTTAACATAGAAAAAGCTTTTTTTGATTGGAGCAATAGGTGGAGGTTGTGGAGAGAGATTTAGGTTTGATATAAGCAAAAACTTCTGAATAATTAGAGCTTTCCAAAAGTGGAATGGGCTTCCTGAGGAGTTAATGAGTTCCCCCTCACTGGTGGACTTCAAGAAAATGCTGGAAAGAGACGAGGATTCTGCTAAGGTTTTTTGAACCTGGGTACTTGGAAAGAGGGCAGCTAGTTGACACAGTGCGTAGAGTGCCAGGCCTGAGTCAGGAGGTCTCATCTTCCTGAGTTCAAATCTGGCCTCAGATACTTACTATGTGTGACCCTGGGCAAGTCAGTGAACCCTGTTTGCCCCAGTTTCCTCGTTTGTAAAATGAGTTGGAGAAGGAAATGGCAAACTACTACAGTATCTTTTCCAAGAAAACCCAAAATATGGTCAATGAAGACTTGGACACAACTGAAACAACTGAATAACAAAAATTAGAAGGATGATAGTGCCCCAAACAAAAATAAGAAAGTTGAATAAGAGGAGTGAGTTTAGGGGGAAGATTATCAGTATTCCTTTGGACATGCTGAATTTTAGGTACTGAGCAAGATATATTTGGAGTTGTTCAGAGGGCAGTTGTGGATATGGGCCTGGAGTTGTGAAATATTGGATACGTAGATGTGGGAGTCATATGTGTGGAAGTGATTCCTGAATCCATAGGAGTTAATGAAATCACCAGTTCCAATTTCTTCAGTTGCCATAATTATCTTGCATTAATTCTCTATCTTATTTGTCATATTCAGTCAATCACTAGGTCCTACTGATCCTTTCTTTTGCAATGTTTCTTGAATTCTCTTCTATCAGTACTCCTCTTCACCACCCCCACCCCCACCCCCCACCCTTCACCCCCTTATCCCCCCTCGCAGAAAATAACCCTCTTTATATTAATGCTGCTTTATCCTGTCTTTACTTTAAAATGCAGATTGAGTTTCTTAACCTCATTGAAGCCTTCTTCAACTATCTCAGTCTATTGGTATCTTCCTTCCCTGGGTTCACTTAACACTTGTTATCTAGGCCATTCTTTTAGTTATTTTTCATCTGTTACTTTGAAATGTCCTTTTCTGACTAGACTGTGAACTCCTGAGGTTTTGAGCTATGCTTTATCTCTCTCCCCTTCCACCTCAGTGCCTGGCATATAATAACATTCAATAAATGTTCTTGGTTGTTTGCCTAATTTTTCCTCAAGTGAAAAATGTGTCCCATAGAGGTATTTGAAAAGGATTAGTACTAAAACAGAACAGAAGAAACAGATGAAAAGTGAAGGATTAAAAATGCATTTCTTCTTTTCTTAAGCTTTTCCCAAAGTATGCTTCATTCATTTTCCCCCTAAAAAAATTCATATGAAAGTTTCAGCAATAACTTACTAATTCAAAATAAACTTTTACTTCTGTATTCAGCTTGGTCAGTTGAATAAAACAGTCACCTACCCAATTGAAAAGCAGAGCCAATGTGTTTTTCTATTCCCACCAAGTTATTTTTTCATATATATATATACATACATACACATGTATATACACACACACACACACATATATGCATATATATAGCTACATCAATATAGATATATGCTATGTAGTATGCTCTTGGAGAGGGCATCCTAAATTCAATGTATAGATCCCAGTCCAAGTGAGATGAAAGGCAGCCAAATATCCTTCTATAAATAGAGAGGAAGATAATTTTGTGTGCCAGCTCACAGGTTTGAAACACCTAGACTTCTTGGAGCCACACTTTTGAGTGCAGAAAGTATTAATTCTTAAGAGGATTTTTTTTAAAGTTAGTATAATATGGATTTTGGTGGCAGAGCTCTTAACATCCGGTCTGTTGTGGTTGAAAAGTAGTTTTTTAAAAAGCCCTTTAAGTAAGTTTAAGTATGAAGTTCTTGACCAGTACTAGCAGAGACAGAAAGAGAGAGAGTAATAAAGCTATGTTTAAAAGATGTGTAATTGAAGTTAGTGTTTTAGTATAGTACTATGAGATTAAAAGCACCACATTGATCTAGTGTGTGCTGAAACCTGGGAGAAAAATTTGGGTTTTACTAGACATGGTTTAGATGCCTGATAGGTTTTTGAAATAGTTTATCAGAGCATTTAACAGTATAGGTATTGCATATGAACTAAGAGCATAGAGATATTTCCCTGCCCACAATCTTCTTTTGGGTGTACAGGAATCATTAGTCATGTAAGGAATATTTTGCAAATTGTTTACAAATAACAATACATTGTATGGAAGATTAATATATTATATTTCTTGTAAGCAAGGACTGTGTCTTATTCATATTGGAGTCCTCCCTAGCACCCAGTATAGTGCTTTCAGGTAGAAAGTACTTAATAAAAATTTATTGAAAGAATGAATGAATGTTTTATTTGTAAATAAAATAAGTTAATGAATGAAGATATGTTTGAATAAATCAACAGCTTGCACTTTTACTGACTGCTTCTGTTAAACTTCTGAAAGCAATTATATTCCACTAAAAATGCTTTTAACTTTGAAAATTAAAAATGTCATTGAAAGTCTAGCTTTATGTGACCATTTAAAAATTTATGTTAGAATTTTAAATTACAACAGTGCTTCAGTACTATGATTTTACTCTCTCAGATGACACTGTCTTCAGTTTAACCTGCACACGTTCCACTATTTAAATTAGATTTTCAGGCTCAGAGGCAGTGGCCTTGTCTTGTTTCACATTTGCTAATTCAGTAGGAATTGTGGGAAATTAAAATATGGATTTTTTTTAAAGAATAAAGAAAAAGAAAGTTTAAAAAATCTTAGACAAGAAAAAGACTTAAGAAAGAGACTCTATATAGGGAGAATGAAGAGCAAATATAAAAAGCAAGATGTTAGTCTGTTCAAAATGTTTGAGAAATGCAATATTAAGTTTAAAGGACAATTAACTAACCCTGTCAAATTAAACTAAGAACTTTCACTAATAAGGAGGCCAGCCTTGTATCTTGAGTCTCGTATCTAAGCCTGTACCTTTCCACAGCCTTATTTTGGTCAGAACCTTTTATTGGCACCCTTTCATTATAGTAGCAATAACAACAATAGAAATTGGGAAAGGGGTAAATTAATAATCATTGTGGGTGAAAACCAGAATAGTCCTACCCTCTTGGGCTCTGAATACATTAAAAAAACTGGGGTACTGTTTTGGCTTAGGTACTTAATAGTGACTAGACTATAAATTCCATGAGAGAATTTGCTTGTCAAGCCTGGCCCTAGTAGTGTGCTCTAGACACACTAGGCACTTACTGATGTTTGTTAAACTGAATCATGATATGTATTAAAATTTCTTATATAACCATCAACTGTTTTAAAAATGCTTCTTCCTTCCTTGCCTCCCCCCAAAATAAATAAATTCCAATACATTTGTATTTGCCAAAGCTGTCAGCTGGTTCCAGCTGCTAGCCAATTACAGAGAATATCCAGGAGCCTAAAACAGAGAAAAAACAAGTTTGCTCAAGATTAAAGTCACCCCAAAGAGGCCTGTTTCATCTTGCTAAGGTGAATCAAGCTCCTTTGGTAAAACTTGGACTTGGCTTGATGCTCTGACTCCCCACCCAGTCTCCTTCACTCCATTCCTTGAGGAGTCCCATCTCCTTTCCTTTCTCTCCACTCCCCATGCCTTTTCTCTCCTTGGACTTTCAATTCAAAGTCATCTGTTGCTTTCCAGTTTGGATTCCTTTAGGAACATAGATCCTAATTTTTTTTACCTTTTTTAAAAAACTCCTTTTACTATTGGGGAAAAGGAATTCCAGAGAAGTTCAGTCATTTACCCAAGGTCACAAAGGTAGTAAGTGGAAGAGGCTGGATTCAAATTCAGGTCTTTAAGCTCCAAGTTCAGAATTCTTTCCTTGTTACCATGTTGCCTTTTCTGTTTCATCTGAGGTCTCTCTTTGTGATGGCTCCCAACTGCTCTCTGCTTTCTCTTCTCAAGGCAAACTCACTATCTATCCTGTTCTTTATCCCCATATTAGCTCAGATTTCAGTGGCTCAATCTAGTGGTGTGAATAGAGCACTAGGGCTGCAGTTAGGAAGATCTGAGTTCAAATTTGGCCTCAGACCTTACTAGTTGTGTGATTCTGGGTAAATCACTTAATAACTGTCTGGCTCAGTTTCCTCAACTGTAAAATGAGGATAATAACAGCATCTACCTTCCAGGGTTGTTGTGAGGATTAAACCAGATAATATTTATAAAAGCATTTTATCACTGTGTCTGAAACATAGTAGGTGCTTAATAAAGGCTTGTTTCCTTCCTTCTATTCAGGTTCTGTTGCCACTTGCATCTTACTTTGCCTTTTAAATTCTTGTGGGCACTAGCTTCTGAACATATCTATCCCAGATAGATAGCCAAAAGTAAGTGGAGAAAATATATCATTTCTTATTCCTGGTCAAACTGGAAAACACTGAATCTGGTACATTTAGTTGTGGTCACAATGGGTGTCTAAACTTTCATTGGATCACTGACCTCTGTTTTTTGTGCTTTTTTTTGCATTAAAGTGTTTTAGACATGTTTACAGTGAAGGAATGTGACTAAAGACTTTGTTTTACATTTTATTTCAACCCTCCAGACTAACTACATGCCTAAAAGGTTTGTCAGTCATCCAGAGCAAAAGGCGAAACTAGGTCATGAATCACTGACTAAGAACCAGTGACCCAAAGAATATAATTTTATTACAGATTACACTGAGTCTGGCTTGTGAGATAGAGAAAAGTTCATTGTTCAAATGTGCTGTAATTTTTAAACTTAGAACCTTTTTTTCCCACTTCAGCAATCATTGGTGAAGCTATATGTTGTAGTGTATTCTAGCCAGAATGACCTGAATTCAAATCTCATTTTAGATACTTCTAGCTGTATGACTTTGGATAATTCATAACCTCTCTATGCCTGAGTTTTCTTGTTTGTAAAAAAAAAAATGATGACTGCACTCAATTGCTTCATGGGTCCCTTTATACTCTAAATCTATGAGCCTGTGATCATTTATTAAGTACCTGATGTGGTTAGAGCATTGCAGTGGATGCTGGGGGAGATATAGAATTAAGATAAGACAGTATTTGTCCTTAGGAGAATCAATCCAGAGGAGACTGAGGAGTGTTTAGAAAGATAAGAAGTAAAATAGGAGGGTATGGGCTCTCTGAAGTTTAAGAAGAGATTATCTAATAAGAGAGAGTCAGCAGTGTCAAATGCTGCAGAAATCTCAAGAAGGATAAAAATTGAAGAAGAAAAAAGTCCACTGGGTTTGGTGACCTCAGAGAGAGCAAGGCAGAAGCCTGATTCCAAAGAGAGAATGGGTAGTGAGGAAGTAAAAGCAGCCTGAATAGACAACTTTTTAAGAAGTTCAATTGCAAAGGGGAATGGATATAAGGGACACTAGCTGTAAGGGCTAGAAGAATATAAACGAGGGCAAAGACTTTAAAAAAAAATCTTTGTGTTTTTAGCATCTAAGATAGATACTGGCATATGGTAGGTATTTAATAAATGACTTGAATTTATTTGAAAAGGTCAAGAGAGGCCTTTGGAAGGGAATATTGCAGCTTTGTGAAAGAGGGGAGAAAGGAGATGAATTCTGGAATAAGGTCCTGAAGGAAGCATGAGGGAGGAATTCACAGGTATGAGAATAGGACCTCTATACATTGGGATATTTCTTTTCTTTTTTTATAATATTTTGTCTCCCCCGCCCCCCAATTACATGTCATGACAATTTTTAGCATTCATTTTTACAAGATTTGGAGTTCCAAATTTTTCTCCCTCCTTCCTTCCCTTTCCTCCTCTCTTCCTAAAATGATAGGCAATTTGGTATAGAATATACATGTGCTATCATGTAAAACATATTTCCATATTAGTCACAGTTGTGAAGGAAGAAACATCAAAAGGAAAAAGAATCATGAAAAAGAATAATGTAAGTGAAAAAAGTATGCTTTGATCTTCATTCAGTGTCCACCAGTTCTTTGTCTGGGTGTTTCCTTTGTGAGTCCTTTGTACTTGTCTCGGATCATTGTGTTGCTGAGAAGAGCTGAGAAATTCATAACTGCTCATCATACAATGTTGTTGATACTGTGTACAATGTTTTCCTGGTTCTGCTCATTTCATTTTACATCAGTTTGTATAAGTCTTTCCAGGTTTTCCTGAAATCTGTCTGTTCATCATTTCTTATTGCACAGTAGTATTCCATTACATTAATATACTACAACTTGTTCATCCATTCCCCAATTGATGGGCATCACCTCAGTTTCCAATATTTTGTCACCATGAAAAAGGCCACTATAAATATTTTTGTACATGTAGATAGTAGGGATATTTCTAAACATGTTATGTTTACAAAATAGCTTATCGTTTGGTCTGAAGATAGCTATCAAACAGAGGTATAAACTTTATGACATTGTAACTATTGGCAATAGTGCTAAGTGCCATTTTCTGTCAGCAGTTTTTCAATGTAAGTATTTTCAAAGTAAGTATTTTGGTGCTTTCCATTATTAAAACAGAAAATTCACTGGCAACCGCTGGTTATATTCTTGGGCAAATTCAAAAGGGACAGGTACTTACTGCTGAAAAGGACAAAAGACCATTTTATCCTATAAATTTAGGTCTGTTTAGAAACCTATCTGGAGAACTATTTGGGAAAGAGAGAATCATATGCATGCGTGTGTGTGTGTGTGTGTGTGTGTGTGTGTGTGTGTGTGTGTGTGTGTGCTGTCTGAATTACTCTATAAAAATTCCCTAAATTGTCTCTGAGTCACTGGATAATTACCAAAAAAAACCCTCAAACTTCCCACTTTTCTTTGGCAATGTGTGTCTTTTAGCATCTGTTGAAATCACTGGACTGTGTTAAAAATACATTGTGACAAAGTAAATTTTATCTTGGTTCAATTAAAAAAAAACTATGACTATTTTCTACTGTCCATAACTTCAGGTCTCCTTTGCTGAAGTAGCCAGCATCATAAAGCTCAGATGGTGTGCTTTTTGTGTGCTGATTTCCTTTACAAAATAATGTATTTATATACTAGTTTTATCCAGCTATGAAATTTAATACTGTTATTTCAGTATAACAATATAATGATAAATATTTCATAGAATTGTAGCAGTCAAATACTTGCATAAAGTATTTGTAGAATTCCTTACTAAAGCCATTATTTTAGTGTTTTTAAGAGGAGTATAATTTTATCACAGGGGATATATTTCTGTTGCACAGTGCTCCAACAATAATCTGTGTGCAAGAGCAAATGTTATGTTTCTCTATCATCAGTGGCCACTTTCTATTAGTAAGGGATCAGCGGAACTGCCTTTCAACAATTCAGGCAGCCATACAAAATGAAAATTGATGGGGGGAAGGGGTGAGGGAGCATTGTTGCCTAGATTGCTAGGAATTGTTTCCATTCACTATACCTTCAATTTGTATTTTAGTGCCCACAGCAGGACAGCTTTGGAACTACGGCTTCATTGATGGCAACTGCTCATGCCAGTAAAATTTCTGCACATCTGCTGGCAAAGCCGGAACTTGCTGAACGATGCCAGTGCATTCCTAACAAGGTAGGAAGGCTTCAGCCCAGGTCATGTGGAAAAGATATTGAATAGGGTGAATCAGACCCCTCAAATGTGGCCACAGGTACCCAGGGCAGGCCTGAACATGTTGAAGATTGGAACTAATGTCTCAAGCTACTCAGGTTGCTTATTGGCATTTCCCCTGGCTACTTCTGGGACCACATAGCCTGACACCCTGGCTCTGAGCTAGAGGAGCCCTTTGTGCTCCATGTACCTGGAAAGCTATTAATTTGGTTTAAGGTGGAAAAGAGTAGAATTTTAGAATCGGAAAGAAGCCCTTCATTTTACAGATGGGGAATCAGAGGACCAGGGAAGATAAACAAGTTTCCTAAGGTCACATACCTAGTTATTCTTCATCATTGGTAGAGATGGGATTAGATCTCCTGGCTACCAACTCTTTCTGCTCTATTGTTCTATCTTTTCAGACTTTGGACAGAAAGACCCAGCTGTATTCTCTCCACTCCAAACTCAATTGCCAGGTTAAACAAGAAACAAAATAAAAACTACAGTAACATGAAAAGCAACAGCAAGGAGGATCAGATATTTAGAACTAGAAGATATTTTATTTGCAGATGATGAAATTGAGGCCCAGGGAAGTTTAGTGACTTGCCCAAGGTCACAGACATACCAAATGACAGAGCTAGGATTTGAACCCAGGTCTTCTGATTCCATACCTTTTCCCTATAAAACAGTATGCCTGCCTGCCTTTATTTTTTTAAAATTATCTATCTATTTATCTATGTGGATGTTTCAAGATTTCCTTTTCCCAAGGCTGTCCCATATTCCTTTACTTAGAAATTCCCCTTATTCTGATTCTTCCCTCCTTTCCTTCTTGTTCCATTTCTATCCTCTTTCAAGGCTATTGCCCCTCCTGCCCTAGAATTGTCATCCTTTCTTTGGTACTGGGCCAAAGAGAGAATATTTAACATATTTTATTTTTCTTCTCCTTCTGTCTCATTGTCATAAGTTAGATGTGAGGGTAGTTTCTTGACTGTCACCTAAATCCTGTGCTTCCTTGGACTTACTCAATTGCTCCTGAGACATTAACCTCATACTCTTTCACTAAGCTTATAATCTTTGTTGGGTTTTAAGTCCACTACACAGATGGCTTTGGCTGTGTTGAGGATGCCTTCTCTTTGTGTTCTTTATATTTGGATAGATCTGTAATTATAATTTATGAAGCATTGCATTGTGGGTGCAAGCTGATGATCCTGTGTGTTACGGGTTCTTTTAACCTTTTTTGTGTCATAGACCCTGCTAGCAATTGGTGAAACCCATAGATCTATTCTCATAATATTTTTAAATATATAAAATTAAATATATTTAATTGCAAAAAAAATTGTATTGAAATACAATTATTGAATTATTAAAACTGCAGGTTCACAGACCTTAAATTAAGAATCTCTGCCATGGATCTTTCACTCGCAAAGTCAGGAACAAGATAGGGAACATTTATTTTTTATTCAGTGGGTGTTAGGGGTTGGGAAGCATATCTTTTGCTGGCAAAATATAGTTGGAGGAATTTGCTCCTTCATTGTTCTTTTTCATAATTGGCTATATGCTCCAGGTTAAAGAATGGTATTCACTATATTGTAGCAAAGGTTTTCATTATTATATTCAGTCTCAACCAGCAAATACAGGCAACTGTTGGTTGTCTATCCTAAGTAGGAAGGATAGCACAGATCAATGAAATACTCATAAAACCAAGAACTTTAGTGTGGGCATTAGTTTCAGCTTCCTCCCCCATAATAGTTTACAAGGCCAATTTGAGATTCACCTCCTCTCTCTTCCCTGGATTTCTTTTGGTAAAAAGAAGCTGAGAAACAGCTAAAAGCCTGAAAGGAGGAGCAGGGGAATAGATCATCCATATATTATGTAACCAGCCCTTGAGCTATTAAGAGGTAGTTGATTGTAGGAAAGTAGACAAGTGCCTTAGACAGAATTTAATGATGACCAGAAGCTATGCTGCTTTGCTCTGCCATTGTCAGTCGAATATTTATGAGCAAGAGGATTTTATATCAATACGTTAACTTTTGGGGAATTAACTTGGAAATGTATTTTTGTGCAGGGAGAAGCAGGATTGCCTGGAGCTGCTGGCTTGCCTGGTCCTAAGGGTGACAAAGGGGAGCAGGTAAGATAGCCAATCTAATGTCGTTTGTTAGGGAAAATGTTTAGTATGAATAAAAAATTATACACATGCTTCTATGCAATTCTGCTCTGGCCTTTTCTAGCCTGGTACACATCGAAGATGTGGGGCAAAACATGCGTTTAATGAACAGCATAAAAATGCTAACAGCTGAAATCTGCAAGAACCCAGTAGGCTTGAAGCAATAGTTTTTAATTGCCATGTTGAATTCATAGAGAAACTGGCAACTGTCAGGGCTACATGCCTTGGTAGCTTTAAAGAACTCCAGGCAAAATTATGAGTTAGGCAAAATTTATTTTTGGTTCTCCTTCTCCAATCCTTCTTTCTCTTTTCCTCCTTTTCTTCTTCCTCCCCTCTTCTTTTCCTCCTCCTCGTCTTCCTACTTTTCCTCTTCTTCCTCCTCCTGTTCTTTCCCTTTGTTTTTCTGTCACTGCCAATCTCTGTACCTGTTTGTCTACTCCCTTGTTATATTTTTCCTTAAGCCCCCAGTGCATTCAGTCTGATTCTGTTTGCCTGGGTCCCAGTCCCAGGATGGGCTCTGGCATGGTATCATGCTCTAGAACAGAAATTCTTAATCTGTTTTGAGGCATGGCAGTCTGGTAAAGCCTGTGGACTGCTTTTCAGAAAAATATTTTGAAATATATAAAATAAAATACATAGGAATACAAAGGAAGGCAATTATATCAAAACATATTTACATAGTTATCATAATATTTAAAAAAAACAAATTCATGAAATATGTCCATGGTTAGAAACACTTGCTCTAGACCTTCTTCCTCTCTCTGTTCCCCCACTTGTCATTCCAATAAAAATTTATTCATCTGATATTTAATTCCTTCAAAGCTCTGTTCTCTAAGGACTAATAAAGATAAGCTAATTTGTGCTGTGGCAGTGGCTAAGCAATATATAATGTATTATATCTCTCAAGTAGTAGAGTTGCATTTTAGCAGGGTCTTTCAGCGCCCTAACCTTAAGGAGTGAATAATGTTAGAATTCCAGACAATGTGACAAGTCAGTGAATGAGTGGGGCATTCACTAGCACCCATCAAGTCACATCATGGGGGTGCTGTGTGGCAAAATATAATAGTAATAGTGATACAATTTAACTGGCCATAATTATAAACTTAACATTTGAATAGGGTCTCATGATTTAAAAAGCATTTTAATTTGTACTATCTCATTAAATTGATTTTTAAAACAATTCTGTGAAGCAGTTAGAATAAATATTCTCTCCATTTTACAGATGAGAAAACAGAGGCCAAGAGATATTAAATGACTTGCCTAAGGTCACAGCAAAGCAATAAAAGTAGGATTTGAAGTAAAATTTTAGGGCTCATCCCACAACTTCACACTTTTTTGTTGAAAAGTAATTAAGATCTGAGGTCATAATTTTACAATCCTTACCTTCAAGAAGTTTATAAAAATTTCCCTCCTTACCAAGCAATATCATTTTATGTGATTTTCCCCCGAAGTCAAGAGGTGTGTCACAGAATGGAACACATCGAGAAATACTAATTAAGGAGATCACTGACACAGATAATCTTCAACAACAGACATTTAAAAGATAATTTACCTTTGGGTTTGTTTTGCATGATAGGATTTCTTCATTCATTTTCACAGATACATTTTACAAATGACTTTCAACTTGTATTAATATTTACATTTTCATTTTGCTAAGTACACAACAACAAAAGTATCCCTAAGGTGTGGTGGGGAAAGTATGAAAACAGACTAGGATAAAAAAATTGGCTTTGGATTATCCATAAACTAAAAAACTGATAAACTTTTTAACAATATGAATATTAACATTTTTGTGATTTTTCTTTTGTTTTACATCACCTTCATTTCCAATTAAGTCTTCTCCTTGTGCCCTACCCAACAAGACATCCCTTGTAAAAAATAATTTTTTAGAAGAGAAAGAAAAAAACTTTCCACAAAATTAATCAAAACTGGTGCCTGACAACACATGTAATGTTCCACACACATAGTATTCCACCTCTGCAAGGAAAAGGAGGTGAATTTTTCTCATCTGTTCTCTAGGACCAAGCATGTTCATTATAATTGCTGCTCAGAATAAACTCAGGTTTTAAAAAGATACAATCATGAGATGGAAAATGGGGAGGTACATTAACATTTTATGAAGCTAATTAGACATTATGGCAAGCGAAAATGACTTCAGAATGCTTGGGATGTCAACTAACTTTTCTCTGAGCTCAAGCAAAGCTGAGCTGAGATCTCCTTAGACTTTTATTATCAAGTTTTTCTGTTGTCAGTTATTTTTCTCTTCTTTTTCTCTGCGTCCTCCTAACTTTAATATATTCTATAAGGAAAGGTGCCATCTTTTGTATTCCATACTAGCATAGATTTTACAGTGTTACAACAGGTACGCCAATAATGACTATGCAGTATGAAAATTAAAAAGTTAGTTTGCTTCCAGGCACACTAAACAGTTATTTGAAAATGATCATACAAAGTATAATGATACTGGGGGAATCATTTTTTTCTGTCCAGGTTTCTCCTGTAGATTACCAGTATAGGAAAGGACAATTTTTCCTATTTACATAGTTGTTATTTACAATTTTCAAGATTGGTGAGAATAAATAAATTAATCCACAAGCATTTATTAAGCACCTTCTGTGTGCCAGGTATATATGAATCACATCATGGTGAAGGGGATAGAGTCAGGACATAGACCAAGCCAAGAAAACCCAGGTCTATCACTTACTGGCTATGTTACCCTTGGCAAGTCATTCAACCTCAGTGCTCCAGGTAATGCTGTAAAATGATAAATCATTGAGCAGATACTTTTCCTAATACTCCAAGTTCCTAATATCCATTCCATCTCCCCCCAATCATCTTGTATGTATCTAGATATGCACATGTTGTCTCTCCCTCATTCGAATGTAAGCTCCTAGAGGGCACAAGATGTTTCACTTTTGTCTTGGTGTCCTTAATACCTAGCACAATGTTTGGCACATAATCCAAACTGAAGTGCTTATTGACTGTCTGTCATACCTAAATTAGTTGAAAGAGTTTCCTCACCAAGGGTTTCCTGTAGCAATAAAATCACAGACCTGGTCCAAAAATAATATGCCAAGAAATGCTGTTACAGTGATATCCATTCTACAAATGATTTGATGCTAGTAAAGGCTGTCAAAAATAAAGTAAGCTCGACTTGGGACCCACGTCTAGTAGTAGAAGGAGTACTAGATCTGGAGTCTGAAGCACAATGTTTTAGGGCCAGCTCTAGCACTTACTAGTTGTGTCCCATTGGCGTGGCATTTGACCTGATGTTTAATATTCTGTATTGTATGTAACATGGGAATAATAGTTTTACTACTTACCTCACAGAGTAGTTGTGAGGAATGTACCCTATAAATTTATACAAATATTAGTTATATTTATGTATTTATTTGTGTATTCTTTTTTTTTTAGGCAATTAGGGTTAAGTGACTTGCCCAGAGTCACACAGCTAACAAGTGTCAAGTGTTTGATCTGAGGCCAGATTTGAACTCAGGTCCTCCTGACTTCAGGGTTGGTGCTCTATCTACTGCACCACCTAGCTGCCCCTATTTTGTGTATTCTTATAGATGGACAAGTTATTTCTCTTGATGGAATATGAGCTTCTAGAGAGCAGGGACTATCTCACTTTTTTGCTTTTATATCTTCAGGACGTAGCAGAATGCTTAGTGCATAGTAGAAATTTAATAAATTCTTGTTGATTGATTGTTATTAATAATAAAGAATCTACTGTTGATTGATATTTTACTCAATGAAATTTTTGAGTCCTACTAAATAGTACAGCCATTATATTATAATTTACACGCCTTTTCCTAGAAAAGACCATTGTGGCAGCTGAATATTTCATATAAGAACCATGCCTTGGACGTAGACTTTTCTAGAGAATGAGTATCAGTGTACAAATTATTTCCTGTCTTTTGTAAGAAGGCAGTGTAACATAGAGGATAAAGTACTGGATTTAGAATCAGAAAAATGAGTTCAGTCATCACTTACTAGCTATGCGTGACCATAAAAAATTCACTTAACCTTTCTGAACCTCAGTTTCCTCATCTGTAAATAAGGATAACAATACCTGTAGTGTTTATGTTACAGGGCTTTTGTGAGGCTCACCTGAGAGAATGTATGTAATATGTTTGCAAACTTTAAAATGACAAGCACCACTCATCATTATTATTATTATTCAATGAATTTTAGTAGCACTAATAATAGCTATGCTTAATTAGTGATCATCCAGGATCAGTGTGAGGTGTTATTATTATTACTATTTTTGCTTATCCTTCTATAAGATTTGGGTTACTACTCTTAAGTGGCAAGTTATGTTTTGGGGACCTGCTAATTTGGAGTAATGTGGAATTTGATAATAAATGTTCAGGCCTCTTTCAGAATGATATAAATTTCCCTTTCTTTTTTTCCCACTTGCTACATAATGCCTGAAGACCTTCTGTCCTGACAATCCTTGTGTAAGTTGGCATCTATGCAAACAGCTGTTTATGTTTCTATTTAAGCATTATTTCAATTTAATTTTATAACCATTTATAATTATGAGAAAAACATCAACCAGAGTAGTCAGAGAACAAAGCTTTTGCCCCCCTACTAGCTTATGTTTTGAGAAACTGAGCAATTCTAGCTCCTTCTAAGCACCATTTAACCAAGGGAGTCTACCAAGAGGTACAAGGTGAACATTTTTTCAATGCTAGTTCCAGAAGCAAATGAGTTTTATGGTCAAATCCTATCTGTGGCAATATATTACTGCCATATATTATGGTATTGCTTTAAAAAAATCATCACACTATTATTGTTTTTCAGTTTTAAAAAGTTTTCTTATTTCTATTAGAACTGCTTTATCTTTAACTTCACTTTGTGAATGATATTCCAGTGTATCTGTGATGTCAAAGATGTAGGAAAACCATGTTTGGTATACATCAAAACTCATCTATGTCCTCATCTGGTGTGATTCTTATCCATGTCCTCCCATAAATTCTTCTTAGCAAATCTATTTTGTGTTCTGGAAGCCTTTCTTTGTGAAATAAAGGTGTTTCCATATTTCATGAGTACTAAGACTGTCTATCATACTATACTTTTGGTACATGACCAGCCCAACTCATTTTCTAGTCACATGGTTTTGATGATGTCTTCTATACCACTTTTCATTCACTAATATGCTATATAGTACACCTATGACCCAAATGTATTTTTCTCTTGCCCTTTGTGAATGAATGTGTCAAAAATGTTTAAACTAAAATCACTATCTTTGGGACAGATTTATGTTCATTGTTTGTTCTTTGTCTTCCCGTCCATTCTATGTCACTACATTAATGTGGTCTACTTATTTATTCATTAATCTTAATAACCTCTCATGGAAAAGAGTTTGAATGCTTATATTTGAATATAGAGTTGTAATTGATGTTCTACCTCAGTGACCTCTTGCCATGACCATCCTAGGAATGCCTTCTCTGTAAGACCAGAACTCACCCTGATATGATTTGAAATAATAATTAATACTTTTCCTTCATTCAGACTTGGTTATTATAATTTTTCTTAATCTATTCATTTCATTTGCTTAGCAATTGTAGTTGGCAACCAAATTACTTAGCAACGAAATTACTTTCTCAGTTCTGTAAGACCTGTAATATTATCCTCTCCCTTTTCACAGTTAGAAAATTTCATTGGTTTTGTAAAGAGCAGTTCATTTTCATGGTTTTAGAACTTGAAGTTTTGGAAGATTGGGTTCTATTGTTGTGGTAATTTTCTAGAAATTTTTTTTTTAGACCTTTCCCCTCCATTTCTCCAATTTATAGTCATATGGTTCTTCTAAGACCTCTTTTCATGGTTGGGGCTGGAATTGGGAGGATGATGGTTGAATTGTTATATTCCCCTCTCCTTCCAGGGAGCTAGAGGATTACAAAGCATCAGTGGAAAATTGTTGACATTGGGAACCTCTTATCATACATTTAAGGGTTGGACAAGGGTTAGTTTAAATGTTAAACTAAGAAGTAATTCATCTGTGAAGTACCATATTATCTTTGTCAAAAATATTTACAAAGCTTTAAAATTTCTCAATTTTAGGGTGCAGTTGGTATCAAAGGAGAATATGGGGTCCCTGGAATTCCTGGGGTAAAGGTAGGTTATTTTGGCATGTGAATAGACACAAAATCATAATGAAGCATGATGTAGTGGGAAGAAACAAAAACAATAATACTCGTGTAGGAGTCAGGAGACCTGGTTTCAAGTTCCAGTCATGACTTTGGGAAAATTGCTTAATGTCTTGAATACTGTTTCATCTTCTATAAAATGATAGATTTTGATGAAAGATGATCTTTAAGTATTTTAAAAATCAGGAGTGTAAATGAAAGTCTTATGGCAATTTTGTAAAGAGTATATAGAACCTATAGAAAGGCCTAAAGCCTTAACACAGTGCCCTGCACATAGTAAGTGCTTGGTAAATGCTCTATCATTTATTTATCTATCATCTTTCTGTCTATCATTATTATTAAGGTCCTTATAAAGTCTTGCTACTCATATTCTTATATTTGGATTAAGATGCCACGTGAAACAAATTGATCTTTTTAGAATTTTGTCTCATAGTGAATGAAAGTAACCTTTAAATTCTAATGGGCTAATGTGTTTTAATAATTAGAAAAATTATTAATGAACTTTGAATAGGACAATATAAATTCATATAGCATATCAGATGTGGTGTTTTAGTGTAAACCAAACTTAATTTCTCTGTGCTTGTAATTGTATGATGAATTCAATTTGAAAAAGAATGAAACATACTAATAAAATAACATAAGAAACAAAGAAATAGTAAAAATTGTGCACCCTTAAGGAAGTCATAGATATTTGGATGAGATTGCAGGTTAAAATTTCTGAAAGTAAGATAATAATGACTTTGTGCTAAGATATAGGAAGGAAAGAAACAGAATTTATTAAGTGTTTACTATTTGCCAGGCTCTATGCTAAGCACTTTACAAATATTGATCCTCAGAAATACTCTGGAAGGTAGGGTTATTATTATCATCCCCATTTTGCAGTTGAGAAAACTAAGGCAGACAAAGATTAAGTGGTGTGTCAAGGGTCACACAGCTAATAAGTGTGGGAGCCCTCATTGAACACAGGTTTTCCTGACTCCAGGGCCAATGCTTGATCCAATGAACTTCTAGCTGCCTCTATATATGGGGATACAAAAATAAAAAAATTAAATTATCCCTGGCTCTCAAGGATTTACTTTTGATTGGAAAAATGTACATATGCACATGGAAGACACGTACATATGTAAATATTTACAGAATAAATATGAGTTAGTTTAATACAAGGTTGTTAAGGAGGGAAGAAATCTGCAATTGGGGGGAATCAGAAAAGGCTTCCTGTTTGTTAAGGTGGTTCTTAAGCTGCATTTTAAGAGAAGTGAAGGATTCTATGAGGCAGGGGTGAGGAAAGAGTGCATTCCAGGCATGTAGGATGGTCATTGGAAAGGCACAGGGAACAGAGATAGAATGTGTTTGCAAGGAACAGAGAAAAGGTCAGTTTGACTAGGCCATAAAGTACAGAAAGGGGCATAATTTATAATGAGTTTGGAAATATAGGTTAGGGCCAGGTCATTGAGGGCTTTCAGAGTCAAAAAAAGGATTTATAATTGATCTTGGAGACAATAGGGACAGAGCAAAGTTTATTGGATAGGAGAGTGACATGGTCAAACCCACACTTAAGGAAAATGACACAGACAATTGAGTGGAGGACATATTGATGAGGAGAAACTTTGAGGCAGGGAGACCAATTAGGGGGCAATGTAAGAGTTCAGGTTGTTGTTTGTCCTTTGTTCTGGAAGGGGATCATGGCATCAGGAAAGTGATGCCATGACATGCAGGTGAATTGGATTTAAGTGAGGGAGGGCTGTGCAAAGTCATCAGCCTCACTTTCTCCTCAGGAGCCATCTGGTTCCAGCGGCAAGACATAAATCAAGATGACTGGAGATGGCCCCACATGCAGTGGGAGACCTTGGCCTTTTTAAGCTAAGGTCTTTTGTAGGTCTCAGTTTGACTGAGCCAAGGCACACTCAGTGATTAAGGCTAGGTAAGAAATGAGACAAAGAATGGCCTCTTTTACCTAGTACAAAAAATAATCAGTCTGGGAGAAGACCCTAAGGATTCCTCTCCAAAACAAAACAATTGCTATTTACATTTACTCTCAGGCTATCAGACCCAAACAATGACCACTAAGTAGGGCTTGGGTTGGAACTTATTGCTGGTCAATTAATGAGAGCCAGAGTGAATTGCATTTAAGGCATGATCTTTAAGAAAGAAAACTAGCTGGTAAACCCCAAGATATCTTCCAAGGTTTTAGAGATCAAAATTTACATTCCTTTGGGCAGAGTATCCACAGGTAAGGGTATGGACAGACATAGAGGAAGGAGGAAAGGAAAGGAAAAGAGTTGTGTTGCCCAACTGGAAGTGGTCAATTGGGTCCCTGGTGGGGCAGCCCTTACTACTCACAGGATGTTGTTTGTTCTTCATTGTTTTTTTTTAGGGTGAGACAATTGGGATTAAGTGACTTGCGCAGAGTTACACAGCTAGTGAGTGTTATGTGTCTGAGGCCAGATTTGAACCCAGGTCCTCTTGACTCCAGGGCTGGTGTTCTATTCACTGTGTCACCTCATTGCCCCGTTTGTCCTTCATCCTTGAAGAGGACCATGGCATCAAGAAGGTGATGCAAGTTAATTGTGTTTAAGTGAGGGAGGGCTGTGCAAATCCACTAGCCTCACTCTCTCCTCTGGAACCATCTGAGTCCAGTGGCAAGATATAAATTGGATGACTAAAGATGGTCCCCTATAGTTCAGGTAAAAAGGTGATGAAGGCCTGAACTAAAGTGATGTCCATGAGAACAGAGATGTTAGATTGGAGATATTTCATATAGGTAGAACTATAAGATTTGGCATCTGATTGGATATGTGGTTTAAGGAAGAGTGAGGAACTGAGAATAATGATGAAATTAAGAACTGAGCAGACTAGCAAAATGTGGTACCCTCAACAAAAAATAGGAAATTTCACTAAGAGAGGAAGGTTCTAGGGAAAAGAACATTATTTATATTTTGGACATATTCATTTTGAGGTGTCTATAGGATATCCAGTTTCAAATGGAGCATAAAATAGAGACCTGGATATATGAATCTGTGAGTCCCTTACATGAAGATGATAATTAAAGCTAAGGGAGCTGATCAGGTCGCAAGGAGAATAGAGAGAAAAGGTTCAGAACAGAGCCTTGGGGCCATCTAAAAGATGTGATACAGATGATGAGACAGCAAAAGAGACCAGAAATGAAGAGTCAGACAGGTAGGAGAAGAACCAAGGAGAGTCATGAAAACTCAGAGAGGAGAGATGCAGGAGAAGAGAGGGTGTAGAAACAATGTATATGAAGTACTTTGTATATCTTAAAAGTTCTACATAAACATCAATGATCAGTAGTAAGAATATTAGTGATGATGTGGGGAAAAAACTTGCTAATATAGTAATTGTCAATCTGGAGATATAATATTGTGGGAGCTTAATTTAAATAAATGAAATTTCTTTAAAGGAATTGTCTAATACTGACTTGAATACACAGAATCCTAACTGAAAACCAAAGAGATATAAATTAATTAATTCAGGATGAATTATCATCTTCTGGTGATGTGTATTAATTTATGTACATTCTTATGTTAAAATAGGATTATGGGTTGATTTACATGTTTGTATTCAGGCAAGCTTTGATTTACCTAGACTCTCATCTACCAATAATTCTCTAGTGACTAATTCATAGGAACTTCCTCTCCTTTACTGTTCCTTGAAACTTACCTAGGGTAGAATCCTAAACAGGACAGGACAGCCCATGACTATGACAGAGCTTACTACATGAATATGTGGTCTTTGGTCTAAATGGACAATTTCTTGTATGATAAGAAGCAACATGTGGGAATTTTTTTTGTTTTTGGACTGGATTGTGTAGATATGTACTTTTTTTTTTTACTTTGCCCAAAATTTTTTAAAAAGCTTTTAAAAATTCTATCTCAACATTTTATTTGTAGGTATATATATGTATATATATTTCCATGTATGTTCACATACACACATACACCTGTATATACATACTTCACATATATTTGTTGAAGGAATGAGGATAAATCAAGTTCATCTTTTCCACTGTTATTTAGGAACAATGTTGTTCTTTGTTAACAAAATGAGAAAAAACAAGGTTTTTATTCCCACAAAAGCACATCAAAGAGTAAAACTCCAGTTATTGTCTTTATCAAGAAAAACAGTGAAAGAACAGAGTTTTGCTAGTCTGTGAAGGAAGATTGTAGCTTCAAGATATAGGGTTTCCTGATTTTAGGCACTCCGGGTAAATAGGTTTAACTATCTTGATTGAGGAATATTATTATTAAATCTGATGCCAAGGACTCAGTTTGCTCAGAAATGTTAGTTGTGATATCCTCTTCAATGGATCCAAGTTGGTATGAAAAGACTGCTCCTAAGTTGCAGTGTAGTAGCTAATTCAATATTTCAGCAAAGTTCAGCAGGACAGAATAGCTCTCAATTCTGGACATCTTTTTAGAGCAGTTGTTAGGCTCACAAACAAACCTTCAGTCTTAACAGTTTCCACTCCAGGACTCAGTGAGACTGCTGTTAAAAAATTCCCTTTGTCCTTGGTCCAGGTATCACTTAACAAAGAGTCTTTTGAATTCTAATCAACTCAAATGCCCTATGATGCTGACTTTAGGTCTGTTTCTCACAGAGCTCCTCATTGAGAATGTGGTCTTAAGATAGTTCCTAATGATAGACGATTTCTTCAGATTTAACTTTTTACAACTGAAGAATGGAAATGTATGAAATTCCTTCAAAGTAGTTGTTACAAACAAACAAGGCATCTCTGCAGATAATAGATGCACAGAGAGATGTAAAGTGCACAGAATTGTCAATCACTAAATATTTAATGAGGAGCATAAATATGGCAGTTTACCTGTTCCATACATTTCAACATTACTATCTGGAGAGTGGTAAATCAGCAGTAAAAATGGAATTATGCGAAATTACAGGCTGGGTATTTTACTTTGATGCCTCTACCTCCATCAAAGGATTATCTACACTGAGGTCAGCAACACCAGTAATTTTAGCATTGGCATTCTGATTAATTGCCACACTATGCATGGTAACTACATAATGTCTGCCTACAACATAGGTGTTTCTGTAGGTGTTCTCAAAAGATGCTGAGAGTAGAATATTTTTCTCCTGGACATGGAAGGGATCTCATCTCCAGCTTATTCCCTTTATCTGCAATGCATTTTTTTTTTGTTTTACTATATATGTATATATGTATTGAGGAATTTAAAAATGTTTATTGGTTTCTAAAAAAACATTAATTTGCTCAATGGGAACAGCAGGAAGGACAGATTAACAAAAATACTCATTACTTGAAAATTTAAAAAAAAATAAAAATGGGATTAAACAATATAAACCTTGGCATAGTATGAAATGACCCTTCTGTTGTTATTCTTACTAAATCTCAGTGTTCATCGGTTCTGGAGTCCAGGGTCTCAAAGGTAGCATTGAAAAAAGGAGGGGAGCAAAAGGGGGAAGGGAAAGACAATAGACAAGGGGAAAAAACCCATAAAATGAAGTCCATTGCTGCAGTAAGGTATCAGAATGTAGTTTCCTTGAAAGGAGGGAATATTTCTGTTTTGTCTTTGTATTCCTAGAAGGAGCACAATACTTGTAGTGGGTACTTACTAAATGCTTCTTGGTTGATTGACTAATTTATTAATGATGATCTCTAGTTCTAACATTCAATGATTTCTCTATGTTCTTCACTGACCATATTGGAATTAGGTAATTAAAAAGGGTCAGCCAATAAATATTAATTATATGTCAACTTCGAAATAAACATTAAAGGCAGTCCATGCTCTCAAAGAGCTCACAGTCTAATGATGAGCTAATGGGGTTTGTCCTATCTTGTGTAACGTAATTAAGCCTTACTTCAGTCTCTAGGTCCATCCTTCAAAGTGACAGACAATAGATAATATGAAAGAGGGTATTAATGTTAGCATACCTGAACTCAGGACAGAAAAAAGAATCTGTAGGACAGTAGTTCTCAAAGATGCCAGGACACATTAGTATGTACTGAATCTTGGGTGCCCCATATTGTATGGAACTTGTAAACTCATGTGACGGTCTTCTGAGTCTCCCAGACTGCACAGTGAGCAAAAAAATTTTGAGAACCACAGCTATATAAAGCCCTAAGTACTGAAACAACCTCTGTCTGATTCAGGGGCTATCTATAGGCAACAGATTAAAGAGAGAGAAATAGAACTTTCAGATTGGTGTTTGTAAGAATGTCCATTATCCTGCTGTTTCAGATTCCCTTGAAAGGAAGGGAATCAAAACTATGTCACACATAGAGATGTTTAGCCTGGAGAAGAAAAGAGTAGTGAGAGGGCTGGAGATTGTGCCAAATGAGGATCAGTAGAAAAAAAAAAAACTGGAAAACATTGAGTCTGAGGAAGAGGTTATTATTAGATGACTTTGCATATTTGACAACCTGTGAACCAGTGCTATTTTCTAGGTTCCTAGGATTTTTCTTCAAATGAAAGAGAATTGATCAAGTTCTTTTCTCCTTTTCCTTTCTATATTTAGTGACAACATGCCTCTCTAAATGAATGATTTTGTGGTATATCAGCATCTGTGCTAAGAAAGGAAAAAGTATGCTGACACATGAGACAGTTACATAGTCAAATGAGATACAGTGAAGCATATTCTTTGCAACTGGCTGAGGCCCCAGGAGAATTAGAGACAGGGAATGCTTCAGGTTTTGGAGTTTGTTTCTGGAGATGGGCCTCCACTATCTGTCATCTCAATTTGTGACATGTATATTGGGTGTGTGTTAAGGGCAGGGGAGAATGCAGCAACGATGTCTTCCCAGTTTTTCACTTCTATTCAGAAAGGTCCCATTTATACATTTATATATATATATATGTATATATGTGTGTGTGTGTGTGTGTGTGTGTCAGTGACATTTCACCTGTTTTCTTGACTTTGAGAGGTTCTAGGGCAGTAGTTCAAGGGGAAACTAAAGTTACCTTCAGTCCTATATCTACAGGATGCTTTGGGAACTATGAGCATTGCAACTTGTTTAGGGGGCAAAAGAGGGGAAAAAAGAAAAGAGTAGAGAGTATTATTATCCCATGGCTAATTTTGTACACCTGTTCTCATAGAAACAGGGACCTACTGTCATGATGGCCTTGGCTTGACTCTGAATTATTAACCTATAAATCATCAGTGCCCCAAGACTTACACTTTTACATATGGGGTCATTAGCTCATGAGGGCTTTTATGGCAAAACAAAGAATAAAATTGCCATTAAATTTCTACCTGGACTGAATTTCTGATTTAACTCTTACTCCTCTTGGACTAACCTCCAAACACTAAAGCATGCTTGCTATAGATGCACTTATTAGGTTAACATTCACCCAGGTGCTTTTGCTTAATACTTCATATATTTAGGTGTATTATACATCTATGAGATGGGTCAGTAGGCCATAGTGGGGTAGGTGAGAAGAAGTGCTAAGGTTCTGGGGGTGGAAATTGGAGAAAGAAAGATTTAGAGCTTGATAAGGGAAAATCTGTCTAAAAGTGAAATTGACTGCTTTGGCTAACAGTGAGTCCCCTATCATTGTGGTTCTTCATGTAAAGACCACTTATCAGGAATGGTGCGGAGAAGATTTATATTCAGATACAGTAACTACTGCTTCTCCTCCTCCTACTGCTACGACATAATTTTTATATAGTGCTTTAAAGGTGCAAAGCACTTTATATATATTAGTTCATTTGATTCTTACAACAACTCTATGAAGTATGTGCTATTATTATCCCCAATTTATAGATAACGAGCCTGAGGTTGAAAAAGGTGGAGAGCTCCATGTTCAGTTTGGATTCAGTTAAAGGGCCGCACTTGAGGACCTAGAGGGCCACATGTAGCCTCAAGGCCGCAGGTTCCCCACCCCTAATTAAGATACTCGTTCAAGGGCTCACAGCTAGTACAGTTCTGAAGCAAAATTCAAACTCAGTTCTATTTGACGCTATCTAGTGCTCAGTCCACTACACCTAGATGCCCTCTAAATTCTTTTCCCACTCTTAGATTCCCTGGGGGAAGCATAAGGAGGATACGGATAAGCTGGAGAGTATCCAGAAGAGGATGGTCAGGATGAGGAAAGGCCTCACGTTATCCTGTCACGTGAACATTAGTCAAGTTAAGACAAGCATGCATTAAGTATATACTATGTGCCAGGTGCTGTGGCTGTGAATACAAATAGAACTAAAAAGAAAGACAATCCCTCTCTCCAAGGAGCTTAGGTTCTGGTGGGGGAAGACAGTGCATAAAAAGAAGCTGAAAAGTAGGGGGAGAGAGAGGCCTGAAGAGGAATGAAGGAATGAACACAACTAGATTGGGCCCTTCCTTAAAATGGAAGTTCTGGGAGGAACTGACCAATCAGAGGAAGAGGATGCAGGGATGGAGGGAGCTTACAGGGTGAAAAGGCTGCTGGACCATGGTGGTGGATGCATGTTCTAGAGTAAGGTGCTTGCTTGGTGAGGATTTCAGGTTGTGGACCCCTCAATCCTATGTGTCCTGGAGAGGTCCATTCTGGTTAATCCCATCTAAGAAACACAAGGAACTGGGGATGCTTAGCCTGAACAAGAGAAAACTTAATGGGGATATGAAGGCTGTCTTCATTTCTTTGAAGGATTATCACATGGAGATGTTATTAGGTTTGTTCTTAGCCTCCTAGGGCAGAAGGTGACAAGAAAGGCAGATTTAGACTTCATATAAGGAAAAACTTGCTAACATTTAGAGACATCCAAGAGTAAAATGACTACATTGGAAGGTACTGGATTCTCTTTCACCAGAGGTCTTTGTGGTAAGATTACATGACTATTAAACAGTGAGAGTGGGAACTCTCCCAGTTCCAAGCTACTAGCAATGGCTTATGTGATACTGAACAGAGCCTGAGCTGAGGAAGGGGTGAGAGCATCATGAGGTAAAGATCTGGGCATAAACTATGAAATGAGGAATATATAAACCTGGAGAATGGGAGTTGAGGAGGTTGAATAGGGGATAGAGAGATGAGATTAAAGGGGGGGAAATTTTCTTGGGGCAAAGTAATAATTGTATATGGGACATACAGCAATCATTCTCCTTCCTTTCTTCCTATTTCTTCTCCTTTCTTTTCACAGGATCATAGATATAGAGCTGGAAGGAACTTTAGAGGGCATCTAATGCAATCTTCTCATTTTACAGATAAAGACAGTGAAGCTGAGAGATTAAATGACTTACCCAAATCATCTCATGTTTTCCTACTGAGCACTCAGGGATTTTCCTTCAAGTGCCTACTCTTTGGCATATTTCTGGATCCCATGTCAGTTACCTAGATATCCTTTTTATTTCCTTTCAAGGAACCCAGAGATTGGCCTGGATGACTCCTTCTTTCATTGACACTAAGCCGCTACTTCCAAACAAAATTCTTTTCTTGCCCTGACTTGCAAAAAGAGACCCCTATTCTGCCCCCTCTTTCAAGATTTTTCAGGTTGTTTGTGGTTGGTGTTGCTGTTGGCTTTGGTTTTGTTTGGTTTTATTTGTACCATTAGCAACAAAGAGGAAACAGTCAGGGAAGTGAAAATGAAAGCAAGAGGAAAGTTAATAGTTTGAAAAAGTGTTACAATAAGCTTTTTTCAGTTATTGATTAAAATGTAAATACAATTAGGTTCTCATTTTTTATTCTAGGCTTTGGTCTCATTTTCTTCCTGCAAAACCCCTTAATTTCCTGGGATTTCTTCTTCCACTAGAGCAGGAATTCCAGACCCCAAATACTCGTATCTGTTAGTTTTTATAAAACCACCATTAAAAATCTCATGACATGCTGGAAAGATGAGTGAAGGATTCAGAGGGAATTTTCAGATATTAGGTGGCAATTGACCTTGTGATAGATTCATCACTGCTGAGACATTTTCATATTTTCTGTGCCTAAGACCTTAGGCAACTTGCAGATAGCCTTGCAAATAGAACTTTCCAAGGGATACATAAAACCAAGAGAACACAGTAATGATCAAACAAAACCCTGGAGAAACAATAGACCAATGTTTGGATCAACCTAGTTCAAAAATGGGTTGATGGTTAGAGTTCCTCTCCAGCTCTAAGATTTTATGATTCCTAATGGCAATTGGGCATTGGTCAGTTTATCCTGACAACCAACCTATATGCCTCCTTTCTTTCTCCTTGAGAAAGTTACTTATACTCAATGCCTTCACTTTCTCCCCTCTCATTCTCTTTTAAACCCTCTGAAATCTGGTTTCTGACTTTATCATTTAACTAAAACTGTCCTCTCAAAAGTTTTGAGTGATTTCTTAATTGTCATATCTCATGGCCTGTTTTCAATCCTCATCCTGCTTCACAACTCCGCAGTATTTGACACTTTTGACCACCTTCTTCTACTGAATACTCTTTTCCTGGTTTTCCTTTTATCTGTCTTCTTGCAACTTTCCAGTCTACTTTACTGGCTCTTCATCCATATCACACCCATTAAATTGAGTGTCCCTCAAGGATCTGTCCTGGGACCTCTTTTCTTCTTGTTCTATATTAGTTCACTTTGTGATCTCATTATCTTACATGTTAAAAAAATTATATTTTATTTTCCCCCAGTTACATGTTAAAACAATTTTTAAAAAATGTTTTGAGTTCCAAATTTGTCTCTCCCCCTCCTTCCTTTTCCCTGAGATGGTAAACAATCCAATATAGGTTATACATGTGCAATCATGTAAAACATTTCCATATTAGTCATTTAGTACAAGAAGACTCAAAGAAGAGAGAAATAAAGAAAGAAAAAACAAAAGGAAGAAGGAAAAGAAAGAAAGAGAAAGAAAGAAATAAAGAAAGAAAAGAAGGAAGAAAAAAAGAAAAGAAGAATGGAAGGAAGAAGGAAAGACAAAAATAGTATGCTTCAGTAAACTTGTATAGGTTCAATTATCATCCCTAAGTAGATAATTCCCAGATCTCTATATTCAACCCCAGTCTCTCTCCTGAGCTCCAGTCTCACAGAGCCTTAAAGGCATCTCAAAATGGATGCCCCACAGGCATTTCAAACTCAACAGGTCCAAAACAGAATTCATTATCTTTTCCCCAAAACCTTTTCCTCTACCAAACTTTCCTAATATTGCCAAGAATACTGCCTTAGTATCATTCTTAACCCCTTACTCTCACTCATTCCATAAATCTAATCTATTTGGATTTATTGTTGTGTTGTGAGTTTGGATACTCTCAGGAGATAGCTTCTCTGAGCAAAGTTTAGGACACTCTGGTGTCAACTGTCTTGACTGGCAGTGACGTGAGCACTTCTCTGAGAGGGCAATATCAACATGCTTGTGCCAGGATTTGTGTGGGTACAGATTAGACAGAAGTAAATTAACAGGTTCAAGCCAGGTCAGGAACAAATCATACTAGATTTAGTCAGGGAGCAAGTTAAGGATCCAAGGTGAGGAAGTCCCCTAGAAACAATCTTTTTCTTGGAAAAGGGAGAAATGATATTTAGGGCAATATTAAGCAACTGAAAAATATCTCTAGTTGAAAAAAATGCAAACAATTATTCAGAAATAAAGATGGTGTTTGTTTGCACAGAATGGATCAGCACGTGAGGTTACATAGCACATGGAGTTAAGACTATTTGGGCTAGTAAGGAATAGATAGAACAGTTACTGAAACACTGTCTGGGTCACTGGACCAATTTATCTAGGTACCTGGAAGCCTTGGTTCTTAGTCATTCTGTAGAAGTTAGTCTTGCAAAACCAGTTAATGAGCACCAGGGTCTTTACAAAGACATCATCTCAAGGGAATTTAAGAAGTCAGTAGGATAAAAACAAAGCCAGTTGTATTGAAGCTTTTTAAAACATTAGAAAAGCTAGTTCAGAAAATACTGCCCCAGAGAGCATCAAACTGGTTTACTCCCAGATTTAGATTTTCTGGGTTGATTTCTAAAGTCTACATGGACCAAATGAGGCATTTTCTCTTGAGAACATTCTATACAGAAAATCCACTTGTCTCTTTACGACTTCTTTCTAATGGCTGTGTGAAAAGAGAGGTAACACATCTTTGAAAGATGTCTAACCATACCAGGAGATAAGTAACATATATGTGCATACAGAAAGGAACTGTGATATTAGCAGTACTTAGGCATTAAGTATACTCTCTCCCCCTATGGCCAATACAAATCAGAAGTGTTTATGACTTAATAATTCTTATGGAGTTCCCTGAAGCATATAGGGGTAAAAATTACTTACTCTGGGTCACATGGTGTCAAAAAGGTAGGATCTGAACATAGATCTATTCAGACTCTAGGCCAGCACTCAATCTACTACTCATAGAACCTCTATGAGTAACTTAGATCTTGCAGCATCATTTTACTTCACACCCACCCCCAACACTTCCATGAAGTAAGATGAAATTATTCCAATTTTATTGGTAGAAAAACTGAGACACAGAATAGGTACCATGCCTCTGGTCACAGTCAGTGGTGTCACTTAAATGAAAATCCAGGTTACTTACTTCTGGTCTAATGTTCTCTCTTCACTAGATTTAGCTGTTAAGATAGTGAAACACTAAAGAATAATAGAAATGCCATCTGTTTTATTCACCCCAGTTAGCTCTGGTGCATGAACCAGGAATAACAATTAAATTAATAAAGACATTCTGAATGAAAATAAAAGTACAACTAACATCAGTAATGGTTTATCTTACATTAAATCAGTGATCTGAGTAAGTTGTAAAATATTTTAACAAAGTGTAAGCTTATCCAGCTTTTGTTGTTTTAAAAGTGAATGCTACATTTGGGAAATGTTTCTTATTGAATTGCAGTGTTTCTGCAACATTGAGGGGCAATGTGGTATAGGAATACAATACTAGACTTGGTGTCTGGAAGATATGGGTTTAAATTCTGCCTGACACTAGCTGTGTGGCTATGGGCAAGTCAGAGTCTATTTCCTCATCTGTGAATTGAAGGTGATGATAATACCTCTCTTATAGGGTTGTTGTAAGGCTACAATGAAATAACATTTGTTAAGTGCCACATAAAAGTCAGTTGCCATTTTTATTACACTCAAAATACTGCACATTTAATTTTCCTAAGAAATGTTCTCTGGTTAAGAAAATTATGGGTAATTTAAAATATACTTCTGTCAGTGCTTTAATAGAATGTAGCACTGACAGGTCTCTTTGGATTAATACTACTTGTATAAGCCTTTAAGATTATGTATTCTTCATCTTCTTAAATCCTGAGGCTTCTATCGAGTTATATAGAAAGCAAGTATCATAGATTAACTTTAATTCTAATCCTAAATACTATAATCCTTTTCTTTTCCTCAGAGAATTAGGAGACCCTAATAGCTGTATTAGAAGAGAAAAAATGGTAAATTGTCCAAAAGTATATGTATAGTACTTATAAAAGCAAAAATCCCATGTTTTCAAAATAGAATTCTTTGAGGAAGATTTATAAATTATGAAATAATACGTTGTCCTTTATTAGTGAAATCAAATGTAAGACCAGTACAAAAGCATGAGAGCAATTAGAAATTATATAGTAGCTACAGCCTGTACTTATAATTAGTGTGATACTGTGATAAATTAAGGGATTAGCAAGTAAATCCTATTGTACTTAAAACATACTTGTATTCTGAATTTCTGCCAGGCAGTAGTTAGTTAGTTACTTAGTACATTACCTAATGTTACTGTACTAAGGAAAATACCAGTTTAGAAATGGTATTTTTTTCTGAACCTTGGAAGAAAAAAATAGTAGAATAATAAAGTGTACCATTTTAATGAAATGAATGTACAGAAAGTGTGCCATGTGCACTTTGAGGGGGAAATAAGATATACAACTAGAAAATAAGGCTCATTTTTAATAATTATTAGAGTACAAATTAAGACCATCAAAATATCTATAGACTTAAACTTACAGAAAAAAAAAAATTGTCTTCTTTAAAGAAATAGAGTCAGTTCAGCCAGGAAACTGCTTGCTAGGTTTATGTTATTTTCTGTCATGGTTTCATATATTAAAAACTATTCAACGTAGCAACTGTTAGCAGTTAAACTATGGCTTCTGGTAAGCTAGGTTGGACAGAGGCCACTGTCAGTCAAATAAGAAAATTGTATGATTCATTTTCCAGGAGGGGTGAATGACAAAATGGCCAAGTTAGAGATATATGTACACACACACACACACACACACACACACACACAGAGAAAGAGAGAGAGAGAGAGAGAGAGAGAGGAAGAAGAAGAAGAAGAAGAAGAAGAAGAAGAAGAAGAAGAAGAAGA
>NW_020949613.1:18121966-18224678 GCF_900497805.2 Vombatus ursinus
GAAGAAGAAGAAGAAGAAGAAGAAGAAGAAGAAGAAGAAGAAGAAGAAGAAGAAGAAGAAGAAGAAGAAGAAGAAGAAGAAGAAGAGAAGAAGAAAAGGGAGACAAGTATCAGGATACTGTAAGAGCTAAACATTCTCTAGATTTTTGAAATTAAAGTGTTTGCTCAAACTATCAGATACCTGCCTCAATTCTCTGCCTCAGCCCAAGTTCATGGATAAAATCAGCGCTATTTTGCTAGAAGTTTTAAAAATGAAATTATCTTTTTCCTCCCTAAGAAATAATTGTTTTCCATAGCAGCCAATAACTTAGTAATGAATACAAGGAGTAAATATAGAAATGATATTAATGAATACTTGATAAATTTGTGCTAAAGCCAATTTCCTATATACTGTTCCACTCAGAATTTGTTTTTAAAGGGTCATTCTACAAAGTAATTTTTCTTGAAGTTATTAATAGCTGACATTTATATGGTGCTAAATATGTGCCAGACACTTTAAAATTATTATCTCATTTGATTCTCACAATAACCTAGGAGGGAGGTGCTATTATTATCCCAATTTTACAGGAAAGGAAACTAAGACAAACAGAGGTTAAGTAACCTGCTGGAGGTCACACAGCTAGTAAGTATCTGAGGCCAGATTTGAAGTTAGGTCTTCCTGATTCCAGACCTGGTGCTCTATCCACTACGCCATGTAGCTACTCATCTCATTCTCAAATTGTTAATGTGCTCCTATTTAAACTTGTATGATGTTTTATATTTATTGAGCTATTAAATTATAAATCATGCTTACTATCAGTAAATTATGCCCCATCTCATTCCAACATCCTAAATATAATATGAAAAATACTTTTAAAAAATGTAACATTTACTGCATTAGGACAATGGCTGTTTTTAAAGCAACTGTTGAACAAGCAATATGAATTTGATGACTCATATTCTGAATTTTAAAAAAAAAATTGTATCTATGATTTCATTGGCAGAGTGAACTCCCAATAAGGAACTTCCTCAGTGAAAATTGACCCCTGATCTGTAATTTATAATCTTAGAGAATAACCTAGGGGCACTGAGAGTTTATGTTCGATATATTACTTGGACCTAGAAACAGGACTTGAATGCAGGCTTTCTTTATTCTGAGGTCAGCACTCTAACTCTTATACCACACTGATTTTCTTCTTTAATAGTGAGGGGAATATATTTGAAACTCATCATCATTCTAAAGCACTAAATATGAAAGCTTGTAAACTGGGCTTGATATTCTACAGAATAGATTAATTTTCAAAATTTAATGGAATGGTACTGCAACAAATCATTCAAGAATAGGACTTGATATAAAACAAAGAACAAGAAGACTATTATGTTTTATTCAAAATTCTGAATTATTGTGAAGTTACTGCTCTGAAAGCTTACTTTGGGGAAATGATATGATTTACTTCAAACCACTAAAAATAAACATTAAAAACACCTATTGTCTAATTTTTCTCAGACTAATTGAAAGTTAATAACCTGATTAATGCATGCCTAGCAGATTGGATATAAACTGGTTTGGGATTTGTCAGATCATTTACTATAGTTGAATGTTCAATGTCTCTGAGGCGTAAGATCTGGGTTCAAATCCTCCCTTTAAGCTTATTATCTGTGTGACTTTGGACAAGTCAACCTCCCTAGACCTCACTTTCTTCATCTGTAAAATGAGAGTTTTGGATTAAATAGCCTCAGATCTACTTCTATGATCAGATATTCAGGTTCTCATTAAAAAAAAATAGATTGAGGGGCAGCTAGGTGGCTCAGTGGATAGAGCACCAGCCCTGGATTCAGGAGGACCTGAGTTCAAATCCAGCCTCAAACACATAACACTTACTAGCTGTGTGACCCTGGGCAAGTCACTTAACCCCATTGCCTAGCCAAAAAAAAAAAATGCTCCTTGAGGACAGACACTTTATTGTGTTTTATCTTTGTATCATCAGCACCCAGAACAATGGCTGGCATGTAGTAGACAGTTAATAAATGCTTATTGAATCAATTATAAATGAACGACTAATCTAATATATTCCATATCAGCCAAAAGTTCCAAATATAACCCTTTTGGATCATCCTAGGTTTGGGGCATTGCAGTAATACAAAATGGAAATTAAGATAACCCAAGTCAAAATGACTGGGTCTTTGGGAAAATTAGTTCCATCCTTCAAAGAAAGCAATATTATATTCAGCTTGCTATGCCAATAGTAAATACTTCATCAAGATTCAAGACAGAGTTAAGTATACTTTGTTATGATTCATAAATTACATACTACTTTATTATCTAGAAAAAAAAGCCACATACCAACTTATCTATCCCTTTATATCCAGATGGAATTGAACCTAAACCTAGAAATTTGAGCTTTTTTGTCATTTATTTTTTAGGAATGTTTTCTCTATGAGTCATTTAGTATAACAGCCTAAAGTCAAGATGGCATCACCACTTTACAAATAAAGGAACTGAGCTTCTAGAGGGCAAGGGCCAGGTGCAGGAGAGCACTTAAGGAACAACATTTGGTGAGAGGTGCCGAGTTACAAGTCTTAAAATAAAAAGGCCAGCCATCTTCAATACCTAGGTGCATTTTACGATGAACCTTTTTTCTCATATTTTCAAAAGTAACAAACTTTTGGTCATTGATGTAGTCGTGACCAAACTAGGAAGACCTATTGGGCTTCTATAATAATCTTTGTATTTCTTCTCTGAGAAATGCTCAATCCGTGACCTTAGAGTTCCTGTTATTCCAAAGAAGAAATTTTATGAGGGACTCTGAGCTTTAGGAAATAAAGGCAGATGCTATTAAAGTTTATGAAGACAGCAGGCAGGACTGGTGGTTGCAGTGAATTATAATATACTCCTTGATAGCTCTGCTTCAGGTATAACATAATGCTCCCAGAGACTCAGAAGCTTATAGGCAGCCAATGAAGAATCTGGGGAATTCTTTTAAAATTCATTTGCCCTTCCAGCTATGTTGTCAACAAGAACTGTCCCACTGAATTTTTTCATTGAAATAAAAGAGTATAACATTTTTGGAAATGGGGGAGTATTTATTCCTTTTTATTTTGCAGAGAAGTGAGTAAAAATAACTAGTTTGATGTTTTATTGGTTTTGCATTCCATATTTCCAGCTCCAACAGTAATCTTTGAATACTGCACCAATCATAAGATATTATCTCTCCAAGAATCTGCTGAGCAAGATTAAGCTTCTACTTTTCAGAAATTTGCTCTCAGATAGGGTGCACATTTTGCCTCTGCCTCTGTTCTTCATGAAGTCAGCAACAGAAAATAAATGTAATATCTTCCTGAAAGAGGCTTGAAATGCCCAGAACACAAAGACATTAAAGGGAAAAAATATGACCAGGTGGAAAACTATTTTATCTCCCTTGTGTTAGCTACATGTCTGCATGTTTACACCATGAATTATCAGCTAATGATGGCTAGTTTAAGATGGACCTTGACTCATCTAATTGTCTCATCAGTATTTTTGCACTGATGCTTCACAAAGCTGCAATAAACAGAAACTTGATAAGGGCAGAAGGCAATAGGAGGACCGGAAAAGGAAAATTCCTGCTAACTCTGCAATTTATTCCACTTCTCTAATGAGTTCTTATTCCCTTCTAATTCGTTCCACTTGCACCTAAAGAGAACAGTTGGCAGACCATACAACAGATGGATAAGAAGTGGCCCACATGTGTTGAGTCTGGTTAGAGTCTGGATTTTTGCTAGCCACATTTTGAGAACTTGGTTTGCTTGCACTCTTGGTTGACTTGAATGGTTCACTCACTTCATTAGCATGCAGTCTATAAATATTAAATTATTATAAAAGAAAAAAAATCACATCTTTGCTCCTCTACAGAAATAATGGGTGATTATTTGATTGAGGGGGGAAATCAGATAGATACTTAATTCTTAATTCAAATACATGGCAAGTGGTATTTAGGATGGACTATTTGCATAGTGCTTTGTTAAACTAGCCTTAGCAATTAAAAAAATGGGAGAAAACTTGTGAAACCAGAGAAATTTTCAAATAGATGAAAGTAATTCATCCTAGTGATTCCTGATGAAGAGGACTCACCTTTATGTTAGAATTGGTGCAAGAACAGTTCTGCTCTATAACCCTACTGAAACAAAAGCTCCTTTTTTGTGAAATCTTCTATGTTCTCTGATATTCTGAGGAGTCTCTGTGTTTAATTAAAAAATGTTCTTTTAAGGAAGTAGGACTGAATCAAGTCAAGTCAAGTCAATAAGAATTTCTTACTTGTGCCAGTCACTCTGCTAAATGTAGGAGAATACAAACAAAGTATAAACACAGACCTTGCCCTCAAGGAACTCACATTCTAACGAGGGAGACAATATGCAAGCAATTTTGTACTTACAACATATATACAGAGTAAATTGACATTTTCAGAGTGAAGGGACTAACAGTCACCTGCTAGCATAGGTGGGGGATTAAAGGTAGATAGATAATGGGGGAAATCTCTTGCAGATGGTAAGATTTAAACCAACTCTTGAAGGAAGCAAGGGAAGTTAGGAGGTGGAGAGAAGGTCCCTGGCAAGGGGGCTGAAAGTGAAAAGGTACTTTACAAGAAGTGAAGCGTTGTAATTAAGGAACAGCAGAAAGGACAGTGTTGTTGGATCATAGAGTACATGCTTGGGAAGGGGTGGAGAAGGGGAAAGAAATAAAGATTTATAGAACACCTACCTATAGTGCCAAGTAGTGAAGTATCACAAATATTTTCTCATTTGATCTTCACAACAACCCTGCAAAGTAGGTGCTATTATTCTCCCCATTGTTAAAGTTAAGGAAAATGAGTTAAACAATGGTTAAGTGACTTGCCTAGCATTACATGACTAATGCCTGAAGTCAAATTTGAACTCGGGTCTTCCTGACTCTGGGTCCAGTACCCTATTCACTGCACCATCAGTTGCCTCTGTTCCTAGAGTATGTGGAGGGCAGTAAAGTTTAATAAAACTGGAAAGG
The DNA here is from genome assembly GCF_900497805.2 of Vombatus ursinus. Taxonomy (NCBI): domain Eukaryota; kingdom Metazoa; phylum Chordata; class Mammalia; order Diprotodontia; family Vombatidae; genus Vombatus; species Vombatus ursinus. The sequence goes on from NW_020949613.1 coordinate 18,126,962, forward strand.
CAGGAAGGAGTCAAGTTGTAAAGGACTTTAAAAGACAGAGGATTTTATATTTGATCCTGCAGGAAATGAGGAGTAAATGGAATTTATTGAGTAGGGGAGTGACATGGCTAATCAAATAAGATGAAATTTAGCAGGAATAAATGTTAATTCTTAAATTTGGTTTTGTAAAACAAACTTCACAGGAACAAGATTGGGGAACCATGGTGAGACAACAGTTTGTCTAAAAAAGATCTGGAGGTTTTAGTGGTCTGCAAGATTAATATGAGTCAATTGATATGGCAGGCAAATGAGCTAACATAATCGTGGGCTTCATTGAGAGGCATAATTTGCAGGAATGAAATGAAAGTCCCTTTTCACTCTGCAGTGGTGGTATGTTAGGTTCCAAGGATCATAATTTGGGAAGGATTTTGATAAGATGGAGACTATTTACAGAACAGCAGCCAGGTTGGGGAAGGGCCTTGACTTCACGCAATGTAAAGATCAGTTGAAGAAATTCAGGATGTTTAGCTTAGAGAAGACTCAGGGGAGATGTGGTAGGTATCTTCTGATACCTAAAAGATTATCTTGCGAAGGAGGAACTAGTCTTGTTCTATTACCAGAAAGTAGAAAGAGGAGAGATAATAGAAGGTGCAAAGAGAAAAATAGGCTTGATGTCAGGAAAAACTTGCTTTTCGATTAGGACTGTCCTGAAGTGGTATGGGCTGCCTCCCGAGGCAGTAGATCCTTCCTCATGGGAGGTTTTCAAGCTCAAGATGGATGATCACTTGTTGGGAATGTTGTAGGACTGATTCTTTTTCAAGTATGGATTGCATTAGATGGCTGCTGGCGGTCCCTTCCAAATTTGAATTTCTGTAATTCTGCAAATCTTTTTCAATCTCATATTTACCACTGTAAACTTGAAGTCTTTTTGTTTTTCTAGAATGACATATATAGTGGTGGGAAATGTGCATATTACTTGAAGTTACTTCTTATTTTCTCTCAAGGAGGTTATACTATTCCTTATCTTCAAGCAAGCATAGATTTTCATATCTCTTAAGAATTATTGAGATACCCAATAGCTTTTGTTTATGTAGGTTATATCTATCAATATTTACCATATTATAAATGAAAATGAATAAATTTTAAAATATTTATTAATTCATTAAACTACCATTAAGAAACACTATATGCTAACATAGATAACACATAATTTATGAAAAATAACTATATTTTCCAAAACAAAAAATAGTGAGATGAGTGGCATTGCTTTACATATTGCTTTTGCAAATCTCTTTAAAGTCTGACCTAATAGAAGACACATGGATTTTCATATCTGCTACTACATTCAATCTGTTGTGATGTACTTTGTGGTGGTTGTTGTGGGAATATATGAAGAAAACTGGCCTCATGAAGACATGCAGTTGGAAAAGGGAGGAGTATTTTAATTGTCTTTGTGTATATTCTTCCTTAATACTACACCACAACTCAACAAGTGGTAGTTTCTTAAAGGGTAGATGCAATGTGGAATTTCAAACCATATCAATGAACTTTTTGTACTCTGTTACATTAAAAAATACATTGCAATTTGAATTAATCTTTTGCCTATGCATGTTTTTGGTATATCATGCATTAGTCATTCAGAAAATGTTGGCTCACCAAGTTATGCATAGCCTCCAAATGTTGATAAATTTCATTATACAATATAAAAAATAGCATTCACTACTATCACCTCTAATTTCATCAGAAATGTCTTTAAGTATTGGGAAGCTATCATATAAAAAAGTTGTCAAATTTTCCAAAATTCTAATTTCAAATACTGTCAGTTGATTTCCTTGAGATGACAGGCTCACTTTGTTCATTTTTGAGAAAATGTCTGCCAACTATCCAAGTCCAAACAATTATAGTTTGTCTGTCACATTTGGTTCTTTCAAGTAAAAGTGGTGTTCTATGGGGGGTAAAGGGGACTCAGTCACGGTAATTTTTGTCCTCAAGACAAACATCGTCACTTTGGAACATAGTAAAAGTGCTTTATGTATACTTCCCACTTCTTCACACAAAACATTGACAAGACATGTATTCAAAGGTCAAAATTTAATAAAGTGAATAATTGTATTGCTTCATCAAAGACATTCTTAAGCAAAACTGACTCTTTTTTTAAACTGTGTGTGGCAGTGAAGAAAATAATAATTACTAGTTCAGTTTGATGCCTCTGCCTTGATTTTCCCTAAGGTGTCAGCAGTTTTACCCACCATTGTTTTTCTATTATGAGTGCAAATGTCAGCACAGTTCTTCCAGGGTAAACCAGGAGTTTCACAAAAGTTATCCAACACATGCACAAAGGCCAAGCAAACAGTCGTGAGCATGGACATGACTGCGTGTGAACAACTAAACACTGAGTATGCTAAGAATGAGGTGTGAAAGAGGGTGAGAATGACCTATCAAAAGAGGTTCTGCAAGAAAGTCAGAAGCATAACATTGGGTAGATGGATAGGTGGGAGAGAGAAATGAGTGAGATGTAGACAACCATGGGAGATTGGAGCTGAACTGTGGTGTGAGAGTGATTTGGGTGCGGGGTGGAAGGACACCCATGGAGTATGGAGTGGTGAGAATGAGCACAGTGCATGTTTGGATTCCAACCTCCCTCCATCACCTTGCATTTATTTTGTATGTGTTTATTTGTGTACTTATTATTGTTCATTATGGAACATAAACTCCTTGATGTCAGGGACATCTCATTTTTTTTTTAGGCAGTTGGGGTTAAGTGACTTGCCCAGGGTCACACAGCTAGTAAGTGTCAAGTGTTTGGTCTGAGGCCAGATTTGAACTCAGGTCCTTTTGACTTCAGGGCCAGTGCTCTATCCACTGCGCCACCTAGCTGCCCCTGACATTTCATTTTTGTCACTGTATCCTGAGTACCTAGTGCAACAACTGTCACATAGAACATCAATAATTTCTGATGACTTGATATGCTACTACAAAAAATACCACTATGAGTATATATTACATACTCATACATGTATATATATATATGTATATATGTATATATATGTATATATGTATATATGTATATATGTGTGTGTATATGTATATATGTGTATATATGTATATGTGTGTGTATATATGTATATATATGTGTATATATATATATATGTGTGTGTGTGTGTGTGTATATATATGTGACAATTCTGTCTCTGTCCTCCTTGGGGCATATACCTAGCTAGCAGTGGCATCTCTAGGTCATGGATATTTTAGTTATTTTTTAAAGCATAGTTCCAAATTGCCTTTTAGAATAGTTAAACCAATTCACACCTCTGCCAAAAATATATTGGTGTACTTGTTTTCTATAGTGTCTCCAATAATGCCTTTTTGTTGTTGTTCAGTGGTTTTCAGTTGTGTTCAACTCTTCATGACCCCAGTTGGGGTTTTCTTGAGAAAGATACTAGAATAGTTTGCCATTTCATTTTTCCAGCTCATTTTACAGGTGAGGAACCTTAGGGAAACAGGGTTAAGTGACTTATCCAAGGCCAGAATTGAACTCCAGTCCTCTGACTTCAGATCTGGTGGCGTTATCCGCTGTGTCACCTAGCTGCCCGGCAACTTTGACTAGCCTCAAGGTTCATTTAAAAATGATCAATAACTTTTGTATTTACATAATTTTTACTTCCAGGTACATCCCTTCTCTTCCCCAACTCAAAGAACCAATTCTCTCTAAGGAAGAATTGAACACAGAAAAGAATGGGGAAAAGAAGCAGTTTGCAAAACTAACTCACATGTCAACTGAGTGTGACAGTAAATTGTTCCATAGCAGTCATCCCTCCCTTTTGCAAAAAAGGGAAGGAAGTACTTTTTCCATCTTTTCTTCTAGGCCAGTCTTGATGGTTGTAATGACACAGTGTTACAGCATTCAGTTTTTGTTGTTGATCTTTCTATTTTCCTTGTATATATTGTTTTCTTAATACTGTACTTGGCATCAGTTCACATATTTTCTCACAGGCTTCATTGAGCTTAGTATTTATATTTTCTCACAGTACAGTAATATTTCAGGGTTCATTCTTGCATACAAGAGATAAGCTGGAAAGGAGCAATAAATGCATCATTAATATCTGGACTCAGGCACTTACTAGTTATAAGACCCTGGGCAAGTCACTTACCTTCCGCTTGCCTCAGTTTCCTCATTTTATTTTTTTTTTTTTGGCAATTGGGGTTAAATGACTTGTCCAGGGTCACACAGCTAGTAAGTGTCAAGTGTTTGATCTGAGGCCCAATTTGAACTCAGGTCCTCCTGACTCCAGAGCCAGTGCTCTATCCACTGTGCCACCTAGCTGCCCCTAAGTTTCCTCATTTTTGAAATGAGGATAATAATAGCGCCTACCTCCTAGGGTTATTATGAGGATCAAATGAGATAATGATTGTAAAGAACCTAGCATAGTACCTGGCATATAGTAAATGCTATATAAATGTTACTACTACCTACTACTACTAGTATAACTACTACTACTAGTATAACTACTACAACTACTATGGCTACTACTACTACTACTACTACTACTACTACTACTACTGCTGCTACTACTACTACTACTACATGTTAGTCAGGGAATTGTTTTCATGGCACTATCTCTCCCAAAATAATGCAAACCCTGTGAAACCAGATGCTGTTTCATTTTTGTGTTTATGTCAATAACTAGAACATGGTAGGTGCTTAATAAATGCTTGATGATTTGTTGATTGATGGAAGTGAATTGAATATCATCCATATTTGGTCCATGGCTATTAATCCAGAATCAGGAACCCATTGGTCTGGAGTAACCCCCAGTGAGTGAGCTATCATGAGGAATTCTTAAGGTATTTTTGGTGGGTATTAGATATTGCTAATTGCTAATGTCCAGTCTTTAACTCACTGAGAAGTTATTTTCTTTTTGAGAGAGTTAGGTGACTGTTGGTAGGTCAGAACATTCTTGGAAGAGGATGGAGGATGACTGGTTCCAGTGAAGGACCAAGACTGACTTACTGAAGATCTTTGCTTAGAGGGAGCCCTATGTCTGGCAGAAGATGGATTAATGGGAGTCGAGCAATAGCTCTGAATATTTTTAGTCAGTAGTAAGAATTAGGACTACATACCTTAATCCTCGCTCTTATCAATCTCATTTACCAAAACAATAGTAACATAGCTTACTTTTTGATACTGTATTGTTTGAAAGATTTGTTTTCTTTAGAATCAGGTTTGTTTATATATCTATATTTATAGCTACTTTGTATTATAAATAATGGCGATACCCATCTGTGGTAAAAGCACTTTAACTATGTGCTTAATATCTTTATTAAGTCCTATTTATAGGAATGTTTTATTCTGGTGAAAGATTGGGTTTGAACCTAGAAAGGAGTATAGTTCCCTTAGATAAAGGCAAACTTATATAAGGGAGCAGAAACAGATGAAGCAGGATATCAAGGAGATGATTGGTATGATAACAATAGATTATGTATTTTATTTCACAGTACAGTTAACTGGTCTTGATAAGAGAAAAAGCAGCTTTTATGAAAGTCATTTCATAAAATGGGGTCTGGGGAGTTGGGGAAGATCAAGAATATCTGTATTACGCTGTCATATAACTAATGCCTCTTCAAGTCCAGTGTATATGAATGAAGACATAGGCATTCCTCTCATTTTCCAGAAGGGTCAAAGAATGAGCAGCATTTATTTGGTTGGGGTGGGGTGGGGTGTGTGTGTGTGCAAACCAATCACTGCAAATTTATTAGTTATAAGCAGGCAGTTAGAGCTCACTTAATTGAGAGAAGTCAAAGATTTTTTACACCAAACTGGCTTGAAGTTTAAGAGCTCCCTGAGAATGCTTTTGAATTGTTGTACAAAGTTAAAGAATAGGTGAAGTGTTTAACCTGTAAATAAAATTTGGCTTAAGTTAAGCAGTACTTGATAATAGAGGAGAGGAGAGGAAGGGCTGAGTTGCCCAATTGGAACTGGCCAGCTGGGTCCCCATTTAGGCAGCTTGGACTACTCACAGGTGGTTGTTTGTCATTCATTCTTGAGGAGAACCATGACATCAGGGAGATGATGACATGACACCCAATTGACTTTGATTTGAGTGAGGGAGGGCTGTGCAAAGTCACCAGCCTCACTTTCTCCTCCAGAGCCATCTGGGTCCAGTGGCCAGATATCAATCAGGATGAGTGGAGATGGCCCAGGATGCAGTGGGAGACTTTGGCCCTTTTGAGCTAAGGTCTATTCAGGTTCTCACTTTGAGTGAGACAATTCTCATTCAGTGAATAGGCCTCTTTAAGAAATGAGTCAAGGGATGGCCCCTTTAAAAAAAAATCAAACTGGAAAGGGAAGACCCTCAGGGTCTTTAGAACCAATAGGAGGAACCACAAGAAAGAAGAAGCAAAACAAAGCAGATTAAAAAAAAGAGCAAATAGTATGCTTCGATTGCAGTTATTTTTCTTAATTAGCAACGTGCAGGGATGGATTTGTTCTGTGAAGTTTGGATTCAGTCAAAGGGGTGCACTTGAGGACCTAGAGGCTATGGCCTTGAGGCTGCAGGTTCCCCACCCCTGAAGCCTATCCCTTTGACCACTAGGGCAGGGTCTCAGATCAATCACAACACAACAGCATTCACCTTACGATAGCTTACCCATATTATAGATAAAATAACGAGGAGGAAATAAACAGCTTTTTGAGACCAGATCTTGAATACCTAAACTTTTGTAACAAATATTGTTGGCATGGTAAATAGGAGGACCTAGTGGAACCATGGGAAACCAAAGAACTTGTTGCACTGCTATTTCAGTATGCAGATGTGGGCTTTAGCCAGGATATCTGGGAAATAAGGATTTACTAATGCTGGTGGAGATATGACTGGTCCTAACACTATTGCCTTTGGGTAGAATTGCTTTATTGTTATAGATAAGGATAATCTAAAAAGCCTTTGGTTAGTAAGAATGGGTATAGCTTCAGATTTGTATATGTGCTTGCCTCTTGTTTCTGAGAAATTTTGTATGGGTGTGCTTGAAAAGTAAATCTGTGTTGAGATGGTAGTCTAGGCTGCATGCCTATGAAAGTGATTGATCTGAGACTCTGCCCTTATTTTTATGACAGCCCCAGATATTGCACCTGTAAGTTGACATACTATCTATAGAGACTTTTCATTTACTATATGAAGTAAAACTTGTCTCATGATAATAACCATTGGAGTCCTTACTATCCCCATGGAACTTGGATTTGCATATTAGACAATCTCTAGTCAGAATATTTCAAAGACTGCTATTAAAGGAAAGCAAAACTTTAAATTTGTAATAATCATAAAAGTGGCATTAGAAAGACAGAGGCCAGGAAACCTGAATTCTAGAAACTGATCTTACACTTGCTGCATGACCTTGGAAAAGTCATTCTCCTTGTTTTGGCTTCAGTTTCTAGGTGATCTCCAAGCTGCTTTCCAAAACTCACATTCTGTGATTAGGGAGAGTAAAATGTTCCTAGTTAACAAATTTATGGCACCATATCAGAGACTCAGTATATGACAGAATATTTATGCAAGGCCCACAGTATGCACAACAGTATTCTAAGTAAGTGCCAAGGAGCACAAAATGAAATGTCAACCATAATATCTAGAATGAGTCCTGTGTAGACCTAGGCTGATGGTAAGACAGTGGGCATCAGTACTTAGAATACATGGTGTCCATGTAATGAGCAAATATGTAAAAAATGACATGGGTATAATGATATTTGTCATAATATTTTTTTCCAAAAGTATTTTTGGCACTGGATCAGTTTACATCATTGGGTTACATACATCTTGTCATTGTGTGCAACTTGTAATATGATATAAAACATTAAATTGACCAACCAATTAAAGTAATGTTGTCCTTTGGACAAGTGGACATACTTCTGTAATGACTAAGAGAAGCTCCATTTCCATGGGAATGTTTCTTGGCACCAGATACTTGGAGTGTTCTTATAACCAGTAAGCCAGAAAATGCAAGTTTCTGATAGACTAGAAAAGACCTGAAAACCAGCATTGAATTCCCTTCTGTCAGGTCTATTATAACAATGGCTTTATAATGATACTTACTACATAGATAAGGGGATCATATTTTATTCTTCCTTCAAAACTTAATTATAATAAGGTAACATACTTATCAGTGAGCAGCTAGTTCTACTCATTCTCAATTTATATTATAGTCTAGTGATTGAGGAAAGCACCTTTTTTCTTAACATTTTTTTGTCCAACACTGTGCCTGGCATATAGTAGGTACTTAATAAGTGTATTGATAGATAGACAAGCCTATAGAAATCTTTATATATTTAGAACCACTGAAATGTGTTGTTTGTGTATATTACCTAGCCCTGTAAGCTCCTGACAGGTAGGGACTGCTCTCTTTTTTCTCTTTGTATTCCCAGCACCTACTATGGTGCTGAGAACAGAGCACATGGAGGATGCATATTTGTTGAATTGGACTGTGGTAAAGATCAAGAAGTCAAGGCAAATTATTGTTACCATAAACCTGTTGTTGTTCAGTTGTTTCTGACTCTTCATCACTCCATTTGATATTTTCATGGCAAAGATACTGGAGTGGTCTGCTCTTTCCTTCTCTGGCTCATTTTACAGATGAGGAAACCAAGGCAAATAGCATTAAGTGACATACCCAGGGTCACACATCTAGTAAGTGTCTCAGGCTGGATTTGAGCGCAGTTCTTCCAGGACTGGCACTCTATCTACTATGCCACCTAGCTGCCTTTATTGGAAACCTACAGCTTCCTAAAACTTAACTGAAAATGTTCTGTCATTTTCAAACAGCAGCACAGAATAGTGAATAGAGAGCTGGCCTTGATGTCAGAAAGATCTGGGTTCAGGTTTTGCCTCTGGTGCATATTGACTATAACTTTGAGCAAATGACTGCCCACTGCTCTAGGCACCTAACATCTTAAATGGTAGAGGTGGTGCTGATCCGCACTGGTAAAAGATGTTCCTTCTCTATGCGTTCCTTATACCAACAAAACCATAGGTCCAGTCACTTTCCAAGTTTATAAACTGTGTTGTCAGAGATCAGAGAATTCCAGCAAATGGAGACTGATAGGTGTCTTCTAAAAACTGTTGTTGCACAAGGATTGAAAAAACTTATAGATTTTTTTCTATTTAAATTTCCCCAAAATTGTTTACTTCTGACTATGTACATTCAATATGACATTATCTGAAATTAAAGGCAGTCACAGTACCATCAGTAGGCATGGGACATTTGTGTCCTTTAAAATACAAATGTCCCCTATTGGGTCAAACACTGTCTCAGAGGTTTGAGTATTACCTGAAGAAAAAAGAGGATATCTCAACAGAATCCTGCTCAGAAACTCTAAGCCTCACTTTCAATGCCCTAATGCTTTTGTTCACTAAAATTCTTACTCTTCTTTTTTGCCTTTTTTGAGGGACTTTTAAAAATTGATGCCTTTTGGTTTTGTATCACATTCATTTCTGAAGGTGTCTCTTCTCATGCTCTTACCCAAAGAACCCTCCCTTGTAATGAAAACTTAAAAAGAAGGGAAAAAAACAGGTCAGCAAAACTGTCTGGTACATCATCAATGTCTGACAATCTATCCATAGTTCCTCACCTCTGCAACGAAGAGAGGAATATGTATTTTCTCAATCCTTATTTGGGGCCAAGCTTGATCGTTAAAATTATATGAAATTCAATTTTGTTTTATTGTTCTTTCGTTAAATTATTATAGTCCTATATGTTATTTTCCTGTTTCTGCTTACTTCACTCTGCTTCAGTTCATAGAAACTTTCCTTAATTTTTTTTCCTGATTTCTTCAAATTTGTTATGTCTTAGGGCACAGTAATAGTTCATTGCATTAACATAACATGATCTGTTAATCCATTCTCCAGTCAGTGGTATCTACTCAGTTTTCAATTCTTTGCTACCATAAAAAATGTTGCAATGAATATTTTGGGGTATATGGGAACTTTCTTTTGTCTTTGATCTCCTTGGGGCATATGCCAAGCATTTAGGCCTCTATGTCAAAGGGTATGCACATTTCAGTTACCTTTATAGTATAATTTCAAATTATTTTCCAGAGTGATTGGACTATCTCACAGCTCCACCAACAGTATATTTAGCATGGTGGTCTTTCTGCCTTGAAAATTTCCATCTTTTGTCATCTTTGTTTGCTGGGTATGAGGTGAAATCTCAGGGTTGTTTTGATTTGTGTTTCTCTTCTTATTAGTGATTTGGAGCAATATTCCATATTAATGTTAATAGTTTGCAATTGTTCTTTTGAACAATTGCAATTGTCTATTCATATCCATTGAACAATTATGCATTGAGAAATTGTTCTTGGTAATATGTACATACACACACACACACACACACACATTAATTTAATTTCCTAAATATCTTTTCAACCCCCCCTTTTTTCCAAACTTCTTTCTAGTTTTGCCAAAAGTTCCTGTCAAATAGGAAGTTCTTTCCCAAGTAATTTATGTTTTCTAGTTTATCTATCACTGGGTTACTGTTTTTAGTTATTTACTTTATTTGGTTTAGTTATTTACTATATTTAGTAATTTACTATTTACTTATCTAGTTATTCCACTGATTTACTTTTAAAACATTTTTCCAACTACTAATTGGTTTTGATGATTACTGCTTTTAATATAATTTGAAGTCTAGAAGTTAACTGTTGTCCCTCAATTCCTACTTTTTTCACATGAATTCCCTTGAGTGTCTAGATATTTTGTTCTTCCAAATGGATTTTCTTGTCATTTTGTATAGTTCTGTAAGGTATCCTGTTGATAGTTTGATATAGCACAAAATCTGTCTATTATTTTAGGTAGCATACTCATTTTTATTATATTTATGTGACTCAATCATGAGCAACAAATCTAATGTTAGTCTTTTGTGATATATAGTTTACTTGTGTGGCTGTTTTTCAGGGTGAAGATGGTTTACTTGGTGCCCCTGGACCACCTGGTCAAAAGGTAAAAATAATTTTTGAATATTCTATTTTTTAACCATCATTAGCATTTAAAGTTAGAACAAGATTATTTTGAACTACATTTAACATAATGGAATCTCTTCAAAAGTCCCTGTAGAAACCCACACACTTTCATATCTTCTTTCCAAATAGACATGTTAAAAGGACTCACTCTCAAAAGGACATACCCTAAACACTTCTTCCATCAGTAATTTTTAATAATGCTCCTTTTTGTAGAACACTATAATGGTACAATCATTGTCCCATAGGGATAAATTTATTAGCTTTAGAACTGCTCTATACCTTTAATGAACCCAGAAGTTCAACAACCAGAGATTTAAATTCATTCTGGAATCTAACATTTTCCTAACCATGTTCCTATATATTTGATTATCTGAAACCAGCTTCCATTTTGAAAATTTCTATCAGAACAAACTCAGTACAATGGTGCTAAATGAATAAACTACTTCAAAAATCTCAAAGAAGGTATAGAAAATGAACCCCTTCATGTACATTCTCCAAGAAATAAGAGATTTGTAATCTTGATTTTGAATGAATGAAAAAAGCATTTATTAGCTACTTACTATGTGCAAAACTCCATGTTAAGTCCTGGGGAAACAAATAGAAAAGTAATACAGTTCCTGTTCTCAAGAAGCTCACATTCTGATAGAGGCCACACAAATGATTTGCAATATTCAGCTTCAGGTCAAATGGAGAGGTTTCATGGTCCTTAGGGTACAGCAGCAAAACAGATGGTAACACTTCTCATTTAATGTCATTTCCACTGAAAAAAGAACCTCTCAGTTTGTGATGTTGAACCATTTGACAAGGCCAAGATCTTTGGTGGTAAGATCTTTCTTTCCTGGGTCTTTAGTACCTATGACTGTAGCACTTGAAGAAGCAGTTGCCAGGCTGCATCTCCACGAGTGTTGAGGAAGGTTACAGCATTAACTGGATAACTGAAGCTACTTATCCATATTTTATTTTATGAGAACCTCTGTCTTTTAACTAGATTTAGCTATTTCCTAAGGGATGATGTAGGTTTGGGGGAAAGAGCATTATTATATCTGACTTGAATTACTAGAAACTCTGTGAAGGCTTTATTCTGATAGCCAAGAAAAAAAGATAGGTAAGGTACTTCTCATTATACCTGCTGTCATACCATTGCACAAACCACACCATGGCAGGGAAGAACATTATTGATGGAGTGTGAAGTGTCCACAAGAGCTAAGGGAACAGTTTCCGGGATCCAGATAAGTTTCACAGTCTCTTCACTAATATGCCAGAAGTGCTATAAGTTGTCATTTTGAAAAGGTCCTTAGCCACTTACTGTTATGGCTTTTTTCCCCAATCAAACACATCTGTCATTAGACATGACTGAGTATGACAAACCCAGAAATGGCAAGCATAAAATGAGAGGGCTGTGAATTTCCTCACAGTATTTCTTGACGAAATCATTCATTGATACAGCAAGTGCTGTAGCCAAGAGTCAAATTCCAAGCCAAGGGACATGTAGATTTATCTGCTGGGAAATAACTTTGGACTTTCCAGCAGCTGTTTCTGGTGGCTACATCATGCTGACTGGAGTGGCTGAGGTGCTGGAGGCATTAAGTAGCTTAAATGTCAGCTTACATTAAGTGGTGAGGTTAAAGTCTGTATTCCAGGAATAAAAAGTAGATTTCTGTCTCCTGAAACAAAATGCTAAACCTTCACCCACTTTCTACCTTTTGAAGGGTAGATCTAACAGATTATTTTTTTAATACATTTCTTATCCATCTTATAATTTTCATTATACCAAGTAACATCTTCTCAAAGATCTAGGGGGAAAAAGTGGAAAGGAAGAAGTTTTTCTTTCTCTTCTTTTATTTGGTGATTCTTTCATCAAATATTTATTGACTGTCTACCAGGTGTTTTAGCACTGGACTTCTTCCTATAGGCTATCCCTGCCCTTGACACACATATAAATATCTAGTAGGATTATAGAATGGTTATTATGCTCAGTAGTTTTGGCAAAGAAAAAGAGTTTTCATCTTTTAATTCAATTCAGTACTAGCTGTGTGATGTGGGCAAGTCCCTTAACCTCTTTTTGCCTCAGGTTTTTTTTTTTCTGTAAAATGGGGGTAATAATAGCACCTATTTCCCAAGGTGGTTGTGAGGATGAAATGAGATAATAATTGTAAAATGCTTAGCACAGTGCCTGATACATAGTAAGTACTATATAAAAGTAAGATAACATTATTATTATTACTCAAGTAATAACTATTTATTAAGTGTTGACCATATGCTGTGCATTAAAGATACACAATACAGTCTTTGATGGGTCACCAGTGATGAGCGCTGCTACATCATGTCAACAAGGTGCATATCCTTCATCAAAGAGCCAGACTACCTGTCCTTCTCTAGGGATCACCCCCATTACATAGTATAGATTTTGTTACATTAGAGTCTCCTTGAGTGATGATGAGGATCAGTCAAGTTTTGAGGGGAAGATTTCCACCATAGACATGAAGAATATGAAGTCTAGTGGAATATCAAGGTAATAATAGCTAGCAAATATGGAGTTGGTGTGGAATCTCTAGAGAATTCTACTATGGGACGGATTCTCCTTTTGCTCTTACCAACTTTTCTCATGAGAAACCCTAATTGTGCTTTAGTTGAATGAAACTGTCACATTTGAACTTATTGTATCTGTAAATTAAAAATACTAAGTCATTAAAAAACTATATTACCAAAACATTTATACATGCCATATATACACGTTTATCTCTATATCTATCTATCTATGTAAGACAGAGAGAGAGAGAGAGAGGGAGGGAGGGAGGGAGGGGAACAGAGAGAGGGAGAGTGAGTATCATGCTTCTGTGCTTTATGAAGATGTGCAGGCAACCTTGAGCTTTTGAAGACCATACCATGTCCTACAAAGCTGGAAATTTTTGGAACGTAAGCCTACAGACATATTTATTTTAAGTCTCATCTGAAGATGAGGCTGGCCAAGTTAGAACAAGCTCATCACACAAAACTGGTCACCAGGTGATTAATTTTCTGGCCCCAGCAATTCATGAAAGCAATCTACTAAGGTTTGAAAGGGTTCCTGTCTATATCAGAAAAAAAAAGCACCCACACCTGTGAAACTATTCATATCTGTTAAACTAGATTGAATTTAATTTTTTCAAGTTTTAAAGCAGTATTGTTATATGTGCTACATTTCTATACAACAGGGAGAACATGGTTTTGAAGGAAGAAAAGGAGAAGTTGGTGAGAAGGTAAGGCTTTTTTAAAAAGAAACTTTAATAATAAGTATTTGTATATTATATAGGTTATTTTTAACCCTCAAAATAAACCATTTCATTTGTATTCTGCTTTTCATATAAAACTGTCTGATTAATTGTTCAGTGATAACAAAAATATGACTCCAATTAAGTTAGACCAATTCCAGTCTTAAAAGATTGTAGTAGATAGTTTATCTTGCTTTGAATGATATTCTGTACTTGTACAAAAATATGCTAAATATTGATTGATTCCATTTACAAAACATCCTCCATGGTTTTGTGTACACTGCATGTATCTTTTATGTGCATGACTCTTTGCTTGTTGTCTTTTCCATTAGGTTGTAAACTCCTTGAGGGTAGGAGCCATGTTGTTGCCTTTCTTTGTATCCCCAAGGCCTTTAGCACAGTACTTAGCACACTTTTGTTGTTCAGTTGTTCAATGATGTCCAACTCTTTGTGACCCCATGGACCATAACCTGCCAATACTATCCAGGGGATTTTCTTGACAAAGATACTAGAGTAGTTTGCCATTTCCTTCTCCAGTGGATTAAGGCAAACAGAAGTTAAGTGACTTGCCCAGGATCACACAGCTAGTAAATGTCTGAGGCCAGATTTAAACTCAGATCTTCCTGACTCCAGGCCCAGCACTCTATCCACTGAGCCACCTAGCTGCCACCATTAAGCACACAGTAAGTGGTTAATAAATGCTTCTTGTTGTGGATGATGATGATGATGATTGTTAACACGCTGGTCTGATATTATTGCTGATCTATTAAATGAACTCTAGCAGTTCAAAAATCAAACATAAACTCCCCTATTTGACATTTAAAGCTCTTCATAACCTAATTCCAAACTACCTTCATAGGCTTATATATTACTGTAAGCATTCTATAATTCAGCTGAATTGGTTTTCTTGATAATCCTTGCAGACAACATTCAATTTTTCTCCATGGCTTTACTCAGGCTATGCTTCATGCTTAGAATGCACTCTTTCCTCACCTCTGTCTCTTAGAATTCTTAAGTTCCTTCAAAGCTTCCAATGTCAACTGAGACATGAGTCCTCTCCTAATCCCCCCAGATGCTAGTGCCTTTCTGCCCAGAGTACCTTGTATTTGTTTTGTATCTACTTATATATGTATATATTTTCTCCCTGATAGAATGTAAGCCCCTTGAGGGCAGAGACTATTTCATTTTATTCTTTGTATCCCCAGCACCTAGTAGAATGAATGAAACACAGTAGGTGCTTAATAAATGCTTGCTGATTGATATAGTGTTCATAACAATGTATTTCCTAACAATGATTGTTTCATATAACAATACACATATTGTCATTAGAAGCAGTTAATTACAATGGTCATTGTGAATATGCTGGTAATTTATTCTGAAAATGTTTACTATCAATGACTTGACAATTGCGAGTCGTTGACAATACATCTTTTTAAAACTGAATTTATATCTATGTACAACAAATTCATAGCTGTCCAGTCTTTGTGCTTAGACATTATTTTTCATTGTTCCATAAGACTTACTAAACAGAAAACACAGAAACATGAGCTGGTTTGAGTTTTGCCTTCTTTGCCTTGCTCCTCTTTTCCTGCTTTCCTACACCAATGACAGGCGTATGCCTCTTGATGGAGGAACAGGAATTGGAATGTATAATTCAAGAATGGACTCATCTGTCTTAAATAAGCTATATTTATTATTAATAAATAAAAAAAATCACATTTATATACTGCTTTGAAGTTTACCAGTTTCCTGACTATAATCGAGGCTTTCCCACAACAAATATCAGAGCCAGAATTCTAATCCAGAACTCTGGACTCTGAAGTTCAGTGCACTTCCACTATGAAGTGCTGACTGTGTATACTTAAATTTCTTGGTATCCATTAGCAATTTGCTTCCCCAATGGCTCTTCTATGTAATGCCTGAACATGTATTATAATTACAAGGTAAGCAACTTAGGTAAGCTCCGTGGTAATTACTTTTAGATTTATTAAGTGCAGCAAACATCTGTAAGAAATTGTGATAGCTGCATAATTTATGAGCACTCCATTAAATGATGCCTGTTTTAAATGAGCTACTTTTTTTTTAATGGGTCACTTTGCTGAGGGAGCCTTATATTTCTGTACTAGAACTCCCTTGATTCCAAGCACAGAATTTAAGTAAAAAGCTTTTCTTTCTTATGTTTCTGATTTATCAGTGTGTTTTGCCTGTATTAAACAACATCAGAATAAATAAAAAGAATCGACAGAGTCTCAGTAATTTAAAGAGGCACCAAATCATTAAACCCATGTCTAGGTAGCTCTTTTTGTGTTTTATGTGCACATTTGGTTTCACGAGGTAATAACCTACTCCTGGGCAAACAAAACAAGGGATCTTTAGTTTGCAAATCTCCGTCCAGGTTCGCCATATCTATTTTTGTATAGGATAAATGACAGTGTATATGGTTTGGCTCATATTCCAAAACTTAGCTTTACTGGGAGGTGAAAAGTGTTTATGGAGGTGATCAGAAGGAAATGAGGCATCAAAGATTAAAGACAATTTTGTCATAATTCAAGACAATAATAGTTTGTAGCCAGATACATGATTCCTATTGCAATTCTTAAACTTCAAAAAGGCACCACCCTAGGAAACTAGAGTGATTTTCTAATTATATGAAAAACCTCTTTTTTCCTTTTGATTTGCTATTATGTGTTAATTGGAAAATTTTGATGTTTCCAATCAATTTATTAAGATAAAGTCAAATCAAGTCAATAAGCATTTATTAAATACCCACAATATTCTAATCAAGACACTATGCTAAGACCAGGATAAAGGTGATAAACTAGCTATAAGAAAATTGATACTTTTTCTTTCCTTAGAAATTTAAAGTGTGATAGGTATGCTAATCACATATTATTGGGTAACTTTAAGAAAGAGAAACTCAAAGTGCTTACAATATACCTTTTTCCAAACAAAGATAATACAAATTTGATTTTCCAATCTTTGTATGAAAAAATCCATGAACCTTGTATACAATTTTAAAGTGATCGGACTTTCTCCTTTGTCCTTCATTTTATTACTCATCTTTGAATCATTTTAGTAGTGTTTAAAACCAACTATTATTCTAAGTGCTCCAATATGTGAATTATAAAATAAAATTGTTCTAGGAAATTTTATGTATGAAGCTATCATATCCTTTAGTCTGAAACCAAAATCAACTCAAATATCAAAAATACCAGCTATACAAAAACATTAAAATATATTACTATAAAAACCATATTTCTTAAAGTGATCTTGAATAAAGGCCAAATGGAGGAATGTCTTGCTTTCATAGAATCCAAATGAATGTAGAAAGCAACATTACAGCCCTGTTTTTCTACTTGATTGGTTTCCCATAGAAGCGTCATTGTCATTCTTTGTCCAAGAATGAGCCCAAGGAACTTGCCACATGATAATAATGATCTCATTTACAGTTGTGAAGTTACAGATGTGAAACATTGGCACTCAGTAACAATTGCAGATATTCAACAAATTAAAGATAAAACCCACAATTCTGTCAAATTAGCACTTAGGTGAGAGGTAGGATAGAAGAAAAACAGACCTACTAACATTTTAACTTGCAGTTGTTTTTATGAAATGCACACACACACGGGTCCACATGCACACACCCTACACACCCCCCTAGCTATTTCTCTTGACAACAAATCCAGGTTTAAAAAATAATTCAGTTTCACTGTGTAACAGTTACCTTGGAAATAAGAGAGGTTATGGCACACCCTTGCCCCAAATTTGTCAAGCAGAGTATATAATTATCCACCCAAAGACCAGTAGATTAAACAAACAAACAAAAAAACAGCAGGGAACTGGACACTTTCACTGCCTTATAGCACCATGTTATATCCTGAATTTTTTATCTTTGTCATTGTGGTACAATATCTCTTTTTTATTTTTTACTGCCTTTAGGTCTCTTCCAGGTTATGGTTACTATGAGGGAAAGACCAGAGGCAACCTTTTATGGGGGCTTACTGTTGAATGATGTAGTGAGGGGTAGGGAACCTGTGGCCTCAAGGTCACATGTGGCCCTCTAGGTCCTCAAGTGCTGCCCTTTGACTGAATCCAAACTTCAATGAACAAATCCCCTTAACAAAAGGATTTGTTCTGTAAAACTCGGACTCAGTTAAAGGGCTTCACTCAAGGACCTAGAAGGTCACAAGTGGCCTCGGGCCATAGGTGCCCCATCCTTGATAGCTTCTCAGTTCAGCAATATTGTTGTTCTTGAAAAGGACCAATGACCTCGGGAGGGTGATGTCTTGACTTGCAAATGAATTGGATTTAGGTGAGGCAGAGCTTCAGGAATATAATGCTAAAGGATGAGAAGAGTTCTTTTTCGTTAATGGCCATTTGTCAGTTATTTTATGAACCAAGTATTTATCTGGGTCAAATTTACAGTTTATGTACTTTAGGAAAAACATTAGATCTATAGGGTTTTTTTTAATATTAAGAGGGAGGCATTAATATGAAGGGAAAAAAAGCAAATATCAGCAGCATTATAAAACCTATTTTGTGAAGTAGTTGCTTCAAATCTTGCTAAAATTCTAATTTTTAAAGTGGGGTTTCAGAAGATCATAGCTTTTTAGGATTGAAAGGAACCAATTTTCTGTTTTCCTTCTGATCTTGGCTACATTTGTTTTATTTGTACAAAAACTTTTTAATTTAGTGTATTTGAAATTATCCATTTTATACCTCTTTGCTTTCTATCTATTATTTATTTATAAATTGTTAGCCTTTCCATAAATCTAATAAGTAATATGTTCCATGTTCTTCTAATTTTTTTTGTAATATCTCTCTTTATATCTAGGTCATTTATCCATTTTCACTTTATCTTAGAAAATGGTGTGAGATATTAGTCTATGCCCAGTTTCTGCCATACTGCTTTCCAATTTTCCCACCATTTTTTTTGGGGGTTAGGCAATGGAAGTAAGTGACTTGCCCAGGGTCACACAGCTAGTAAGTGTTATATGTCTGAGGCTGGATTTGAACTCAGGTCTTCCTGAATCCAAGGCCAGTGCTCTATCCACTCCCACCAATTTTTAATGTGAAGCTGATTACTAAAAAAGGTTTTGATAACTGTATTTCAACATAACTTTTTCCTTTGTAATCCTATGTATTTTATTTTATACATTTAAAAACATTCTGAGATGTGATCTAAAAGTTTCAGCAGACTATTAAGACACAAAAAAGATTAAAGAACACCTACTCTAAGTCTTCTCTTTCTTAGGCTAAAAATCTCAGCTCTTTATCTGATCTTCATATGGCTTAAACTCAAAGCACTTCACCATTTTTTTGTGCCCTGCTTTGTACTTTCTCCAAGTTATCAGTAGTCTTCTTAAATTTGACATCCAGAAGTGAACATCATGCTCCAGATGTGTCCTGATCAAAGAATAGTTCAGTGGGCTGATCACTTCCTCATTCATGGGTGTGACACCTCTCTTAATGTAGTTTAAGATCATATTAATTTTCTTAATTTCTATATAACACTGCTTACTCATATTGAGCTTGAATCCATTAAGACCTCAAGTTCTTTTTCATTTGACCTATTCTTCAGTTATGCTCTCTTCATCTTGTACTTGTGTACTTGATTCTTTGAGAACAATTAAGTAAATATGGGTATGATTTCACATTTATAACTACTGAATTTCAGCAGTTTCATTTGACCCAAGCTTCTAAATGATCAGCATCTTCCATTATCCAGTGTGTTAAGGTATCCTTAACAGTTTTATGTTATCTGAAAATTCCTTTGGGGATCTCTTTCAGGAGGAGATCGGCAGATTCTTTCAATTTCTATTTTGTCCTCTGGTTCTAAAATATCAGGACAGTTTTCCTGGATAATTTCTTGAAAGATGATGTCCAGGCTCTTTTTTGGATCATGGCTTTCAGATAGTCCAATAATTTTTAAATTCTCTCTCCTGGATCTATTTTCCATGTCAGTTGTTTTTCCAATGAGATATTTCACATTGTTTTCTAATTTTTCATTCTTTTGGATTTGTTTTACAGTGTCTTGATTTCTCATAAAGTCACTAGCTTCCAATTGCTCTATTCTAATTTTTAAGGAAGTATTTTCTTCAGTAAGCTTCTGGACTTCCTCTTCCATTTGGCCAATTTTGCTTTTTAGGGCATTCTTCTCCTCATTGGCTTTTTGGATCTCTTTAGCCATTTGGGTTAGGCTATTTTTTTAAGGTGTTACTTTCTTCAGCATTTTTTTGGGTCTCCTTTAGCAAGCTGTTAACTTGCTTTTCATGATTTTCTTGCATCACTCTCATTTCTCTTCCCAGTTTTTCCCTACTTCTCTTAATTGCTTCTCAAAATCCCTTTTGAGCTCTTCCAAGGCCTGGGACTGATTCATATTTTTCTTGGAGGCTTTGGATGTAGGAGCTTTGACTTTGTTGTCTTCTTCTGGTTGTATGTTTTGAACTTCTTTGTCACCAAAGTAAGATAATATAGACTGACTCTTTTTGCGCTGCTTGATCATGATCCCAACCAATCACTTGAGTTTTAAACTCTTTGTTAAGGTAAGAGTCTGTTTCCAATGTGGAGAATGTACTGTCCCAAGCTTCAGGGGTTTGTACAGCTGTTTTCAGAGATACTTCTAGGGACCTGAAAAGTGTCAATTCTTCCAAGGTGCTATGATAAGGAACGAGGTGTTTCCTCTCCACAACCACAACAAGCTCTACCACACCAGCACTCCTCCTCACCAGCACTCCTTCTTGCCCCAGGACCGCCCCTCAGAACTGACCCAGATCCAAGCATGGGCAAAGCAAGAGATTCCTGCCTCAGCACTGGCAAAGAGATCTTTGCAATCCCCCTCTGATCAGCCACTCAATTCCCCCTCAGTCTGTGAGATGGAAGCTCAGGAGGCAGCCACAGCCCACACTCCAGACTTGCGGCTGAACCCTAGCTTCTTCTCTCACCACAGTCACAGACTTTTCCCACTGACCTTCTAAGTTGTCTTTGGCGTTCATGGGTTGAGAAGTCTGGAAACTGCCACAGCTGCCCACAATTCAGTCCTCTGAGGCCTGCTCCAGGGTCACTGCGGCCTGCGCAAACCACGCCAAATTGCACTCCTCTCCCAGCCAGCGCAATATGCCTTTCTGATCAGCCATCCAGGTTGTCTTGGGCAGAAAATTTGTTTTACTCTGTTTTTTGTGGGTTCCGCTGCTTTAGAATTTGTTTAGAGGCATTTTTTATAGGTATTTGGAGGGGTTTGGGGGAGAGCTCCAGCAAATCACTGCTTTCCCTCTGCCATCTTGGCTCCGCCCCTCTACTCTTCAAATTTCCTGAAAATTCGGTAAGCATTCTTTCTGCTTCTTTTTTCTTGGTGAGGCAGTTGGGGTTAAGTGACTTGACCAGGGTCACACACAGCTAGTTAAGTGTCAAGTGTCTGGTCTGAGGCCGGATTTGAACTCAGGTCCTCTTGACTTCAGGTAGGTGCTCTATTCTCTGCACCACCTAGCTGCCACCTCTGCTTCTTTTTCTAAATTGTTGATAAATATGTTGAATAGTACAGAACAAACATAGGTTTTGGAAGGAGTTTGACCAAATTGTCAATGAACTAATAACAGATCTGGCCATTCAACCAGTTCTGGATCTACTTAATTGTGCTGTTGGTTAGCCTACGTTTCTCCACATTGTTCACAAGATTAGCATGATAGACTTTGCCAAAAGTCTAAATCTGGATATGCTACAATCTGGGCACTTAGACTATTTCCTTGCTGTTATGGCATAATAACTGTTAGAAAAAGAAATGTTAGTTTGGCATGACATGTTCTTGCTGAAGTAATGCAAGATCTTTATAATACTGATTCCTTTTCTAAATATTTATTAATCATCCCTTTAATAATACATTTGATTTTTCTAGGAATTGAAAACAGGCTCATGTAGCTTGCAGACTCCTTTCCATCTCCACTTTTGAAAAGTAGTACAACATTCTTGAATTCTATAGCACTTCTTTTATTCTTCAGGATTGTTCAAATACTGCCAAGTAACTCAGCAATTATAGCTGACAGTTATTTTGGTGACTAAAAACGTATTTTATCTTGGCCTAGTGAATTGAACTAATGAAAAAGAATATAAGTTATATGTTACTCTTTTCCTACTTATCTTGTATGCATATTCCCTATAATCAATTTTTGCCTTGTCTTTTCTAGTCCAAAGATGAGTTACCTTAACAGAGAAAACAGAAGTAAAATTAAAATGAATGGCTCTGCCTTCTCTCTCTTGTCAGCTATCATCATCCTTTCTTCCTTGATCAGCAGTACTATTCCCTCTTTGATCCTCCTCTTTTCTTCATATATAGCTTTTTAAAAAACTTAAAAAAAAACCTTTAGATTTACTTGACTGAACCATTCTGAGCAAATGTTATAAATGATGAGGCTAGTGAAGAAAGATAAGAATGACAGAAAGGAGTTGTAATTTTTTATTTTTTTAAGTTTAGGATTTTAAAATATCTTTGCCAGATCAATGGGTGAAAAGTATTATATCATATTTGTGCTTTTTCATTTATGTAGGTATTAGAGAACTCACCGTTTTTCATATTTTAACTGATAATTTGTGTTTCTTCTTTCAAAAACTAATAATCCACATCTACATAGAGTTTGTCATGGGTGTTTTATATCAGCTGTTCTTGCTATACCATTTCAATAAATATCCTTTTCCAAAAGCTAATTAAGTTTAGATGATTAATTGATAATCAACCCACTCTCATAGTTGGGAATACACTGGTAGGAGTGCATGAGCAATACCATTAGAAAGATACCCTCTTCAACCCCTCCAGGCTACTCCTTGTCCTCTGAGGGGACATATAGGAGCCAAGCTCTTAGGACTTGTCTCATTAGTGAGCATGTGCTGCACAATATTTATTTTTTTTAATCTACATGTTATCTTTTGATGTGCAAAAGCTCTTTAATTTGCATGATCAAATAATGTATTTTTGAACCTATTTGTTTTTTAATCAATAAAAGTTTTCCTTCTCTCCATAATTCTAACACATATAATTTCATTTTCTTATTTTTTATTTTTTAAAATATTTAAATTATTGATCTTTTTAGAATTTATTGTAGAATATGGCATGAAAGGTGGATCTTATCCCATTTTTCACCATACTATTATAACAGCTCCGAACAGCTTTTAATAAATAATTGTTCCTTTTCCTAGTATATTATGATTTTGGATTTATCAAGCGCTTTCCTGTTATATGCCTTTGCTTCTAATTCTGGATTATCTATAATATTAAATTGATCCTCTTTTCTGTGTTTTTTTTACCCTTTATTAAGTAATTTTTGAAATTACTACTTTTAAGTATAACTTGAGATCTGGCAATATACTCCTCTCCTGACATTCCTCCCCCATACACACCTTTTTCCCCCTCTAAATTTTCCTTTATAATATTGGTTGACTTGAATTATATTATTCTTCCCTATTAATTTTGATAACTTTTTCTAGTTTAATGAAGTAGGCCATTGGTAATTTGATTATAATTGCATTAAATCTGTAAATTAATTTGGGTAGTATTTCTACCTTTACTGTATCATCTGCATATACCAAAGCATGTCATCATTTCTCCAGCTTTTAATATTTTCTTTAGATCTGTTTAATTTTACATTTGTTTTAATACAGATCTTGTTTTATTATAGTAAATTAATGACCACATATTTGCTACATTGGCCTTATTGGAAATTATATTTCTCTTACTGCCTTAGGAGATAGTAGATTTCATTTCACCAAAAGTCAGCAAAGGCTAAAATTACCCATTCTATTGTAGAGGGGATACTTGTATGTGTGTGGATTGGATTAGATGGCCTCTAAAGTCCCTTCTAAGTCAGAGATTCTGTGATTCTTTCTATCAATTTATGTTTTTTTACTATTGTTGTTCATGAGACAAAGATAAACTCATTTTACAGATAAGTAGAGGTAAAAAGAGGTGAAATAACTTGCCTTAGGTCATGCAAGTTTATAAGTAACAGAGTCAGGATTTGAACTCGACCTTTTACCAAATAATCTTTTCTCTTTCTAGGTCTCACTACCTAACATCTGTTGATATCAAATATAGCATTTATTTTGATGAATACGTGATGAGAATATTACCTAGGTGCTTAAAATATTATGCATTGTTAGACATATTTTTAAAATAATAAATTTATGCAAAAATTATTTTCTTTAACTATGTGGGTATTTCAATATCCATATAGTACACTCCTGAATGCTCTTAAAAAATTACCACATAATGTACCTTTCTGAATGTTCTCAAAAACTGCAGCTGTAATTCCAATTTCTTTAATATTTTTAGCCATATTTCATCTCAGAATTTCTGTTTAGTTAAATACCTTGTCTTCATCATTGATTATTAAATGAGAGTTTTATTATAAAATCCGTGGTTTAGCATATGATGAGATAACTAGAGGACCTCACCTCAAAAAAATGATAACTGCTCATGGAATTTTAAAGCTAGAAGAGACCTTAGAGACATGTAGTCTAACTACCTCATTTTGCAAATGGGGAAATTAGAGCCCAGAGAGGCTAAGTAATTAGCCCAGGGTTACTCCACAGTAACCCAAAGTAGAACCTAGGTTTTCTGATTTTCTTCACCAATACTCCATTGTTTCAGATACCATAAGTGCTTCTCATATGAATAAAGCAAACTCTTTTGGGCATTTGCAGCCTTCTTATTAACATCATATAACTTTAAACAAGTTCATTTAGCTTTTCATAGACCAAGTCAAGTCAAACTCAAATATTTGTAAGCTGCAATGCTTCTTCTTTCCTGTCTCTTCTCCCATGCTGTGCAAAAAGCCTTTTTCCCTTCAGTGGTTGCATCTGGAGAGTTATTGAGGGTGAGAGATTGTGGTGAAAAATGTCCCCTTAGACAAAGCCTTAGCTGAAGCACTTCAGAGCTTAATCAATCATTCATTTCCATATCTATTCAAATGAATATTGAATAACAGCAGCACTGAATTCATTCCTCAATACTCTACTGCTGCTTGTTTCCAGCATTAAAAATTTATCAACACCTGTGACATGTGGCATGTAGTTCTGATGTCTAAATGCTATGCTAATAACAGTAATGTATCACTCACTAGATAGTTTTAGGTTGATTTATTTTTGTTTAACTTTCATACTTAACTCATAACAACAGAAGTTAAAAAGTTAAGACTTTAATTTCAGTAGTAATACAAGGGAAATATGATTTATTTTGGTAATACTTCACCAAAATATTGGCACTTTATATTGCACATCAGGAAATTATGGTCATTCAACCAATCATGAGAGATTATCTATTACTTGAGCAATTATGGTTTCTGATAAAGTGTAATTTTTTTGCATTTTAAAATATATTGACTTTAAAAGCAGTTAATTTCATATTAAATTTCTGTCATGCCAATGATATGTAGAACTTGGGCTTTGAGTTTGAAGACGCAGGAACTCTGGGTGTTTAAATTAAGCTATGTGGCAATTCTGCTCAAAAGCAACTCAGATCACATGTTTATCATGTGCTAGGTGTTGGAGATACAAAGATAGAAATTGTACTAATCTTGCTTGCCAGGAACTTACAATTTAATGCAGGAAAGCACTTGTACACAGCAAACTCTGATAAAAAGGAAGGTGAGAGACTTTAGTTTAGCCAAAGTGCTATATTAGAAATTAGATGAAGGAAAGATCACTTCTACCTGGGGGGGAGTGGAAAAGGTGAGGATTAGAGTAATGA
Source organism: Vombatus ursinus (assembly GCF_900497805.2). Classification (NCBI taxonomy): domain Eukaryota; kingdom Metazoa; phylum Chordata; class Mammalia; order Diprotodontia; family Vombatidae; genus Vombatus; species Vombatus ursinus. The sequence goes on from NW_020949613.1 coordinate 18,152,928, forward strand.
GTTAACATTTAAGCCCTTAAAGGTTTGCGGTACATGTTACATATATGATCTCCTTTGGTCTTAACAACAACCCTGTGAGATAAATGCAATTAGTATCCCGATATTACAGATAAAAGAAAAAAACCTGAGGCTGAGGAAGTTTAAGTAACTTATCCAGAGTCATACAATTAAGCTAGTAAGGATCTGATGCAAAATTTCAGCTCAAGTGAGGAAATATGTACTGGAACTCTAGCATATGATACCTTCTTTCTGAACCAATGAATCAGATGAGATCATGTGATCATCAACCAATCAACAAGCTTTTATTAAGTGCCTACTATGTGTTGGGCCCTGGGAATTCAAGGGAATAAAAACTGCCCCTGCTTTGAAAGAACTTACAATTCTTTGGGTGGAGGGGGGAGGGAGGAAGGAAATATATACACATATAAATTGCTGCTGCTGTTTGTCCTTTGTTCTTGAAGAGGACAATGACATCATGAAGGTGATGCCATGACATGCAAGTGAATTGGATTTAAGTAAGGGAGGGCTGTGCAAAGTCTGGTGACTATACACATACATACACACATATACATACATTATATATATGTATACACACACACACACATATAAGTATACACAAGGCAAAGTAGACACAAGATAAACTTTAGTCAGAAGGCACTAGCAGCTGAGGGGACCAGCAAAAGTCTGTCCTGCGTAAGTTGACGCCTCAGCTAAGTCTCGAAGGAAACCAGGTGACTCCAAGGTGCAGAGGGCAGAAAAGAGAGCATTCCAGGCATGAGATACAACCAGTGCAAAGATATAAAGATAGGGTCATAGAACTGGAGCTAGACCTAACTTCAAAGGCCATTTAGTTGACACACCTAACTGAAAAAAAAATTGAAATGAAGGCCCAGAGATATTCTCCTCCTCTCCATCTTCCCCTCTTCCCTCCCCTCCTCCCTTCCCTTTTCCCTTCTCTAATCCCTCTCCTTCACCCTCTCCCAAACCCCTCTCTCTTTTTTCTTTCCCTCTCTCCCCGTCCCCTCCTCTCTTTTCAAATGTCAAAACAAAGTCTTCAATTACCAGCCTTTTTACAATCTGAATCTTTTTAAGCAATCAGCAACCTACCTTTCAGATGCAGAACAAAAACTCACATTTAGAACTTGAATATTGTAGGCAAGAACTCTTTTTTCACTCTATCACACTGGATATAGATATTTCTGTTACCATTCAACAGGGGATTGCTATATATGGTTTTCAAACCTTCTCCCAAATAGTAGGTGGGCCTACTATTCCAGTCCTAGATTTTATTATAAATGCTACTACTAGAATCATGTGCATGCCCAGGGTTACATATCTCAGAAGTGTCTGCAACTAGATTTGAACCCAGGTCTTCCTGAATCCAGGCCCTGAGCTCTATCCGCTCTGCTATGTAGCTCCCATTATAATCTCTACAGATTTTGAGGCCTTTAGCATAGTTTTTATGGACTTATTGATTTCAGGCAAAGAAAGTGCCAAAATTAGAATAATTGTTTGATGGAAGTCAAAGTTGAAATGCATATTTTTAGGATTTCAGTGGAAAATCTGTCATGGTGGCCCCCTGCCATATTCTGAATGAATGCAAACACATTAAATGCCTTTATTATAAACAAATAATTCTCCCATCCTCACACTGAAACAATTGTGGATATTTTACCTCACCTCCTGTGGCTTTTCTCTCATCACCTTCCAGTAATTTAATTAATGTCAGCATGTCCTATGTTTATGTTATTTGTCCCAGTAAGATACAACCCTGCTGCAACTCTTCAAAAGTACTTATTTATAACAGCTGACTTGAAAAATGAAGCTCAAGTCAATTCACTTAAAAAAGCATTTATTAAATAGCAACTATGTGTTGGGCAGTAGGGATACAAAAACAGCAAAGGGTATGATCTATTATAGAGAGGGTTGAGTACACAAATAAATATGACACAAGAAAGAATAAGTTGAAAACAACAGGGGAATTCAAACAAAGTGCTCTATGAAATTTTAGTAGAGAGAGAGAGACTTCTTCCTCCTGGGTAAAAAGAGTTGAGTAAAAGGTAATACTGTAGTTGGCCCTTGAGTGAGTGAAGGACTTCCTTTGCCTTCATTCTGTGACCTCTCCAATCTATCTTTCCTATTGCTGCCTGAAGAATCTTCCTCAAATATTCACTGTGATCATTTCCCTCCTCTACTTGAAAGTATTCAGACAAACAGAGGTGGGCTGGTTGATTCCATTCTAGGTATAGAGTTAGCACAGGCATGGAGATGAGAGGTGACCAAGAACAGAAAATGTAGTTTGGTCTCAGTTCAGATTGGCTGAAATGTAGGCTATGTGAAGAAGGGTAGTATGAAATAGAGTTGAATAGATTATTTGATTCCAGATTGTTGAGATCCTTGAAGGTCAGAGGGAATTTATACTTTGATTCAGTTGGCAGTATGAAGCTATTGAAGACCTTTGAATAGAGGAATTGTTGTGAAATGTTAAGATTTCACGGGCAATGGTGTGGAGGATGGATTAGAGACTTTATTCTGTAAAGAGATGATTTTAATAGGCTAAGCAAGTACAGATGAAAACTTGAACCAAGTTGATTGCAAATGAAATAAAGAGGAGGCAAGAGTTATATTGTAAAGGTGGAAGTAACAAGACACAGTGACTATTGGGATAGGTGGGGCAAATAAGAGGGCAAAAATAAAGATGCTTCTGAAGTTATGAGCCTACAATCCTGGAAGGGTGATGGTGTGCCATTGGCAGAAATAGAGAAGTTTTAGGAAAGTACAGGTTTAAGGGCAGTGTTGCATGGAGGACAGAGTATTAGATTTGGAATCTGAAAGACCTGTATTCAAATTTCACCTTTGTCTTTAAGGAGCAATGTAACCTAGAGCAAGTAAATTTCTTTTTTTGAGCCTCAGTTTGGAGCTTTTTAGGCTTTATCTGCAAATGGAGCTTTGAAGAAAAGGTAAGATAGAGAGAAAACTTAAAGCCATGGAAATGGAAAATCTCACCAAAGAAGAGAGTTTTGAAAAAGAAGAAGAGAGTGGAGGAGAGGAATATGGAGAATATCTAAGATGTACAAGGAGTATGAAAAAAAAACAATAAAAGAATCAGAAAAGGAGCCATCAGGGAGGTAAAAGGAGAGCCTACATGTAGTATTGCACAAGTCAAAATAACATAGATGTTAGGTACAGGAGAAAACAATAGGTGGTTTGTTTGTAGGCTAAAGGGATGGAGTCAGTGTAAAAAGAAGGGTTGAAGGTGTGTGAGAGAGCCAATAGAGTAGAATTAGTACAAATTTCCAAATTTTGTATATCATGCCAGTAGTTCAGTTCAATTAATAATGAGTAATAGATCCATCTTTCTATTTTATATGGTAAGGTTATAGATAATGGAAGGACTAGAAATAAAAATCTCTCTGTAAATCAAAGACCTAATTTTGACTAAAGATAAATTTAACCTTTTGCATAAACACTAAAAAGTAGCAATAGTTATTGTGATATAGGCTTATCCATTTTTAGCCCAGTCTTAGTGGAAGGGATAAAAATGAGTAAAATAGTCAGGAAAGTGAAAAAACTAATAGTAAATGATGACAATTAATGGACACACATGACTGACAGATAAACCATCAGCCCCCAAATGGTCAAGTGGCTAGTAACACAAGTCCTTGCTACCAATGCCCAAATCTTATCTTGCAAAGAGGATCAAGAGGTCCTTTAAAAGAAATGATATTAATCAGTCAGAAACTTAAACCTACTGGGGAGTTATGCTTTTATTTAATACAGCCCCAGAGTACTTAGGCCCAGGCAAAATAAATCAGACTGGGCTGTCCCAAACTCTAATAAAAATTGGTAATGTGACCTATAGCATCTTGAGGCTACCAATGTTCATTATTGCCATTAGATATATCATCATTATGACTGCTAAGTCTTGAAAGGCCTGAAGGCTTTTGTATCTATTTGGAAGGCAGATTTAGTACTTAGAAAAGATGACATCCTTCAAGAAAGATAAAATTATTTTTTGCCCTTTTTGAACATGGATTTCATCCTTGTATTTTGCAGTACCTCTTAACCTAATTTCTACAAAATCTCTTAGAGAATTAGATCACAGAATCTCAGAGCTGGCAGGGACCCCAGAGGACATCTAGTTATGAGAATCCATTTTACAAAGTACCTGACAAATGGTTAGCAGCCATTGATTAAACTTTTCCAGTGAGGTTGAACCCACTAATTTACAGATCATCATATAGCATGGGTATTAAAAGGGCCTTTAAAAGGATCTTAAAAGGTACTAAATAGGTCCTTTGGATTTCTCAGATTAAGGAAAGGAGGTTTCATTACTATTTTGTTAAATTATAACTTATCTGTCATAACTTTCATAACATAACATTTAGACATGTCCTATAACATTGGTATCACTCCTAAGTCCATACACATTCAACAAACAACAATTGATTGTATATGAGCGTTGTGCTTGCTACTTTATTAAAAATCCCAAGTACACAAATCACGCAAAGACATAATGGACCCTACTGAGCTTGTAAACTCTTCAAGAAGACAGAACAGACATATTAAAATTAAATGTTATAATTAATTAATTAATAATTAAACAAAAATATAAGAATGAAATCATAGCTAACATTTATATAGCACTTCACATATGTTACCTCATTTGTGTCTTACTTTTTACATTGCATTTGTGCTCTGTGACATAGGTTCCATTTTGCAGATGTGGAAACTTAAGCAGAGAGAGGTTAAGTCACTTTCCTAGGGTCATAGAAAGAAAGAATCTGAAGCAGGATTAAGTTTCAACTAAATGGTACTGCCATTGGCAAGAACCTTGAATTTGTAGGTAGAAGGCCTGATTTGTAGTGGTTTCTCAGTAATATGAAATAGTTCTTATGCTAAACATTAATAATAGCCAACATTTATAAAGCACTTTATGCTTACAAATTACTTCCTGTTTACATGATCTCATTTTATTTTTGCGACCTTAGAAGGTAGATAGGGAGAGGGAAAAATACTGGACCTGTGATTTTATTCGTATAGGAAACTTCCAGGTGAAGAAACCCCCTCTACTAATAGAGATCAGCACCTTTCCTGTAATTTACTGCATCAGAGTTGCCTAGAACACTAACAAGCTAAGTGACTTATATAGTTACATAGCCAGCAAGTGTTAGAAATGAAAGTTGAACCTATTTTTCCTAGCTCTGAGGTCAACTCTCTGGTATTTTATTTTCCCCGTGTTACATACAGATGAGGGAACTCAGGGTTAGAAAGGGCAAGTGATTTGTCCAATATCCCATAGTTAGCAGATGGGACATTAGGGATTTTAACCTCTGGTCTTTTTGACTCCACACACAGTCTCATTTCTACTATATTATGTTGCTTTGTTTTAAAAGTATTTGGGGGGTGTTTTAAATCTTCCTTCTTTGTTTGCTAACTTTTACCCAGGTTCTTACATTTAATTTTGACTTTTCCTCCTTTGTATTAATAACAGGTTAATTCTAATGTTTTCATTTTTTTCTTTTTTCTTTTCATTTTTCTTTCTTATTTTCTGCAATCTTCTGTAGCATTTTATTCCACTTTCTTTAGTGCTTGTTTTCCTTGGCCCTCTTGTTAATCCTTGATTCCTCCTTTAGCTAATTTTGTTTTCATCACACTCTTGGCTGCTGCTTCGGCAGAGTGCTGGCTTACCTTTGTCAATTTCAGGCTACCTGGAAAAGAGGATAGAGCTGCTTATTTCTTTGCAAGATAATCTCATCAACAGTTATAATGCTTCTAGTAAGACAAGAATCAGGAATGATGAGTTATTATGGAATTTTGGGGCAAAGACTGGGAAGAAATGTGACTGAATAGATTTTTATGGTAGCTACTATAGGAACACACAGTTCTTAGAAAAAAATCTTGCAGTAGTCACTACTAAGCTAATCAACATCTAACAATTCTTGTTTACTTCATTGTCTCTCCACCAGCAGTTGACATTATTTATCAAAATTTATGTTTATGAGAATTTCTAAGAGTATAGGGAGATTGTACTAGGAGTGGTAGAAAACCTTGACTCCCTTGTGAGCCTTAGGTGACAGGTGTAACATTCTGATTTAAGAGATCAAATTAAATGAAGCCCTTGAGCCTTTTCTCCCATTCATGCAGAAAGGAATACTCTTCCCGGCAAATACTGAATGAGTGTGTTCTGCTGGATTGCAATAGCTGAGTTCCATTCTGTAGAAAACCTGAGATGTTTGTTATTTCAGCTGTTGTCATGAGTGAATATTATAGAATAATTGGATGCCTAAGAGGACTCCATGGAGCTGTGCTCATGTCTCCCTTTCTAGCCTTAGTCATTAAAGGAATCATTCTTAGTTCTCCTATTTACTTCCTAATTCTGACAGTATTTATCTTCTAAGGCAAATGTCTTAAAAATGATATTTTACAGCTATGATTTATGCTTCCAACAGTGGATAAAGTAGGAATAAAACCAGGGACAAAAGTAAGTTGGTCTTTTATCTTTTTGCTACACTTGTCTAAATTCCCATTTCTTTCTCTGGAAAATGATCCATATTTTGCATATTATAGTTTTTAAAAAAAAAAAAAAACAAAATGCCGAACAATTAATGTATTTAAATCAGGGGCTCTTAACTTGATATGTGTAAACTTTAAAAAATATTAATAATTATGTTTAAATATAATTGGTTTCCTTTACAATACTGTGTATTTTATCATAAGCATTTAAAAACATTCTGAAAAAAAAGATCCTTAGACTTAATCAGACTTCCAAAGGGGTTAATGCAACCAAAAAAAAGTTAAGAACCTGTGGTTTTAAATAGAATTACACATAAGCAGTATTATGCCTAAAAGAATTTAAAACTATATTTCCTTTTTTACTTTCTTTTTTCTCAATTGTGTATAAAAACAATGTTAACATTTTTTTAAAATTTTTAATTCTAAATTCTCTCTCTCACTCCCTTTCTTTCCCCCTCTTTGAGAAGGTAAGAAATTTGCTATAGATTATACGTGTGCAGTCATGCAAAATATATTTCCATATAGGCCTATATTTTCTTAAAATTATTTTAAGTACTTGCACATGACCTGCCTAGTGGAGTTGTGTTGCAGGGAACATTGCTTCAGTGACTAGCTATGTGCCAGGTTCTTGGTGATACTGATCCCTTCCTCTCATTTTATGTTTAGTAGCGTTCATAGATGACATAGGTGACATAGGTGGAGCTCCTCAAGATGCTAGATATACAAGCACCAAGTATAATGCTAGGACCCACAATTGGTGCTTAGCAAATGCTTATTGATTGGTTTGCAGAATTTAGCACTGGAAGGTCTTCAAATCTAACCTCCCACCCAACATAGGAATCTCTTCTATAAAATCTTGGCAGGTGGTCATTTAGCCCCTCTAGTCATGTTAAACTCTAAAAAAAAGTTTTTCCTAACTTTGGATCAAAGCCTACTTTTCTGTACCTTTTATACACACCCTAGCCCTGTCTTTGAAAGCAAAACTAAATAAATCTATTCCTTATTCCATATGGTATCCCTTCAAATACTTAAAGGCAACTATCATGTCTTCCTTAATTCTCTCTTCTCTAGGTCAAACATCCCCAATTTATTTATTAGTTCTTCATTTGAAATCAGTTTCTGACACAATGGTATTAAGAACTGAACATAGTACTTCAGATATGATCTGGTTAGTGGAAAGCAGGACTCTAACCATCTGTGATCTGGACACTATATTTCTGTTATTTGAAGCCTAATATTTTATTCTCATCACCAGAAGGCTGGCCATGAGGAGATGATTTTCTTTTATTCACAGCATCTCATTAATCAATCAACCAAGAAGCATTTAAAAGCCTACTAAATATCCAGCACTGTCCTAGGGGCTGAGGATGCACAGATTTCTTCTTTTGGACACTGCTATTTCATATCCTTTGACCTTATTTATCTATTGGAGAATGGCTGTTAGTCATAAAAATTTGAATCAGTTCCTTATATATCTTAGAAATGAGACCTTTATCAGAGAAACATGGTGCAGCAGTTTTCCCCCAGTTACTTGTTTCTCTTCTAATTTTTTCTACTTTAGATTTGGTTGTGAAAAATCTTTTTTATTTTATGTCAAAATTGTCCATTGTATCTTGTGTGATTGAGAATACAAAGACTATGTTAGAGCAGTTGCAATCTGCTTTGGTGGAAGGCAGGTCAATACCAATGAAATCATGGATCCTTTGAGGTGCTGAATATTGAATTAGGGTTTGTTTTTTTTTGTGTGTGTGTGTAACAGCAGCAACAACAGCAGCAGCAGCAGCAGCAATATATCCACATATACTGGATTTGTACCTTGGTACAACTTTCAGTGAACTTACAGAAGATAACCTTGATCCTTTCAGTTTTATTCAGCTACAAAAAGCAGTTACTTGTTCAACCTGTGCAGTAGTCTGTAGCACTAAATATAAAGGAAAACCAGTAGGATAGTGACTTATCCCAGGACTATTACTATTTGAACCCATAGAAAAAAGATCAGAAGTATTAGGTATTAGTAGCAGCAACAACAACAACAAAACCTGGCATTTTCCAGGGAGACAGATTAAACCTATTATGATCCTGCCTAGGGTGGTTAGTTGACTCAGTGGGCAGAATGCTAGTTCTGGAGTCAGGAAGATATAAATTTTGGCTTCAGGTGTTGGCAACTAGATGGCTCAGCAGATGGGTCACTGAGCTTGAAACCTGAATGGGTCACAGAGAGTTGGGCAACTCAAATATGACTGAACAACTTACTAACTAGTGCAATTACATGGCACACTGACTATAGTACTGCACCTGAAGTTAGGTAGACTCATCTTCCTGAGTTCAAATCTAGCCTTAGACAATTACTACCTGTGTGACCTTGGGCAAGTCACTTAATGCTATTTGCCTCAGTTTCCTCATCTGTAAAATGAGCTAGAGAAGGAAACAGTAAACCACTTCAGTATCTTTGCCAAGAAAACCCCAAATGGGGTGACAAAGAGTCAGGTGTGACTGAAAAACAATTTAACAAAACTTATTAGTTGTGTGACCCTGGGCAAGTCACTTAGCTTCTCCCAGTCTCAGTTTCCTCAGCTATAAAATAGAGGTAATAATAGCACTCTTCTCACAGATTTGTTGTGAGGGATCAAATTACATAATATTTGTAAAGCACTTTACAAATCTTAAAATGCTATATGAATAATAGCTTTCATTCTTTTTAATAAATCCATTAGTTTTGCTCTTAAAGAGAACTAAGTATGGCTTCCAAATTAGAGAGAGTATTACATCAATTTTTTTTTTTACTTTTTTTATTAATTTATTTTGATTCATCAATAATCACTTCTATATGCTTTTGAGTTTAAAATTTTTCTCCCCCTTGCTCCCCACCACCCTCCCCAAGACGGCACATAATCTGATATAGGCTATACATTTACATTCATATTAAACATATTTTCAAATTAGTGATGTAAGTAGAAATTAAAACCAATAGGAGGAACCATCAGAAAGTGGAAACAAAACTCAACAGAAGAGAAAAAAATTAGCAATTTGGCTTCCATAGTTCTTTCTTTGGGTGTGGATAGCATTTTCCATCACAAGGCCTCTGGAGATGTCTTATATCCTTGTATTGCCAGGAAGGGTTAAGTTTATCCATATTAGTCATCACACAGCGTGGCTGTTATTGTGTACAATGTTCTCTTGGTTCTGCTCACTTCACTCAGCATCAGACCATACAAGTCTTTCCAGGTTTTTCTGAAGTCAGCCTATTCATCATTTCTTATAGCACAATAGTATTCCATCATATTCATATACCACAACTTGCTCAGCCATTCCCCAATTAATGGGCATCCTCTCAATTTCCAATTCTTTGCACCACAAAAAGAGCTGCTATGAATATTTTTGTACATGTAGGTCCTTTTCCAGTTTGTGTGATCTCTTTGGGATATAGCCCTAGAAGTGCTATTGCTGGGTCAAAGGGTATGCACATTTTTATAGCCCTTTGAGCATAGTTCCAAATTGCTCTCCAAAAGGGTTGGATCATTTCACAACTCCACCAACAATGCATTAGTGTTCCAATTTTCCTGCATCTTCTCCAACATTGACCATTTTCCTGTTTTGTCATGTTGGCCATTCTGATAGGTGTGATGTGGTACCTCAGAGTTGTTTTGAGTTGCATTTCTCTAATCAATAGTGATTTAGAGCATTTTTTGATATAACTATAGATGGTTTAATTTCTTCTTCTGAGAACTGTCTGTTCATATCCTTTGACCATTTATCAATTGGGGAATGGCTTGTATTCTTATAAATTTGACTTAATTCTCTATATATTTTAGAAATGAGGCCCTTATCAGAGAGACTGGTTGTAAAAATTCTTTCCCAATTTTCTACCTTCCTTCTAATCTTAGTTGCATTGGCTTTGTTAGTGCAAAAACTTGTCAATTTAATATAATCAAAATTATCTATGTTGCTTTTCGTAATGTTCTCTATCTCCTGTTTGGTCATGAATTCTTCTGTTCTCCATAGATCTGATAGGTAAACTATTCCTTACTCTCCCAGTTTACTTATAGAATCAGCCTTTATATCTAAATCATGAACCCATTTTGACTTTATTTTGGTATATGGTGTGAGATTTTGGTCTATGCCTAGTTTCTGCCATACTCTTTTCCAGTTTTCCCAGCAGTTTTTTTCAAAGAGTGGGTTCTTATCCCAGAAGCTGGGTTCTTTGGGTTTATCAAATAATAGATTACTATAGTCATTGACTACTGTGTCTTGCATATTTAACCTATTCCATTGATTCACCACTCTATTTCTTAGCCAGTACCAAGCAGTTTTGATGATTGCTGCTTTATAATACAATTTAAGATCTGGAATGTCTAGGCCACCTTCCCCTGCATTTCTTTTCATTACTTCTCTTGATATTCTGGACCTTTTATTCTTATAAATGAATCTTCTTATTATTTTCTGTAACTCTATAAAATAGTTTTTTGGTAGTTTGATTGGTATGGCACTGAATAAGTAAATTACCTTAGGTAGAATTGTCATTTTTATTATATTAGCTCGGCCTACCCATGAGCAACTGGTGTTTTTCCAATTAGTTAGATCTGATTTTATTTGCGTGAAAAGTGTTTTATAATTGTGTTCATGGAGTTCCTAGGTTTGTTTCAAGAGGTAGACTCCTAAATATTTTATAATGTCTACAGTAAGTTTAAATGGAAATTTTCTTTCTATCTCTTGCTGTTGGGCTTTGTTGGTAATATATAGAAATGCTGATGATTTATGTGGGTTTATTTTATAGCCTGCAACTTTGCTAAAGTTGTTTATTATTTTAAGTAGTTTTTTACTTGATTCTCTGGGATTCTCTAAGTATAATATCATGTCATCTGCAAGGAGTGATAGCTTTGTTTCTTCTTTGACTATTCTAATGCCTTCAATGTCTTTCTTCTCTTATTGCTAAAGCTAATGTTTCCAGTACAATATTGAACAACAGTGGTGATAATGGACATCCTTGTTTCACCCCCAATCTTATTGGAAATGCTTCTAGCTTGTCCCCATTACATATTATGCTTGCTGAAGGTTTTAGATAGATGCTATTTATTATTTTAAGGAAGAATCCATTTATACCTATGCTCTAGTGTTTTTAATAGGAATGGGTGTTGTATTTTGTCTTTCTGCATCTATTGAGATGGTCATGTGGTTTCTGTTAGTTTTGGTGTTGATATTATGAATTATGCTAATAGTTTTCCTTATATTGAACCAGCCCTGCATTCCTGGTATAAATCCTACCTGCTCATAGTGTATTATTCTTGTGATAAGTTGCTGTAATATATTTGCTAATATTTTGTTTAAAATTTTTGCATCTTTATTCACTAGAGAAATTGGTCTATAATTTTCTTTCTCTGTTTTGACTCTTTCTGGTTTAGGTATCAGCACCATATTTGTATCATAAAAAGAATTTGGTAAGATTCCTTCTTCACCTATTTTACCAAATAGTCTATATAGTATTGGAATTAATTGTTCTTTAAATGTTTGATAGAATTCACATGTAAATCCATCTGGCCCTGAAGATTTTTTCCTAGGGAGTTCATCAATGGCTTGTTCAATTTCTTTTTCTGAGATGGGGTTATTTAAGTATTTTATTTCCTTTTCTGTTAATCTGGGCAATTTATATTTTTCTAAATATGTATCCATTTCAATAAGATTGTCCTATTTGTTGGCATATAGTTGGACAAAATAATTTCTAATTGTTGTTTTAATTTCTTCTTCCTTGGTGGTAGTTTCACTCTTTTCATTCTTGATACTAGTAATTTGGTTTTCTTCTTTCTTTTTTTTTAATTAGATTGACCAAAGGTTTATCTATTTTATTGTTTTTTTTTTCATAAAACCAGCTCTTAGTTTTATTTATTAATTCAATAGTTTTCTAAATTTCAATTTTATTAATCTTTCCTTTGGTTTTCAATATTTCTAATTTGGTGTGTAACTGAGGATTTTTAATTTGTTCTTTTTCTAGTTTTTTTAGTTGTATGCCAAATTCATTGATCTCCTGTTTTTCTATTTTATGTATGTAAGCATTTAGAGATATAAAATTTCCCCTAAGAACTGCTTTTGCTGCATCCCATAAGTTTTGGTATGTTGTCTCATTATTGTCATTCTCTTGAATGAAGTTATTGATTGTTTCTATGATTTGTTGTTTGACCCAATCATTTTTCAGGATTAGATTATTTAGTTTCCAATTATTGTTTAGTCTATCTTTCCATGGCCCTTTATTATCTATAATTTTTATTGCATCATGATCTGAAAAGGATGCATTTAACATTTCTGCCTTTCTGCATTGGACTGTGAGGTTTTTATGCCCTAATACATGGTCAATTTTTGTGTATGTGCCATGTGCCACCGAGAAAAAAGTATATTCCTTTCTATCCCCATTCAGTTTTCTCCAGAGGTCTATGAAACCTAACTTTTCTAATGTTCTATTCACCTCCTTAACTTCTTTCTTGTGTATTTTGTTGTTAGATTTATCTAGTTCAGAGAGTGGGAGGTTGAGGTCCCCCACAAGTATGGTTTTGCTGTCTATTTCTTCCTGTAACTCCTTGAACTTCTCCTCTGAGAATTTGGATACTATACCATTTGGTGCATATATGTTTAGTAATGATATTACTTCATTGTCTATGGTGCCTTTTAGCAGGATGTAGTTTCCTTCCTTATCTCTTTTGATAAGATCTATTTTTGCTTTTGCTTTGTCTGAGATCAGGATTGCTACCCCTGCTTTTTGTTACTTCAGCTGAAGCATAATATATTCTCCTCTAGCTTTTTACCTTCACCCTGTATGTGTCACTCTTTTTCAAATGTGTTTCCTGTAAACAACGTATTGTAGGATTATGGTTTTTTAATCCACTCTGCTATACATTTCTGCTTTATAGGAGAGTTCATTCCATTCACATTAACAGTTATGGTTACTATCTGTGTCTTTTTCTCCATCCCTTTTCCCCCCTGTTTATGCTTTTCTTTCTCCTTTATCCCCCTCACTAGTGTTTTGCTTTTTGCCTCTTTCAGTCTCACCTCCCTTCTGTTATCCCTTTCCCTTTTCTTCCCCTTTACCCTTATTGCTTCTTCCCACCCTTCTATCCCTCCTCCCTTTTCTTTCCCCTTTTCCCTCCTACTGCCTATAGTGCAAGTTAGATTTCTATACCTAACTGATCATGTTATTCCCTTCTTGAGCCAAATTTGTTGAGAGTAAGGTTCAAACAATGTTCATTCCCTTGCCTTCTTTACCTCTGCTCTAATAGGTTTTTGTGTCTTTTCCTATAATGTAATTTACCCTTGTCTGCCTCTTCCTTTCTCAGTATATTTTCTTAGCTCAGACTAATCCACTTACTTAGATCCATTTAACCCACTTGATTAAAATTTTTTTTTATCATTACATCAAAATCAACTTATATCCACCCCCTTTATGTATACTCCTTTAACAAGGTACAATAACAATACAGTTCTCAAGAGTTGCAAGTGTCATCTTCCCTTGTAGGGGTGTAAACATTTTGCCCTTATTAACAACATATTGTATCTTTCTGTCCCATTTGCCTTTTTATGTCTCTCTTGAATCTTGTACTTGAGGATCAAATTTTTTGTTGAGCTCTGGTCTTTTTATCAGGAAGGTTTGGAAGTCCCCTATTTCATTGAATATCCATCTCCTTCCCTGAAGAATCACACTCATTTTCGCTGGGTAGTTAATCCTTGGCTCCTTTTCCTTAAGGAATATCATGTTCCATGCTCTATGGTCTTTTAACGTATAGGCTGCAAGGTCCTATGTAATCCTGACTGTGGTTCCATGATATTTAAATTGTTTCTTTCTGGCTGCTTACAGTAATCTCTCTTTAATCTGGTAATTTTGGAATTTAGCTATTATATTCCTTGGCATTTTCAATTTGGGATCTCTTTCAGGTGGGGAGCGGTGGATTCTTTCTATAGTTATTTTACCTTCAGGTTCTAGGACTTCAGGGCAGTTTTCCTTTATGATTTCCTGAAGGATATTGTCCAGGTTCTTTTTTTCATCATGATTTTCAGGTAGGCCTATGATTTGTAAATTGTCTCTCCTGGATTGATTTTCCAGGTCAGTTGTTTTACCCATGAGGTATTTTATGTTGTCATCTATTTTTTTTCCCTTTTTTTGTTTCTGTTTGACTGATTCTTGCTCTCTCATAGAATCATTAGTTTCCATTTGTTCCATTCTAATTTTTAACATATTGTTTTTTTCTGTTAGATTTTGTACTTTCTTGTCCAATTGGTCAATTGTATTTTTAAGGAATTTGTTTTCTTCAGTGTACTTTTTTTCTAGTTGGCCAATTGTGTTTTTTAGGGACTTGTTTTCTTCGGTGTACTTTTTTTCCAATTGGCCAATTGTACTTTTTAAGGACTCCTCTACCTCTCTCATTTGACTTTTAAAATCCTTCTTGAGCTCTTCTAAGAAGGCTTTTTGAGCTTCAGAACAGTTCATATTTGATGTTGCAGATGTGGGTTTGTTGACAATGTTGTCCTCTTCAGAGTTTCTGTCTTGATCTTCACTCTTCTCATAATATGAATTTATCGTACATTTCTTTTTACTCATGGTGTTTCTTTATTCCCTGGCCTTTAAAGAGATTATGCTCTCCTGCTGGGGAGCAGAGGGCACTGACCCAAGCTTCTTGTGTTGGGAGCCTAGGTCTTGGTCACTGACTTTGTGTGCTGGGCCTCTTTTGCTGGCAATTGGAGGCTGTAGGGTTGTGGCAGTTTACCTGGTGTTGGACTGGAATCAGCAAGGCTGGGACTTTCAGGCAAATCTAGGTTGCCTGCTTTTCCTTTCCTTTAGCTTTGTTCAGCTCCTTTTAGATGGGTGCTGCCAGGTGATTATCTGCCTAGGGCCCCTTGCAGTGTTGCCTACCTTAGTTCTGTTGAGGCACTGGGAGATTCCTTTGCTGTAGAATGCTGAGGCACCTGGTGGTTTTCTGAGCTGGTTTCCACCAATTCCCCCGCCCTCACTGAGGCACTCAGAGGTCCAGCTGTTGGTGTTTGCCTGCTCGACCACCTGGCCTTGGGATCTCCTCCTGGTTGGCAGTTGGAGGCTGTAGGGTTCTGACAGCTTATCTGGTGTTGGGCAGGAATCAACAAGGCTGGAACTTTTGGGCAACTCTAGGTTGCTTTCTTCAGCTCCTTTCAGATGAATGCTGCAGGGTGCTTATCTACCTGGAGCCCTTTGTAGTGCTGCTTCCCTTATTTTTGCTGAGGCACTAGGAGACCCATTTGTTGTAGAATGCTGAGGCACCAAAATCTCCTCCTTGTGTGCTAAAGTGGGTCTTTCCACTAGCTGGCTGGGCGACTCCCGGTTCAGTACTGCTCCCCTTCCCCCAGGGTAAGAGGGGCCTTTTCTGTTAATCCCTCTAGCTACCTGGGCTACTGCACTGCTGTACCCCATCTTTCTTCTGGTTCAGCTGTTCCAGGGTTTTTTCTGGGGTGATATTTTCTGGGTTTTCAGAGGTTGATAGGGGAGGATGAGAGCAACTACCATCTTGGCTCCCGAAAGTGGAAAGTCCTCTAAATCAACTTTTTAAAAAATTACTTGATATATATGGATGATATCAAACTTTATGGCTCCACCTAAACTGCATTAAATAGCTTCCTCATCTGGTGGAATCTAGTGGAAAACTGAATGGAAAGAACACAGAACAATAACACCTATGTAATATCAATCTTAATGTACAGTTTCAGAACCATAAGATGGACCTTAATGCATTTGGAGAATAACCTAACAAACATCATTACAGTATTAAAGAAACACAGAGTCCATTGCTCCAAGACAAATATAGAAAATGAATACTTCCTTGCCAAAAAGTAGAAAGAGGTTTGACAAGCATTCTCAGAGCACATGATAAACAAGTAAAAAAAAAATCCTACAGAAAGACTTTTGGAACAAGCCTACAGCACTTCACCAAACAATAGTAAAAGCTGATTATAGGTACATACCATTGATTTGTCAAGTGTTATTGAAACTCAAATGGAGCCTGCAAAACAACTAAGATTCAAAAATGAAATAAAGTTCTGCACGGGCAAAATCAGCAATCATTTTGTCTATGAAGAAGCATTGAAAATTTGAATGAGTCATGTGTTTGTTTGTGGAAGTGAGAGGGGGAAAGTTGTGTGGAAATTCAGACCAGGTCATTGCCATCAGGAATTACAGAAGAGTTAACTTTAAGGAACCTGGATTTTGTGATCAGTGTGAAATATGCAAGCAAATGGCAGAAACTCTGCAAAACAATCACTGTCAGTTATGCAAATTTAGCACCTACATATACCTAGAGAGATAAAAAAAACATGGCTAGAATTATACTTCAGAGGCTTGCTGTCTTTCATGGATTGACAGATGACAAATCCCCATGCTACATATATAGTTCTTAAAATATATTGGAGAACCTGGTGAGTAAACTCTATTGGAACCAGAATATTCTCAGCATGAAATCTTGCCCATAATCACTCAGGCACAACATCAATACATAAAAGCTTAAGAAAAATATTTTAATTGATGCCATCATACCAAATACTTTTAATCTCCAAGTTATAGGTTATGAAAAGCTGTTGAAATACAGCATATCTCCAAACTCTTAGTGCAAGTAAGTTTTAATAAGTTGGAAGTGCAAATGCTACAAACTGACAAAAAACATTTCGAAAATTAGTTGTTTAGAATGTTTGTGTTGATAGATTTCTTTTTAAAATTTAACATAATTACTACCTTGTATACGTATCACTCTAGTCCATTTTTGAACTTTGTAAAAATTTCCATCTGCTGCTCAGTGATTGAAAGAAATTCATTTGTAACCATAGCCTTAAGACCATCAAAAAATAAGGTTTTGATGCATTCATGAGAGTTTTGGTGGTTCCTCACAAGAAAAGGTTTAATGGAGATAAATCAGATGATTGAGGTGGCCAAGCAAGAGGACCTCTTCTACCGATACATCACTCTGAGAAAGTGTCATTCAGAAAATGAAATTAAAATAAAAAACTCATTATCGAACATTCACAAAAATACATAAGTATAAAAGAAATTTAAATAATTAAACTTTGAAATAATATTTTTGTGTACTTGTAGCTTTTATATTGCTGAAGTTATTAAAACTTAAAACTATATAAAGACTTTTGAGACACTCTGAATAGAAAGGAAATAAAAAACATGTGGAAACAGAATGAAGTACATAGCCTCCCTCTCCTCTGTTTTAGTTGTACTCAGGATGCTTTCAGTGAGCTTAGAGAGGATGAGCTCATGTCCTAATAAAGAGCAGTTATTTTATCCACCTATACAATTACCTATAGAGTATTAAATGTAGAAGAATGATGGCAAGATAACGACTTGTTCCAGGACTATTTCTATCTGAACTGCATAGAGGAAGGTGTGAATGAGATGAAAAAATAACAATGTCTGACTTTATATAGCACTTTAAATTTTATAAAGCTCTTTTTATCATTATTTCATATAATATCTATGGGTATTGAGTCATATTGAACTTATGGTTAAGCAAAACATCCAAGTCTTTTTCTGCCTGAATTGGTATCAAAACAGATCTTCCTCCATCCTGTACTTTCATATATTTTTAACCTAAATGTAATATTTGACATTTATCCCTGTTAAGTGTCACTATTTTAGCTTTAGGCCAACATTCTAGGTCTTGAGATAATTTTGAATCTTATCTCTTCCAAATATGTTTTATTTATAAAATTTAGAAGCATACTTTGAAAGCCTTCATTCAAGTCATTTTAAAAATGTTGAATTGGATATTACAATGGACAATTCCTGTGCCATGCCAGTAGTGATCGCTTTCCAGGTTAGCATCAATACATTATTCATTGCTCTTTGGATTTGGTCATTTAACTAACACTATTAACCTGTCTTTAATGTACTATTACCTAGTTCATCCGTCTTCAGTGTTATTAGTAATTGTTATCTAATGCCTTAATGAACTCAAAATAGACTGTGTCAGTGGCATTTCTCTAATCTCCCAATCTAATAACTTTATATTAAAAAAGTTCATTTAGCATGTCTTATTTTTTATTAACCCATATGGGCTATCAATGATTACTACATTCTTTTCTCAGTATTCAAAAATTCAATAATTTAATTAAACAATTTTTAAGTTATCGACATATTTATTTGGTATTTATATAATTTTAATTTCATTTTTATTCTTCTTTAGAGACCAAATATCCATATTTTACCCATACTAGAAGTGCAGTGGCCATTCATTGGACTGATCCCACTGCTGAAGCTTTGACCTGTTTCCAGCCTGGGTTGGTTTTGCGTACATTGGGCAGCCTGGTGGCCCCACTCCCTCTGGCTCATCATATTGGTGCCAGATATAGTATAGATACCTAATCAGCTTTAACTCTATTGCAGTTCAGAAACCCTGAACTCAAGTCATCCACCAGCCTCAGTTTCCCCAGTAGCAGATATTATAGGGATGGATTGCCTTTGTCTTTTATTTTATTAAATTTTATTTTTAATAATCAAGCATTTGTTTCCACTCTCACTTACCTTTTTATCTGCACTGGAAAAAGAAGAACAAAACCTTTGTAACAAATATGCATATTCAAGAAAAACAAATTCCCATGTTGGCCGTATACAAATTTATGTCTTGTTCTACATATTTAGTTTATCACTTCTCTGTCAGGATACCACTTTCATTTTAAAATGTATTCTCCTCCATTGCTTACCCAGTGAGCCATCTTTTGTAACAAAGAATATGAAAGAAAGAAGAAAAAGTATTTCAGGAAAAATTAACCAACACTCCAATCCAGTGTGATAGCATATATAATATTATATCCCTATTGTTGCCCATTTTTGCTAAAGGAAATAAGTGCATTTTCTCATCTCTCTATGATCAAGCTTCTTAGTTATCATGATTCCATACTCCTCAGTTCTTTTTGTTATTGGTGTTCTTTTCTTTTACATTGTTGTGGTCATTGTCAACAAACATTTATTAAGTGGCTATCATGTGCAAGGCACTAATAACAATAATAATAACAATGAAAACATCCCTCCCTTCTAGGAGCTTACATCTTACTAAACCATCTATTAAATAATCCATTTTAGAATTTGCCTGAGAATCAATGTAAGCGTCTGGTCTGTAGTTTTTATAATCTTTTCTCCTCCTCCCCTTTTAAAAATTGGAACATTTACTCATTTCTAGTATCATTACCACCTTTTACATTCTTATGATTTCTATAAAGATATAGCAAAAAGTCTGAGAATTTATGCAGTCTAGGTTGTAATTTGTTTGGGCTTCAAATTTTTAATTACGTCAAAGGTACTAGATATTTTGTGTTATACAGAGGAGAAAATAGGCATATAGATCAGCAATCCAGCCTCACAATTCTGATTTGGATGTTAGAAAGCCATCAAATTTATCAATTGGGAAGGAAAACAAAACAAAACAAAACAAAACAACTTAATACCTTGTAAGTCAGTAAACAGACAGATCATAAAGCTATAATATTTTAATACCACAAGAAAACATGTTTAGCTTTGTAAAGACCATCTCTTGTTATAGGAAATGGTTTAAGAGTCTTCAAAAGGAAGCATGTAGGCCTTTTTAAGAAAATAGTTTGTAATCATTTACCTTGAATGACTAATCCTGAATCAGAGACCAGCTGGGGATAGTGACATTTATGCATATGACCTTTAAAAGATTGTGCAGTACCTCTGGAAAAAGCAGACAGAAAAAAGAAGAGGAAATAATTGACTCATAGTCTTAGAGGTCTGGTAGATGAAGCTTAATATGGGAGAAACACAATAATTTTAGAGTATTCAATACTCAAAGTGAACAGCAGAGAAGGGATGAGAAAGAAACAAAACCTTTAGTCTAACTAGTAGCTGAGTATGTGGTGGGACAGATGGGGCAGGGAATCACAGTTTTCCCTGCCATTACTCTAACTTTCTGAAAGTTTTAGAAACTTAATATTTTTTCTCACTCAATTATGTAAATTTCCCTTATTTTTAATTTTTTTCTGAAAAATGCTCTACTGGGAGTATTTGACAGTTTGTGTGGTTAAAATGCATATTAATATTTCTATTGAGTTCATAACCATTATGGTCTAGTGTGTAAATACATACCAAGGGACATTTTAAAATGTGCATTGTCATAAAATGCATATTTAAGGTCTTTCCATGTACATAAATTGGACCTAATAGATTATAAAAGCTCCAGTGGAGCCATTTGGGTCTTTTGAAAACACATTTTAGGGCCTCGTTAAAATGAATACTATTTACATGTTAAATTCTAACTACTTAGTTTTTGCTTTAGAAATTTGGGCTGAATATGTATTTTTAAAAAACTAGGTTAAGATAATATGTCAGTAGTTGAGAATTAACTTTCTTATATTTTAATTTCAAATACATTATTTTATGTTTATGGTTTCAGTTTTTTTTTAAATTTCTACAAATTCTCAAACAATAATAGAGAGGATAAAAATTCATTATAGACCAAATGTAAATTTTAATTACTTTCTACAAAGTCTCTCCTGCTGGGACTAGGTCAACATGCTAAGCTTTACAATTAAAGGCAATATTTTTTAGTTTTATGTAAAAGATGTGAAAAAACATATTAATGGGAGCTTATTAATTTTGTTAATGCTGGTAATTATTAACATAGGCAGTGACTTTTTCTTGAAGTATACATATATTTGTACATATGTATGATATATATGCATATATATATACTTATATGATGGCCTAAAATTTATTCATCACTACACATCAGCGGGTGCTTTTCATTATAAGTTGGTTAGAAGTGAACATCATGTTTTGCTAGTTATATAATTTCTATTGCTTTTGGTCTGAGCACATCAGATAAGTAAATAAAGGGAAAGTCACCTTTAGGCCATCACCTATAACATAGACTGAGGCTGGACCTGTCATTTCATGAGAATAGAGAACTTCTGAATAAGGAAACTCTCTTTACTAATGTAGGTAGGCACCTTTCCTATAACTCACGATCATAGAGAGTTTCATGGAGCAGTTAGAAGTTATTTGGCCAAGATCACATAGCCACACTCAAGGACTTGAAAATAGGTCTTCTATGTTCTGGGGTCGATTGTCTACCCACTATGTCAGGCTGCTTCTTTATATAACATATGCATTACTGTTTGTGTTTTTCACATCACATTTTTTTAAAGATAATTTTTTTATTTTGTTCTCCTATTAAAGTCCTGGTGCTTAATTGTGGCATGGAAGTGACACTGAGTTATGAAGATAATGGTAGTAGGGTGCAAGCTGTGGTAGGGTAAATTCTACCAATTGCGAAAGTATCAGACTGAATCCAGTGAAATCCAAAGAACAACCCAACCGAAT
This sequence comes from Vombatus ursinus, assembly GCF_900497805.2. Taxonomy (NCBI): domain Eukaryota; kingdom Metazoa; phylum Chordata; class Mammalia; order Diprotodontia; family Vombatidae; genus Vombatus; species Vombatus ursinus. The sequence goes on from NW_020949613.1 coordinate 18,174,784, forward strand.
TTAGAGAGGCCCATGTTGTCCACAGGGCAGTCAACTTTTCAACTATAGCAACTCATAGAGACCGTATGCTAGGCACAGAGGCCCTGCAATCTATTTAGTAATGCTTGTAGGCATGGCATGTCATTTACCATCAAACCTGTGGGCATAATTCAGATTCTGTGGGCCAACTTTTCCATCCTACACTGTTCCAGAGGAACCCTAATGAGGAATCAGTCATTGGCTATAACAATTATGGTAATAGTAATAATTTCTCCTCCAGATCCCAGTCTTCCACTTAGTTTGAATAGAGGAAGAAAACCATGTTGCTATCACTGAAATGCTGGGGAAATTCCCAGAACTGGCACAAGAACTCAGCTGTTGACAAGGCATTCAGCCCATTTCTGAGACCTTTGAGGATGCATCTCATATGCGACATGTGACATGAAAGTTCATGACTATAGACACTATGCAATTTGTTTAACCTTCTAGACCTCAGTTTCTGCATCTGTAAAAAGAAGGAAGTGGATTTTTTAGCCTCAGAACTCCCTTCCAGTTGTAGGCCTATGATCCTATGAAAAATTTCTCATGTAAATCCAAGGTGACCATTTCATAGTGAATTTTAAGCTTTTGCTCTCTTTTCGAATACCCCATATAGACATGTTTTAAATAATTATGTATTGAATAAGTGTTAGTAATAACTGAAATGAAACATGAAATTGTTGTTAAAGAGCTGAACTAAGAGTCAGGGAAACTTGAGTTTGAACTTCATCTAAGACATTTATTTAGCACGCAATCCTGGCTAGGTCATTTAACTTCAGTTTCTTCATCTGTAAAATGGGGAGAATAAATGTAGTGCTTATCTCACAGGGTTATGGTGAGGATCAAATAAAATAAAGTATGTAAAGTATTTTGCAAACCTTAAAGTTATATGTATACATAAGATTTTTGTTTTTATTTTTATTTCCCACAATGCACTCTAATTGTTTACTGTAATATACAGGCTTCATTTTGTTATGCTTCACAGATATTGTGTATGTGTTTTTAAGAAATTGAAAGTTTGTGGCAACCCTGTGTCAAGCAAATCTATTTGTGCCATTTTTCCAATAACATGTACTCACATCGTTTCTCTGTATTACATTTTGGTAATTCTCACAATATTTCAAACTTTTTCATTTCATTCATTATATCTATTATAGCGATCTGTGATCAGTGATCTTCGATGCTACTGCTGTAATTATTTTGGGACACTACAAACTGCACCTATAGAAGATTGCAAACTTAATTGATAAATGTTGTATGTGTTCTGACAACTCCACCAACTGGCAGTTCCCCCATTTCTTTTCCTCTCCTTGGGCCTCTCTCTCTTCCCTGAGATGCAGCAATATTGAAATTAGGCCAATTAATAACCCTACAATGGCTTCTAAGTGTTCAAGTAAAAGGAAGAATCAATTGATGTGGTAAACTTCATTGTTGTCTTATTTTAAGAAATTGTCACAGGCACCCCAGCCTTCAGCAACCACCACCATCATCAGTTAGTAGCCACCAACATCCTGGTAAGACCCTCCACCAGCAAAAAGATTATGACTTATTAAAGGCTCAGATGATGGTTAGCATTTTTTAGCAGTGAAGTATTTTTAGTCAAAATATGCACATTTTTCTTTAAACATAATACTATTGTACTTAATAGACTACATCATATTATAAACATATATGCACTGAGAAACAAAAAAAAATTCTTATTTTTTGCTTTATTGTGGTAGTCAGAAACTGAGCCTACAATATCTCTGAGGTATACTTGTACACAGGATTCTCTCTTTTATATTAGGTAGAAATTAACGACAGTCTTATTAATTTAAAAAAATTAAATTAAGACAAGTGCTCTGAATCCTGCTGTGTATATTCCTTAGAAAATAACTACTCTTGTAAGCATATCCTATTCCCAACTAGATCAACAAATTAACACCTCTTCATAGTAGTCTACACCTTTCCTCACATAAGGCTGCCAGGTGTTTTAACAAGATGTGCTGAGAAATATGTTATATATTTTCTTCTAACCTGAAGAATCAATCAGAGCCAGCCTCCACATCTACTTCTCTGTATATGGTGAACACAAGCCTTGATAGAATCATAGAAACACAGAATATTAATCTGGAAAGGGCAGAAGACTATTAGAAAGTGGAATATAGAATGTCAGAGCATAGCTCACAGGATGTCCTCACAGATCAAATAAAGGAATGAACAAAGTTGGTTTCATTATGTGCACAAAAGCAAGAAGGAACACAATTTTATGGCATATTTGGTAATCTCATCTGATAGTGTTCATGATGGGCATAAAGATCACCATGAAGATAATTGCACTTTATGTACTGACATCTGTTTCAGTGGATGGAGGATACATCCCATGAAGAATGTGAGAGGATCCAGCCTAAATTAATATATAACTCAGTGCAATGAATAATAATAATGATAACAATAGCTAGGATTTATATAGCACTTTAAAGTTTGCATGTGTTTCACCTGTTTTATCTCCATGCAGTCATGGACATAGATGGATGCCAAAAAGAAGTTGGAAAATATAGTTCGAGATCAAGAAATGAAAGAGGGAAAAGGCTTGTAGACTCTTGAAAAATTCCACGCCCACACATAATTATTTTCTTCAAGGGGTGCTTTGGGAGGTATTGAACATGTATTCTGGACTAAGACCCAGTATTTTAAGTTCAATATTAGAACAAAACAAAACAACTATAAGTCATTAGGCAGTGAACGTGGAGTTGATTCATCTGAACTAAAATCTCTTGCATGCCTTACTCGTTATGATCCATTAGTCAGACTTCTGAGACCCTCCTCCCCCTCTGACCTCCCAAGTCCTTATGGTTGCTTTGTACTCAGGTGATGAGGAAGGGATGCTAACAGTCTGAGTCCTTACTCCCTTGATCCAACTAAGTCTTGGAATATCTCAATAGCTTTTAAGGAAAAACTAGCTTAACCTAGCCTGAATGGGGGAGAGCGGTTAAGACAACTCCTACCACAACATTTTTGTAGTGGTTCAGTTGTTTCAGTCCTGTCCAACTTTTTGTGACTCCATTTAGGTGCTGGATACAAGAGTGATTTGCCATTTCTTCCTCCAGTCCATTTTACAGATGAGGAAACTGAGGCAAACAGTTAAGTGACTTACCCAAGGTTACATAGTTAGCAAATGTCTGTGTCACCTAGCTACCACAACATAGAAAGCCCCAAATAGTATCATACACAAAATTGACTCTAAATAGGCAAGAAATGTCTGATTAATGACATAATTACTTGTCTTTGTGGTGTTAAATCATTGGAGAGAGGAAAGATCAAAATTATCATCACATTAGAAAAAAAGGCTCAAGATGAGAAAGTAAAAGCACATATAATAAAAGTAGCTCCCAATGTTAACTATGAAAATAGGAAATGAACAAAGGTATAAACCAATGTTTTTTACTCTATTACTATATCTTAGAGAAGTTAAAACTAATGCAAAACAATTATGCTGAAAGCCTCCATATCAGCCACATGATTCAGCATATGTGTTCTCCTTGTCAAGAAAAGAGACAGCAATCAAGAACAGTGGTTTACTTTATATACTCATTTATGAAACATCACATTGCAGATAATAAACAGCAGCACCTCCTCCAAAATACGTTAACAAATGTCATATGAAGTGATAATGAGCTTGTAGAGAATCCACTGTGAGAATCATCTAAGCTGCATCATCACATGCACATTTGTAGAAGAAACTATGAGGAAGACAATGTGAAATCAAATACAACAAACATGCTGGTGTTTCTATGTCAGCCTCTTCTCATCCATCATTCCTGGCAGTCAAATTCCTTTTTGATAGCGATTAGGTCTACTTAACTCTGCCCTCTCTAGGGTCAGAGGCAAAACAGTATACCTTGTACAATTCAAAATTTTCCAAATAGGAAGTTGGAGGTGTCAATTTTCAAGGGAAAACTCAGTTTTATATCAAGGGGATCCTGCCTAATTCACAAAAGAAAGTAGTTTCTTCTATCCTGTCAATATGACATGTCTCGTTATTTTGACTCTACCCAAAAGAAGTGGAGTGAATTTTTATCCCTGTTTTGCTGATTACAAACAGAAGATATCTTGGTTGTAATTATGATGTTGTCTAGGATGGCTAAGCTAGCAAACTCCTGACAGTACGTTCTGAGTAACCTACCTTCTTATACTTCCCTCAGTATAATCATTATCCACCTTTAAAAACCAGGACATTCCCTTTTGACCCAGCAATAGCACTCAGGTCCTTCTGACGACACTTCTGTCCACTATGCCATTTTGCCTTTCTCCACACAAAGATCTTGATTTTCAGACATAATGTTTTTGAAATCCATTAACTTAGAAAAATAAGAAAAAAAAATTCCCATATCTAACCCAGAGATCTGCTATAAAGAGTGTGCTGAACTGAATAATTTGCAGGACTTTTTCATTTTTAGTTTAGCTTTTGTTCCACATTCACTGTTCCAGAGCATTGGCTTCATGCCATCTGCAAAAGAAATGCATGAAATCAGCAAATGGCTAGATATGGTTAAAAAGAGCTAGGAATAATTATGAATTCAAAAGAGAAAATTAAAAGGTTATCTTTGGCCAGAATGCCAAAATTCAATACTATGTTTAATGTTCGTGGGACTACAAGAAATTTAGGATTTTTTTATTCATTGATTTAGTTGACATCTCCTTATGAAAAATAAGGACCAAATTAGGAATATATCACTCACCAATTGCTTTATGTTTGTTATCACTCACTCTGCACGTATATGTGTGTAACTAAGGATAAAGTACTAGATAGCTACATAAGAGTTAGTGTTAAAAAAAATAGGCTACCTTTTAGGTTTGGCAGTACCACAGTAAGTCTCACAAATGTTCCCATGAATAACTATTTTTTTACCCATATTTTTGGCATTTGGTTAATTGTCTTCATTTCACAGATTTTATTAAGAAAATAACTGTCAAGAGTATCTTCAGTTCAATAATGAACATATCAATCTATCTATCACAGATCCAGTCCCTTTCCCCTATATATCTATAAATATACATGGATATATATGTGCTTTAAATGTGACATTTAAAAAGTTCAAGAGACATAATTTCTAGGTAATTATTTTATTAATAATGCTAGCATATTACCAATAAAATGGGTCAGTGACACTTTCAAATGGCAAAGATGAATAATGGTGTTGGACTCACAGTTTATATGCCCTTAGAAGAGTAGGTGTTCCTGAGGGTGGCAATCAAAGCTGGTTGGTTAACAATTAACGAGAGAGAATGAATATTACAATGAGAGGTGGATTTATTCTAATGAGGGCCTGGGGGATTTAACTTTTATCAAGTCATTTACTTCCAAATCAACCCCAGCCTCAGGGAACTCTAGACAAAAGATCTATATCCCCCACCCAAGCCTGAGCAGAACACAATGGACTGGGAATTTCACCTTAGATTAAATTCCTTGTAGAGTTGTATGGGGTAGCAATATCTAGATTAAGAAGAATGTTAATCCTATCTGCTATTATCAATCCTTTGGAGGCTGAACCTTGAAATGAAGACTTTAGAAAAAGGAGAACTTGGGATTTCTCTAAAGCATTGGTTATTAATAATAATTTATCTCATTTATGCATATATAATATATATGTATGTATGTATACATATAATCTGCTTGCTGGATATTAGTATACACATAACCACACACACACATACACACACACACATATATATATGTACATTCATATTTATGTATCTATGTATTATCTATTTCTATACCTATCTCTTTATAAAGGTAAGGGACTGGACCTGTGACTTCATTAGAACTAGGAAATCTTCAATGAGGAAATTCCCTCTACTGATGTAGGTTGGCATCTTTTCCTCACTTATGGTGTTAGTTACCTAGATCATTGGCATCAAACTCAAATGGAAACTGGGACCACTAAATCATACTTAAACATCCACACATATTGACTTAAAAGACCACACATGTTAACATCTATACACATACATAAACATATATACATATATACGTTATTAATATTAATATACCAACACATTAAAATCAGATAGGAACTACATTTTAATCTGGTTTGGGCCATGCTTGGGAATGTTGCAGGCTGCTAGTAGCCCTCAGGTCATATGTTCGATACCCCTGACCTAGATCATTGAGAAGTAAAGAACCTTGTGTAGACACAGCTAGTATGTGTCAGAATCAGAACTTGAACTCATGTTTTCTTCATTGTGAGGTCAACTCTTTGGGCACCATGTCATGCTACCTCAATAGCCATATTTTCATAAAACATGCTTTACTTGTATTTGTAAATAAAAGAGCTCACATTAGTCCTACTTTCATTTGCTTACCGGAAACAGTAATGAAGAAGCCTGAAACTTGATTGTTAATTCATATTTATAATGCCTACACTTTGTAACTTAGAATTCTTAGCTCTCCAGAGTGTGATTCTTAAATCAGCTGCAGTCATCAAGGCATAATGAGCTACATTGCAATCAAAGTCAGGAAAGACTTACTCTTATATTAAGAACATAATATTACTCATCAGTTCATATTTGAATGCCCAAAGGATGCGTAGCATTCCCAACCTCTATGCTTTTGTTTATGCCATTTCATTTACTTATGATCCTTCACTTTGGTCTCTATTTGAGTCCTAATATTTCTTTAAGACCAGCGCAAATTTCACCTTCTGTGTGAAGTGTTTTTCTGTAGTTTTGCATTCATACAAGCTATCCCCGATTTCAGGAGTATACTCCCTCCTCATCTCCACCTTTCAGAATCCTTATTCTATATCCCTATAAATGCTGGTTGCCTTGCCTTATTTTCCTTAAAGACTTAAATTTAGATGCCACCTACTTGGTCAAGCCTTTCTAATTTCCCTAGTTATTAATACTGTCTCCCTCTATTCTCAAATATTCTTACAGCCCTCTGAGACCTCATTTTGCCTTTCACTTCCTTTTTGAATTATTCTTATATGTCTTATATGTGTTCATATAAGCTAAATCCTTAGTGCACTGCACCCACCCTCCACCCCAAGATCCTTAGTGGCTATGGCTATGTAGTATTTGTCTTTATATTTCCAAAACCTAACATAAGACATAAGCATTGTAAACACTTAATAAATCTGTGTTTAGCTGAATTCCTTCTTTAATTTAGCCTATAGTCATCTCGCCCTCCTCTCTTATCTTACAGTACTCATCATTTTGAGCACTCATTTAGAAATTATCACATGCTACCATGTATTGTAGAGCAGTGTGGTAAAGAAGATAGAGGATCTACTTCAGACACAAGACCTGTGTTCAGATTTTGCCCTTGTCGCGTACTGACCATGTGAACGTGCACATACATCTTAGCATCCAAGGTATCAGTCTTAAGTTATAACAGATGAGTTATCTATATTCATCAACAGGGGCAGTATCTACCCCAGATGTCTTCTCAAATCATTGGAATTATAATCCCAATATTGTTACTTTTTAAAAATGTTTGTGTCCCATCTCCTTTTGTGGTTTAGTCATTTCAATCATTTCCAACTTTGTGTAACCTCGTTTGGGGTTTTCTTGGCAAGGATACTAGAATAGTTTGACATTTTCTTCTGTTGCTCATTTTACAGTTGAGAAACTAAGGCAATCAGGGTTAAGTGACTTGCCTAGGGTCACACAGCTAGTAAGTGTCTGAGGTTGCATTTGAACTCACAAAGATAAGTCTTCCTGACTTCAGACCCAGCACTGTATTTACTGAGCCACCTAGCTACCGTCATCTCCTTAATTAGGTGGTAATTAGACAGCTTGGTGGCTCATTGGATAGAATCCTCCTGAGTTCAAATTCAGCCTAAGACACTTACTAGCTCTGTAACTCTGGGCAGGTCATTTAAACTTGTTTGCCTCAATTTCCTCATCTGTCAAATGATCTGGAGAAGGAAATGGCAAATCACTCCAGGATCTTGGCCAAGAAAACCCCAAATAGGGTCACAAAGAGTCAGATATGACTGAAACAACCGAACAAAGTCTTTTGAAGTCAGGAATTGTATCTTATACTGCTTTGTCTCCCCACACCTTATTATAATGCTTTTCCACTATGGCATAGTTGATAGAACACTGGACTTGGAGTGAGGAAGAACTGAGTTCTAATCCCACTTGGTCTCTTACTAGCTGTGTGACCCTTGCTTGGCAAGTCACATCATCATCATCATCATCATTATATCTAGCATTTAAAGTGTTTGAAACACTCTAAAAATATTATCTCATTTGCTCCTCATAACAACCCTGGCACATAGGTACTATTGCAATCCACATTTTATAGATGAGAAAACTGAAGTAGATGAAGTTTATGTGACTTTTCCAGATCACCCAAATGGTAAGCATCTGAAGCTGAAGCTGAATTCAGGTCTTCTGAACTTCAAGTCCAGTGCTCTATCCACTGTACACTTAGCATTTAACCAATTTTAGTTTCAGCTTCCTCATCTGTAAAATAGAGATAATGATAACATCTACCTCCCACATTGTTGTAAGGAGAAAATGAGATAATATCTGTAAAGTACTTAGTAAACTTTAGAACACTATGTAATAACTAGCTATTATTATTACCACTACTACTAGTAACCAACTAATCTTTTTTTGATGATTAAAGAACTGAATGGTGTATCATCTTAAACATTTGGAGGGTTTAATGTGAATAACTTGGTTTTTATGGAGGCAGGAAACCTAAGAAAGCATCACCATTTTCATGCTGAGATATTTTACAAAATGAAAACTCTGATTCTTCTGACCACAGTCTTGAGAAGTTTTTTCAGATGGGGCCACCATTGAAGAACTTAAGCCAGTGATAGAGTAAAAGATCTTGGAAAACTTGACGGTTTTTCATTGCCCAGTCAAGTGATAGGGGAAAATTCCCTGCCCATCTAGACAGCTCAAGTAAGGGATATGTTGGAGAGAGCCACTCAGAGATAGTAAGTCATTAAACCCCTATCATATTCACCCTGGAGAGGCTGCAGGGAATATATTTCCAGAGCTGTCATTCTCATAGCATTCTCAGGTAGCAACTGGGATAAGTTGAGTCATTTCTCTGTGAGGAGTATCAAGTTTCCTGTTGTCTCATTCACAAAATGAAGCAAAAAAAAAAAAGTTTGAAAAAAGAAGTGAGATTTTATTTCTGACTCTGCAGTTTGGCAATAGTACTCCATAATACATTAATGGTCAAACTACTTTAAGATTCCATTGTAAAATCTGGAAACAGTTCTAAATCTTCAGCCTGACAAACTGACAAACAAACCCAAACCAATAATAAAAAACACTCTTTTTTGAAGTACAGCTTACTTCAATTTTTGTGATGTAATTTTGAATATTTCATAGGTTATGACAAATTCAAGTGTTGTTGAAAAGCTGTAACTCAAGAAAACATGTCTTTGAAATCTTAGCTGATCATTAAAAAATCCTGCAGTGGTTTTCATGACCAACTTTAGATTTGTCTTGAGAATAAAAGGCTCAAGTTGAAGTGGAGTAAAATAAGAAGGTAGAGAAAGAGAAGGAAAGTGTTCCTATCCATAAACTCCAAGACTCACATTGCTCTTCCAAATCATCTCTAGATCCCTAAATAGCAACTAGGACCCACAAGTAGGAATTGTAGAGGAAGAGATGAGCAGGAAGACCAGTTGATAGAGAAGGAGAGAATCTATACTAGATTAGAAAGCAGAAACACGGGGTAGCTAGGTGGTGCAGTGGATAGAGCACTGGCTCTGAAGTCAGGAGGACCTGAATTCAAATCCGGCCTCAGACCAAACACTTGACACTTACTAGCTGTGTGACCTTGGGCAAGTCACTTAACCCCAATTGCCTTTAAAAAAAAAAAAGAAAGAAAGAAAAAATTCAAGGATAGCTGGGGAGCTGGGCGTTTGTCTGATGCAACCTCATTCTCCAAAGTCATGTTCTTTTTATTGCAATAACTTTTTTTTTACCCTACTTATGGGTCCTAGTTGCTATTTAGGAATCTAGAGATGAGCTGGGCTAATATAAACCAAATGTTGTTTTAGCTACACTGTGCCAAGGAGCTAAATGGCTAATCAAATTGTAGATTACATCCTGGTACTATGAATTCTAGGACTGAACTCTGTAGCCATACTGATCTTGTTTTTGTACGGAATTGGAAATTGGAATGTGGAATCATACAATATGGAATTGTATTGGAAAAAGTGGACTGGTAATTCTGACTTAGAAATCTCTGGACTATATGGGAATTATTTTTTTAGATAATTTTTTTTTTTTATAATAGGACTTGCTATTAGGAGAGACATCGGAGAGCAGGTCTTAGAATCAGGAAGGACCAACTCTGACACACACAGGCTATGTGACCCTGTGCAAGTCACTTAACATCTCAGTGCCCCAGGAAACTATTTAATTATAATAGCTAATATATATGTGCATATAGTGTTCACTATGTGACAGGCACTGTGCTAATCACTTTATAACTATTATCTCATTTGATCCTCACAATAACCCTGGCAGATTATTATTGCTATTATTATCATCCCCATTTTACAGATGAGGAAACTAAAGCAAAAAGAAGTTAAGTGACTTGCCTAGTGTCACACAGCCAAGCATTGTCTAAGGTCAGATTTAAACTCATATCTTTTTGACTTAAGGGACAGTGCTCTATCTCCTGTGTCATTTAGCTACCTCCAAGTAGTTTATTTCCAGGAGCTCCATGGATTGATGAAATCACAGTCCACTTGCCCCCCTCAAAATTTGTTTATGTCCAATCATTGCATGATTTATATTACTATGTGTACTCCCTCCTCTGCTGCAGATTGTAATTCCTCTCTATTTTAGTAGAAAGTCTTCATTACTGAAATAATTCATCACCTGTTGACCAACTAACATCTCTGCACTTATTTAGGCTGGTCCTCAGATGATAGACATTCAGTTAATTGTCAAAGCTATCCTGGAGGGCTTTCTAGCTTGTTAGGACCTGTCATGGTTCACATTTTGCTGACATAACCTTCAGTACCTAGGGTCCTTCCCCCCACACACACCTGTATACACTATAATGAAGTATCAATATAGGAAACTGGTGGAAGTTTTAATCTATTACATTAACTTAATCATTTTTGTGATCTGGAGCTACTAATATATTTATTCAATTCCTTTGTGACTTATTTAAGAAATTTGATAGGAACTGATCTTGCAAAAATTATTTTATTACATTTTCTCTCATACTGCCCATGGAGACAAAATTGAATTAGGTTCATGTCACAAGTGAAATTAGGTGAGTAATCTTGGTTCCATGCCATTTAGTTAAAAGAATTATGAACATTTTAAGACATGAATAGACTTTTTTTAGAAGGATAATAAAGTCCCTCTGAGATCTCAGCTATTCAGAGCATTGCTACTGCTTGTCTCTGAACAGGGGTTTGTAATAGACCTTTGGTACAAGTTCATTTTGAGATTTTACAAAATAAACCAAGTCCAATCTCCTTAGCACAGACACTGTATTAGTAAGTTTTCTGGCATAGAGTGGAAAGGGCAAATAGTCTTGGGGAAAGGCGACCTGGGTTCAAGTGCTGATGCTTACTAGTTTTTACCATGGGAAAAAAAATTCACCCTTTCTGAGCCTCAATTTCCTCATCTGTAAAATGAGGACAATATTACTTGAAATATTATGCAACTTGTGAGGAAAGGGCTCCATTAACCTTAATGCACTACATCACTGTGAGTTATTATTATTTCCATAGCACTTCTAACTCCCCAAAATACTTTAATCCATTGTCTCATTTTAAAACATTCTTAAATTATTAACCTAATATCACATATCTAGTTAAAGCATAGGAGGACTAAATTCTAGATTTTGACTCTGGCTCTCAATTTCTTTTCCACTAACACACATTGCTGTACTTGATACCTTGACTTGGGTCTATTTTTTTATGGGCACATTTTAAAAATTCTGAACTTAACCAACACACACAAAAAAGAGTGTTTTCTATACAAAGCAGAGCACAAAAAGAGAATATAATTTTTGCTTTTTTAAAGGATATAACAAATTCAACTCATTACTTCCAAAACTGTTCTGCTTGTCTATGAATTTTTCTGAACTACCTTCTGTACTCCTCTTTGGACTTACTAAAATGTTTCAATGTTATGACAAGCAGGTAGATTTCAGAAAAAACCTTGGAAAGACTTACATGAACTGATGCAAAGTGAAGTGAGCAGAACCAGGAGAACATTGTATACAGTAACAGCAATATTGTGTGATGATCAACTATGATTGACTTAGCTCTTCTCAGCAATACAATGATCCAAGATAATTCAAAAAACTCATGATGGAAATGCTATCCATATCCAGAGAAAGAGCTGATAGAGTCTGACTGCAAATCAAATTTTCACCTTTTTTTGATAGTTTTTTTTTCCTTTTGTTCTGTTTCTTCTTTTACAACATGACTAATATGGAAATATATATTTACATCATTGCACATATATAACCTATATTAAATTGCTTACCATCTTAGGGAGAAGGGAGAAAATGTGGAACTAAAATTTTTATTTAAAAAAAAGAATGTTAAAAAAAGTTTGATTAAAAAAAAATGTTTCAGTGTTGGCCCAGATCCAGTACATAGTTGACCATCAATAAATTTTGTTGAATTAAGTTTGAATGCAGCTCATCAGCTTTTGAAGAGTTATCCTATTCCTCTGTCTATTCAGTTGTCACATTGTACTAATCATTGTCATTTATTCTTAATTGATATCCTCATTATCATTACCATCAATCAAACATATATCAAGCACTTACATGGTACTAGGTACTTAACAATGTCAAATTTGGATGATAGATTCTATTTTATTAGTCAAAAAGAAATTGTATATGGGAAAATATTTTGTCCTGTAAATTAAAAAATAATGTATGATAAAAGGCACATCTATGTGACCAAACTTTGTCTCTGGACTTGGTTGTGAATTAGGGTTTCTTTTTCACTCTAACCTACTAGATTTCATTTTACCAGGTCAGATGTTAGGTTTTAAAGTACTCCCACCCAACCTCTGTATGGAACATAAACCTAGTGGTGAGCTTAGCTGCCCATGATTCTGATAAATTGGTCTAGATTAAAATCCCTTTCTGCCTTTTATCTTTGCTATATATACTACACTGGGGAGGTGTACATGGTGATCACCAGCATTCAGGCCTCAACTACATCTCTGTTTCCACACTTGCCTGAATGACTCTCTTATACCTTCTCCCCTCTCCCTTGAAATATGTTCTCAGAATATAATCTCACTTTAATCTAATCTCAGTATAGAAATAATCTTACTAATCTTTGCTTCTCCCTCTATTCTGCTGTGCTCAGTAACAAGTCATAGATTGGTTGTGATATAAGTTTGTGGAAAGAGTTCCTTTCACTGATGAAATTGCTTATTTTCACATATCTTTCATATGTATGTATGTATGTATGTATATATGTGCCTGTGTGTGCCTGTGTGTGTGTATCCTCTTACCTTCACCTAGGATCACCCTTCAATATTGTCTTTGGGAGCTGTTTTATCACATTTTTAAAGACATTTCTCAGGATATGCCAAAGCTTTGCTCTTATAGTGTTTAACAACATTTCCAATACAATACATTAATCCTAATTTTAAACTTCCATGCTATAGTTTTTTTGTGTTTTGTTTCACTTTTGGGCAAAGTGGGAGAGCTAATTCTCATTTTTTGCCTTCTTTTTCTGAGGCTGAACTTAAAAGCAACCTCAAAACATTTCTCCTTCCCCACAGAAATGGAGCTTTCACAGATACTCTATTCCTGACTCCCCACTGTAATTATGTAATTAACTTCCCTCTTCCCCCATTTTAATATCATTGCTTGAATGTACTCAGATGTGCTTACCTTTGGCCTGTATGTGGTAAAAGTCTCATACAGTCAATTTTTTTATTTAACATTTTTACATTGTTGTTTTTGTTCTCTGTATTTTCAATATGACCTAAGATTATACTGCCTTAGAGAATGGGGGTTTGCATTTTTGTAGTGCTCATGGTAGAGTGTTTAATATTGTGCCTCTTCATATTAGGCACTTAATAAGTATTTTTGATGATGAAGATGAATGATTCTAGCCTTGCATTCTTCTACTTACTTATTACCTGCTCCTTTCCTTTGAAACTTTTTCTAATTCTCTGAGTATTTGGCTTGGGGAATCCAGGATTATTCTTTAAGAAATGTTCTTCAGGGTATTTGCAAACATAGCTGTATGTAGTAAGTTGCAGAACAGAGGATCTAATCTTTTTTTTTTCCTCATAAAGGTTTTCAAATATATTATTTTTATTTTACACATTTCCTTCCCCCTCCTCCAGGGTGAACAGGGACAAAAGGGAGATCCAGGACTGGATGGCATTCGTGGAAAAGATGTAAGTCTAACTCCATTTATTTTTACCCATATAATCTATTTACATTGATATTTGATATGCAGCTTACACCTTTGAACTTTGTTGACCCATAGATCATAAGATTATAGATTGAATACTAGAAAGGCATGAGAGGCTTTCTCATTTAGTCTGTTCCCTATTTTATTGATGAGAAAGCCTAGAGAAATTAAATACCTTGCTCATGATCTCACAGGTAAGATGGCAGACTCAAGTTATCTGATTCTGAGTCCAGTGCTCTTAACACCATGAATCAATTGTCTCAAGATAAATGTAAAAAGTACATGAGGGCAATTATCCACATAACTCAGCAAAAACCCCATTTTGGGAGGGGCTATTTGAATTAGCCACATAATTACTTCACACTTATTGGTATGTTAACTTTGGATGTTAAGACTTAAAGTAAACATTGTCTAGGTATAATGGCCAGTATCATATTCTATTTTGAACTAATGACTTTGAAAGCCCAGAGTAAAATAAAACTAATTTTTTTTTCAACAATTAGAAAACACACAATATAGCAAAGCTTTGGTCCACTGACCATGTATTATTATGCAACACAAAAAGTAGATTTTCTTTATAGCCCCTGGTTTTACTTAATTCTTTAATTACAAGTAAATTATTATTATTTTTGGAGTGTTTATTAAAACTGGTGACTTTCAAGAGTAGAAAAGTTTGTTACAGTTGTAAGAAGGGTAGTGAGGTAAAATGCAAAGAGGGTTAGCTACTTTGGAGTGTGGGGCCCTGACTTCAAAATCCTGCCTTGTCCCTTACTGCCTGTGTGACCTTACGCGAGATCGCTGAAAACAAGCATTTATTAAACTCCTGCTGTGAATCATTGCTGGGAATACAAAGACAAAAGCACAATTGTTCTTGCTCTTATCTCTAAGGAGGGAGACAACATTTGTTTTACATATAGATATATGGATATACACACAAATACAATGCCCCCAGGTAAATTGATGTAGGATCCTGCTGTGAACTTTTAGAGCAAGAGGAGTCTAAAAGTAGGGTATTTTTTTTATTTGTTTGTTTGTTTTGGCAATTGGGGTTAAGTGACTTGCCCAGAGTCACACAACTAGGAAGTATTATGTGTCTGAGGCCTTTTGATTTGAAGTCAGGTCCTCCTGACTTCAGGGCTGGTGCTCTATCCACTGCGCCACCTAGCTGCTCCTAAAAGTAGTGTTTTGAGACTGGAGAGGAGCTTCTGACACCCCATGAATCCTCCTCACTGAATGCTTTGTTAACTTTATTACTGGTGGGGTTTATGTGTGTTTTCATTCTCTATACCTCCTTGAGAGATTTTTTTTAAAAAAATTTTTTTCTGAACTTAAGGAATAAATAGCAAGCATTTCCATAATATGCTAGAATAGAGAAAAAGATAATTTTGTGTATAAAATCTATTATGTATAACTTGCTATTCCTTTAAAATATATAATAAAGTTATCATGTAACTTTCTTATTTTTTTCCCTTTTCCTTCATCCTCCCCGCCACGCTAGAGATGGCTCCTCCTTGAGAATTATTTCCAACTGAGGATACTGGAATATGATTTTAACAAAAGGAGAGTTTGTTTAAACCCTCTTGTTCTGAGTGATCCATTGTATCAGATGCTGAAGAGTGACCCTGACAGCTAGATATATAGATCTGAGAACCATCTGCATTGAAATAATAATTGAATTCATGAAAGAGAAAAGAGAAGAAGGCATAGGACAGGGTTTTAGGTTATATCCACAGTTAGTGGGCGTTAATCCTGCAAAGGAGACTGAGAAGCAGCAGGTATCTCTACTGATTTATAAAAAGAGATCTTTAAGATCTCTTCGTCTCTGTATCTACCATCCTGTGAGTCTAAGGCACTGTTCTATAAGGTGACTAAATTGAAACCAATGTCTATTCTGAGGAAAGAAAAATGAGAAAAAGATACCTTACAAGTTCACAAAGGCAAAATGGTACAGAGGAAAGGGTGTAGGACCTGTGGTTCAGATCCCTGTCAATAATAGTTTCTGTGATCTTGGGTAAATCATGTAATCTCAGTTTCCCCATCTCTAACATGACTACATAGAGTATGGACATATAAGCATTCCAAGGTGATCAGGAGAAGCTTTCCTCCTTCTCTTTATCCCTATCTCTTTCTCTATCTTTCCTCTGTAACTGAAGCCCTCCCAGGAAAACTTTTGCTCACTACATCTTTACTTTAATGCCTAACATCCAAGGACATCTATAAAATGAGGGTGGGCTAGATGACTGCTAAGATTCCTTCTCATTCTAAAACAGTGAACCTGTAAAATGTAGGGGAATGAAATTTTAAGAGCATTATTAAAGAAGAAATGAGTCAGAAGATAAGGAACTAGGAACATTTGCATAAATTTAGCTGTTAGGGTAGCATTCCATTGGTATTTTTGAGAGATAGTGTTATGTCATGAAACATTAGAGATTTCAGGTTATCCTTTAGAACTGGGGTTCTTAATCTTGTGTATGTATACACATGTTCACGTGTGAGTGACGGACCCCTTTGGCAATCTGGTGAAACTTAAGGACCTTATTGGAATTAAGTTCTTAAATGTATTAGACAAAACATAGGGGATTACAAAGGAAAACAATTATATTGAAATACAGTGATCAAAATATGTATCTTTTAAATACAAGTTCATAAACCATAGCTTAATAACTCCTGATTTAGAATATATCAATCAAGAAGTATTTGGGGCAGGAAGAGAGAGGTGTTACTATGTTCTTCTATGTGCTATCAGATAAAATAAGTACAAGGTGTGTACCTGCTATCAAATTAGACATTTTCCCCATATTTGCTAGAGAGACAGCATGAAAAAAGGGAGTGAGAACTGGACCAGTTTATGTGTAAGCAATAGCCTGTGTGCCAGCCAGAGGCATTGGGGAAAACTACTCCTTAATAAGTTTGGGTGCTGAGAATAACATGTTAAATAATGAGAGTCAGTTCAATGCAAAGCTTTATTACAGCCAGTGGAGAACAGGAAGAAAGGGAGAGAGGAAAAGGGAACCTGACATACAACTCGGGCATATACACTAACAGAATACAACTCATGATAGCAATGCTGCACTGGGGAGGAAAGAGACATGGGTCCATTCAGCTGGAAGTGGGTCCTCCAAAGTGCCCTTCTGAGGGTGGGGTTCTTGTACTGATTCTGGGCATCCCCTCCTGGGGTTGGCTGAGTTGCACATCAAGGGTCAGGACAAAATATTATTTTGGGGAGCTTATTATCAGGGAGGAGAAACAAGCTGGTGGTAGTCAAAATATTATTATGGGGGTTTGTTATCAGGGAGAAAAAATAAGCTGGTGGTAGACAAAACGTTATTTGGGGGACACAGTTGTACTAACCTTTGAAAAACATTACTGTCAGTATTTTTCCATGAGAATGTTCTGTAAGCTTACAGCATCACTTAAGGGGAAACTGTCATGGTGGTGTCAAGACCACCAGGCCTAATCCTACAAGAAAGGATCTTCACTGATTTTTTTAGTTCAACCCATACATGGATGTTCCCCTCCCCTAGTAACATATTGGACAAAGGTGAATCCAGCCACTATTTAAATAGCTTCAATGAGGAGGAACCTACTACTTCTTGAGGCAGCCTTCTTTTGTACAGTGCAAATTATTTTGAAGTTTTTCCTGATATCAAGTCTAAATGTGTCTCTTTGTAACTTCTAGCCATTGCTCCCAGTCCCACCGTCTGAGACCAAACAAAACATGTCTTCCACATCACATCCCTTTAAAACTTTGAAGACAACTGTTAAGCCCTCCAAGTATTTTCTTCTCTAAGCTTATATCCCCAGCTGTTTCAAGAAAAACTCTTGGGACATGAATGCAAGGCCTTTTACCATTTTGGTTACCCTCTTCTGGAAGCTCTCTATCTTATCTATAGCTTTAAACTCTGATACCCAGAATTAAATATGTTTCAGTTGTGATCTGACAAGAGCGAAATAGAGAGGGATGTTATCCCTTTTCTTCCTGAAAGTTATGCCTCTCCAATATATCCCAAGATCACACAAGCTTTTTTGATTGTCACATCACACTGCTGACTCATGTTGAGCTTGCAATCCACTGAAACAGCCAGCTCTTTCTCAGAGAAACCACTATTTAAGCCTACCTTTCCTATAGTGTACTTCTGAGATTGTTTCCAAGTGTAAGATTTCACATTTACCCATATTGGATATTGTATTAATATATTCATCCCAGTGAACTTGCCTATAAAGATCTTTTTAGATACTAACTCTGCCATTCAATGTATCAGTTATCTCTCCCAGCTTTATGTCATCTGAAAATAATGCTGAATATTTTACCATTCATGAAATTGCTAAACAGTACTGAGACAAGCACAAATGCCTGGGACACTGCACTAGCAGGTCAACATTGAATCATTTTAAATTTTATTTTATTTTCAAGACATTAAATTTTTAATAGCTATTCTTTGAGTTCCTGCCATTCAACTGGGTCAAAATTCATCTAATTGTAATACTGTCTATCCTCTCTTATTTCCTATTTATCCTATATCTCTACATCTCTTCCAGAAAAATACTTTATCAAATACTCTGCTAAAATCTATGTATTACAGGGGCAGGTAGGTGGCTCAGTGGATAGAGCTCCCACCTTGGAGTCAGGTCCTTTGGGACCTGAGTTAAAAATCTGGCCTCAGACACTTGACATTTACTAGCTGTGTGATTTTGGACAAGTCACTTAACCCCGACTGCCTAACCAAAAAAAAAAAATCTAGGTAGTAGCTATGCCATTTCCTTGTTCTACTTAATAATACTGTTAAGAGAAGATATAAGCTTAGTGCGGCATGACCTGTTCTTGAAGAAATTATGTTGGTTCTGTAACCACTGGTTCCTTTGATAGGTGTTTATTATCTTTTTAGAGGGACTTTATAGAATTTTTCCAGGAATCAAGGAGAAATATGCTGGACCATGGTTTGCAGACTTTATTCTCTTATTTTTAATGGGAATAATATTTACCCTTCTCCACATCTACATTATATGTTCCATTCTTCGTGATCTTATAAATATCATTGGAAGTGATTCACCAATCACATCTGCCAGTTCTTTCAGTCCCCAAGAATGTGGTTCATCTGGACTACCTGACAAATATATCAAGCACAGTAAGCTATTCAGTTGATATCTCAATACTTATCTTGAGTATTAACTCTCTTTTAGCTATTTTTGTTTTATCAATTTCAGTGCAAATGTCATTCACCTTGGCTGAGAAAGAATTTAAGAATGAGCAGTTCTGTCCTCTGTGTTGTCAGTTTTCATCATCCCATCTGTACCAAGTGGCATTCAATTCCATTCCCTTCTTTGAACTTTATTTTTGCTTCAACATAGCTTAGAAATCCTTTTCATTGGGTTCACATTATGCATTTGATATTTATTACTTGTGTGACTTTAAGCATGTCACACTCTCCCTGCACATCAGTTTCTTCTTCTATAAAATGATGAGATGTGACTAAGTGGTCTCCAAGGTTCCTTCTAGCTTAAATCTATTATCTGCCTTATGGTCCTTAGCTTTCCTTACCAGCATCAGCTCATTCCAAGTGTTGGCAGACCAGACACTTTTCTACAGTAATATATCCTACTTACATTCATTGTTATCTGCTCTTTGTTCCATATTTGTATGCACCTTTTAGAAAATCTAAGTTGGTTGGTGATTTCCCTGCGCATTCATATCAGAAAAATCACATTTCCCCCTCATAACTGTAATAGTTTCCCTTTATGCCTTCTAAATGTCATTCATGAGAGTTTCTCATCATTCCTGCACTAATTTGCCCCATAGAATTTTAGACCATAGTACCCAAGCTATCCTTCTTCTGAAGGCTTTAAAATCTGCTTTCTAAAAATCAGGGGTACTTGTCAGACTACGCCCAAATTTCCTCTCTTTCTCTAGCAGAGAATGGTCACTCCTTCCTAATATTCCCATTGTGATACCCCAGCAATCATTTCTTTCCTGTTGATGAGAACCAGATCCAACATAGAATAATCCTTTTTTGTTCCTCCACTCTTTGAATGATGAAATTATCATTAAGGTAAGTCAAGAAGATATTAGCTGCCCTACTTTTTGCAGCATGAGAGAGTTCCAGCAAATGTCTGGATAATTGGAGTCCCCCATCCCTACTATATCATGTCTGCACTGGTTTTGAGATCTCTTTCACAAACTCCTCATCCCTTCCAGTTTCTGTCTAGGTAGTCTATAGTATACTTTGATGACAAAATCAGTTGTTTTTTCCTCCATTTTCTCTCACTCAAATACTCTTTGCTGTGCTTTCCCTACCTCTGCTTTCTGGATTTCCTTACCATGAGTATGCCTTCCTAATATGTAACACTCTGCCATCCTCCATCTTGTTCCTTTTGAATAGGGTAACTCTTTCTAAAGCCTTATATCCTACCTCACTGAGTTTCAGTGATAACTATGAGATCAAATTTGAATTTCTCTTTGCATTAGAACCTCTAATTCTGCATTTGGGTATTTGTGTAGGGGCAGCTAGATGGCACAGTGGATAGAGTGTCAAGCCTGGAGTCAGGAAAACTCATTTTCCTGAATTCAAATTAGGCCTCAAACACTTACTAGCTGTTTGACCCTGGGCAAGTCACTTAACCCTCTTTGTCTCAGTTTTCTCAACTGTAAAAGGACCTAGAGAAGGAAATAGTGAACCATTCCAGTATCTTTGCCAAGAAAACCCTGAATGGGGTTGTGAATAGTCAGATGTGACTGAAAAATGACTGAACAATAACAACATTTAAAGCTATGGGTTTTACTTCTGACTCCCTTTTTCATTTTTTTTTCTCCTGTCAGCATCTCTGGATGTCTCAAATTCTATTCTTGTTACTTAATTTTAGCTATCTTCTATCATATCTAGGCAAGTTTTTTTTTCCTTCTCATAACCATTTTAGTTTAAAACCCTTTCGAATAGTTTTTCAAGACACATAGAAAATGCATTCCTACCAGTCTTTGTTACTTATAATGCTCTTAGTAAGAAGTCTGTTATATCTAGATTTAGTCATTGTCCACAAATCTAAATCCCATGCTTAGACATCTCCTTCTTAGCCCACTGTTCACTTCCTATACCATTTTTCTCTCCTCTGATTCCCTTGCCCTCAGTGGGTAGCAGTGAGGAAAACGTAATCTTTGCTACTGTAGCCTTCAGTTTCCTGCTCAAGATTTAATAATCTTTGTCAATACTTTTAAGGTTCTTTCTGGCAGTATTATTTGCACCACTTCTGGTAATGTAAATCACCCTGAAGTGGGTAGCACTTATTATTTCGTTAAGTCCTAGAATGTTCTGTGATATGTCTTGTATTTATGCCCAAGGATAACAAGAAGTTCTTTATTGTTATTATCAGGTTGACAAGTAGCTGCCTTAGTACTGGTGAGTAGGCAATTTCTACCACTACCACTACTAACTACCACTACTCTTCACTTCTTTCTATGACCCTTGCTGCAAGTTCTCTCACCTATTAGCTTCCGTGGCTTTATTGTAGAATTCCTTGGAATACAAGCAGCTGCTTCCTCTTCTCAGAACACCTTAGTTCTTATGTCTATTATAGTTATTTTTGTACATCTCTTATCTCTTCTACCAACTATACATTCCTTGAGGACAGACAATGTTATTCATCTTTTAATCTCCCTCAGCATTCATCATAGAATTTTGCAAATAGTCACTGACCGGTACATCTTTTTTTTTTTTTTGTCTGTTTAAATGAACTGAATTTCTGTAATTTGGAAAACAGTAGCTGATAACAATTGATAAATGCAGAATCTCATTTTTCAGCTTTTTTTAGGCTAAATAGGGTATATTAAATACAGGTTGAACTTTGCTTTTTTTTTTTTTTTTTCAAAATGCAACCCTCCATGCATTTTGATGTCATTAAATGAACTTTATTGTGGACTTACATGAAATAAATTATTTCCATCAAAGAAATGTTGGAAAGTCACAAAAATTGAAATCAAATTAGATACAACAATAAATTTCATTTCATTACTAATGGACATGACTGCTTTTCAGAAAATTCAAGTAAGCTGCTGTGGATTAAGGTGACTATACAAGTCATCATATTTAGTCTCATTTTCCATATCACTATTTTTCCCTTCAAAATTCATTACTTAACAGGAATGCACTACTGATGTTTCTGAAATAATCGTGTTAATCTGCTTATACCATTTTAATCTATGATCCTGAATACAGAAATATGAAAAACACATGAAGTCAAGGATCTCCCCTGGTGGCAGCTGTTGTTATATTGCTGTGGGATGTTAGAAGGATCAACGATTTTGAACAAACAAACTGAGTTATTTTTTCCATCTTCTGATTTTTTAACAAAATATACTGTAAAGCAGCTATTTTATCAATCCCAAAAGATTAAAATCATAGTCTAACTACCATTTAGATTCCAAGCAGAACATAACATTCTATGAGAGGGCCCAGCTCTCTCTGACATACAAAGTTAATTGCCGTGCTTTTTAAGAATCTTTACATATATGAATTTTATGAAGAAATGTGATTATAGGTACCTACTTTTATCAGGAATTAATCTTCTATTTGCTTCTTAGTCTGTTCCATTTGCTTCTTCATAGTTTATAGTCAGCCCTGTGCTTTCTCCCTACCCTGTTGGCTCCTGCTATGTCAGCACTCAGCAACTACTGATAATAATACCTATCTGAAACAATAAAAAAATACAATCAAAGATAAGAGCATTACCAGACTCTTTTGGGGGCAGTTAGGTGGCACAGTGGTTAGAGTGCTGGGCTTGGAGTCTGAAAACCTCATCTTCCTGAGTTCAAATCTAGCCTCAGACATTTACTCGCTGTGTGACCCTGGGTCAAGTCACTTAACACTCTTTGCCTCAGTTTTCTCATTTGTAAAATGAGAAGCATATGGCAAACCACTCTAGTATCTCTGCCAAGAAAACCCCAAATGGGGCCACAAAGAGTTGGACATGACTGAAAAATGACCGAATTAATAACAACCAATCTACTTCTCGGACCCAATTATAGTGCCTTGGTCCCCAAATCAGTCAATAAACAGGTATTTAGTGTCTACTATGTACCAACACTATTTTGTTTTATCATAGAGATTTGTCTGCAAGGGCCCACTCGGACAAAAAAGGAAGTATTGACAAATATATTTTTTCCTTTAATTTTATTGCACAGGAACAAAAGACAAGTTTTGATATAAATACCCATTAAACTGAATGCAGTCCATGAAACAGAAATTTTACTAACAATCTCATTTACTTGGATCAGGAATTAAGTCCTGGATATGTTATACAAGAAGGTTGTCATCTTAAGTGTTCACCTAACGACAGGTGAGCATAGTATATGTGAGCTGCCATATTTAGACATTCTCATTGTGACCCTTAAGTTCATCAAGAATTTTTGTAAACTGGGTAGGTTATTTGGGAAACTTTTAAATTTTTTAGAGCTAGGTCCTGATGAGTGCACATCATGAATCCCCTGTAGTGGTCAAATTATTTGAAATTGCACTGCATATTTCCATTGGGCAGGAATCAAGGACTGTATTTTACAGAGTTGTAAAATAGTACTTCAAATAGTACAAATTTGAATACATGCATCCACTTCAGGAGCTTCATTGTACTAATTAGGACCTAGTTGTATTTGCTTCTTGATTATAGGAGCTAACACAACAACATTCTTGGATCTCCCCAATATAATTGCAGCTACTTAAAGGCAAGCATTCCTTACTTTTCATATTTGTATTCCCAGTACCTCACACCATGTCTGTCTGTGAAGGAAACATTTCACAAATGCTTTGAGGATGTTAGTCAGAAGCTCTGGCTGATTGACTAATGCAGGATCAACCATTTTGAGCAAATAACCTCAATTATTTTTTTTATCTTCTGATCTTTTAACAAAATAGACCATAAAATAGCTACTTTCCCACCCTCAAGAGATTAATATCATAGTCTAACCACTATTTGAATTCTAAGTAGAATTCTAATCTACTCAGATACTTATTGAGTGATCCATCGAATCCCATTTTACCTGGAAATTATAGGGCTAAGCACGGACGAAATTCAGCTCTCTTAATTCAAAGCAATTCTGCCCTTCATTTGATGGTGACAATGAGAGACAGAGAAAGAGAGATTTTTCTAAGGGGTTCCTGTCATTGAGGAAATAGATACACCCTTGCATCTGTAAGAACTTGGCCAGTAGCGGTGGAGGGAATCTGTGTCCATGAAGTAGCTGCCAGCGGCTCATTGCCAAAACATATGCTTCATAAAAGGAAATGGAAAACCTCTGTTTTTACTGATGTGATTCTGAAGAGGAATCATCAACAGAAGCCACTGAGGTCTGGATTTCTTCTGGGTAGCACCAACCTTAGTACCTATAGCAACAGTAGTTATTGAAAGGAAATTACAACAACAGCAATTTCATATTTATTATCGTGCTTTGAGGTTTGCAAAACAATTCCATAGCCACTGTATGAGGTAGGTGGTCTGGAAGAAAAGGCTATGGTAAAACCTATTTCTTAAAACCATCTACAACATGCCTACAAGCACTATTTGAGAGGACTTCTTGGGAATGGTCTCTAACATAGAGTACTCCCTCTGAGGAATGTTTGGGAATGGAGAAAGGCCGGTTCTCGGGTTTGTCTCTGACTTTCCCCGTAAATGCTTAAAAACAGAAACACATGAAGAAAATAAACAAAACCAAAAAAAATGCCTAAATTAATTATGGCTATTGTTCACATGACCCATGGTATGGCTGCAAGAGCTCTGGAATCAAAAGTCCTGGGTTCACATTTCATTTCTATCACAAACCACTTGAGTCATCCTAGATAAGTTATATAACTTCTCAGGACCTCAGTTTCCTTATCTTTTAAGTGAGTGGATTGAACTAGATAACCTCTAAGCTAGCTCTATGTATATGATTTTATCATCCAGGTGAAATATGAACAAACCAATCATCATGAATTTTGCTTAAATTATACAAGTATTTGAATGAGTAGAAAAAATCCCACAGTATGATTTCAAATATTTTCTAATATATGTCTATGTATTTATAGAATGCTTTGTGCATTTATAAATATTAAAAGAACTTTTGTATACCATTTGAATCTTTCTGAGGTTGTGGGTAGGGTGGGGTACTATTTTTAGAGTTCCAAACATACGTTATTTTTAAACCACATCACAACAATGTAACAGCCTCTTTTCCCTTGGATTTTAATAAGCGCAGGAGACAGGCTTAATGAGGAATCAAAATGTTCTATTGGTATGGAAGAGAGGAAATCTAGTCATGGACCATGAGGACGAAGGGGAACTGACTTCCTTGGCATTTCATTCTGTGACTTAATTTTGTTGTCTCTTTTAGTTGGGGGACATCTTTCTCTCAGTCTTTGGCCCCTGATAGTCTTCAACCAAGAAAATGTGTACTTTTAAAAAATTTTAGAAACAACAACTAGTTGCAGGAATGTCATGGTTTCCTTTCTCAGATGTTCAAAACATTGTGTGACCATTTTTGACCACAAGAATTGTGTTCAAAAGAATTTTTAGGGCTCTGGAGTAAGGGAGAACACTGTACTTTGATAATAAGACATATATTCTTCAAACTTTGTGGTTTTCCTCATGGATTTTTTTTTCATTCATCTTTCTGTTTTTCCTTGAGAATGTCAAAGTGTATAAGGAAGAACTGTCGCTAATGAATCATGTCTAGGAAAGTAGTCCTAAGACACAAATTATCCATAGCCTATTTGAGCCTCAGTTTTATCCATGCCTTTTGATTCCTCAGACTATTGTTAAGTCTGCACCTGCCTCAAGCAGGGTCATTTCAATTCTCTAATTTTCTTTTTTTCCCCTCCCAATTCATCACTGGTTTCTATATTGAGTGACTCCAGGTGCTGGCATTTGGCATTATTCATTCACCTGGAATTTGCAGGGCGGTAATAGCTAAAGCACTCTGGCTAGCGCAGTATGGTGCATAGATCTATATGCTACATTGTGTGATTTTCTGAATATTTCTTTTATTCCATTATTGTCCCCTCCTAGCCTATAGTGTAATATTAAGGATGAAGAAAGATTCTTTTTCCTATTTATCACAGACTCAGTATGTGTCTATCCACCTCTGTTTGTTTACACCATGAATGCATTCAGCCATGGAACTGATCTCCTCCAGTGAAATCTATTGTTGTATCTCTGAAAGCTGTCGGTTTCTGAGCCAGATCAACTGAATACCCATTAAAATGCCCCAGAGCCTGGAAAAAATGCATGAAAATATTCATTTGATAGATTTTCGGTGTTTTATGTTGCTGCATTTGATATCTTTGCAAATCCAAGTAAGGAAGGCAAAGGTAGATGGGGATTAAAGACATGGCTGAGCTTAAAAAAAATCTAAATCAGGAAAGTGATTTTTTTTTGCTCCCATTTTGAGGGTTATGAGAGAGTGAATCTTTCTTCCCCCTCTTCCCTGCCCCCCTCCACATTCTGGTTTCTAGATAGAACTGCAAAAAAAGCTTTTGATTTAACTCTTGAATTTTTGGCAAGCTTAATAAAGGCCAAATCAAAGCTAAATCAGGGGTATTTACAGCATCCACAAATTTAATCTAAAGTGGATACTTAAAAGCTCATATAGTTCTAAATGATGTGCTTCCAGATGGTGAATTAATGTAATTTTAGCAGGAAGTGAAGTTGCACAAATATGCAGTATTTGGATCACTCACTGATTTAATGTTTCTGTCCCCACCATAGCCCAGATGTTGCTGATCATTTTAGTGCCAGTTGTCTCTACCTCTCCCCTTGCTGTGAACTGAGAAATCAAGTTTGGGAATTTAGTCAATTCTGGTTTATTTTATTACTAATTGTGTTAATAATGGAAGTTTGCTATAAGTTGTTTACAAAGATCTTCTTGTTTTGTACAGGGTTTGAAAGGTGACTTGGGTCCTCCAGGTCCTCGTGGCCAGAAAGGAGAAAAGGTATTGTATTTCCCCCAAGAAATGCTGAGCATGAATAAATGAAAATCTTTACCTTAATACACATATGCACACCCCTTTCCCCCCCTCCTCCCAGCAATTAATTTTCACTAGGAAAGTATTAACTGCCAAATGAATTCTGAAATTAACCAATTGCTGTTAAAATACAAGAAATACTTTTTGGATCATTTTAATATCTCCCTAAAAACAATTAACATGCTAGTTCACTCTCACTATCAACTTGTGTTGTTCTACAACAGGGTCATCACCTCAGGTTGCTTGACAGCAGTAGCTGTTATATCATCACACTAGGTGAAACCTCCCAAGGCAGCTGTGGGAATAGTGCCAGTAGCAATGAGGTGTGCGTCTGAAGGTGAAGCAGGTGGTTGTCAGGGTGAGATAACTAACTTTGCTCCACAGATTGTTCGCTCCATTTATCCCCACTCTTCCTCATTAACTATCCTGTAATGGCATATTGGCAATGACTTTGAAAGAAGAATGAAGAAAAATTAAAAAGCAAGCACTAAACTGAGCAAGGTCACTGGTCTCAACTTTTTAGACAGTAGCCATACAGTGGCTTTCTGATGATAATAGAATACATCTTCATCTTGTCTTCTATTCTCAACATTATGTTTCTTTCTAGAGTCCATGAGTTCTTCCATTTTAGAAGATAAATAACTTTAACATTTGTTCCCAAAGGCTGATTTTAAAGTGTTTGTTGTCTTTTACCTATAGCTGCGGGAGTTACTGTTTTACAGGGTCCAAACATGAACACTATATGTAGCTAAGAGTTGTATTATTCCTAATTTTGGGATATTACATACTGTGCTCCATCTTGCAAATAGGCCTTAGCCCCACTGTCTTTTTGGGGGTTACTATGAATGTCCAAATTGTGGCCAAAACAATGGAATGGCATCTGTTTCTCACAAGTGTCTATTATTGCAGTGCCTTAATAAATAGAATGAGAGCACTGAAGATGAAGAAAATAAGTTTGCTATTTATTGTTGAGATCAATACAATTCATCTTTTGCTCTTTCAATTTAAGTGATCCATTTTTCAGATACTCGAAGATATTCAAATATTTAAATGGATTATCAATTGAGAAGTCCTTCCAATGAGGCAGAGTACAACCTGTCAATTTCTCAGATAATTTGCACAAATTCCATGTATTTGTCTAGTTTTCTAGCTGTACCTGATTATCTGAATTTACTCAAAGGTCAATGAAACAAGTTCAATATTTGTGATTTGTATAGACTTGTGATGCTGCCTGCCCTGATATTCTTTAGAAGAGGCAGCAGGCCATCTTCTTGCAGCTGGGAGGCATGAAGTGGGTTGAGCTACTTATTATTTCTGCTGATCCTAATAGTAACTTTGCATCAGAAAAATTATCTGCTGCTGTGACATTTCCCAGCTGCCCTGTTGGCAAGCCACCAGGCTTGAAAAGATATTCATTCTAATTTTGGATTAGCAGACAAAAGATTAGAAAATTAGATTATTTTGGTTCCTTTGAAACCTGTCCTTCTGCTGTAAAAAGCATGTGGGTATGAAAGGTGATTTTTATATTGTGGGAGGGAGAAGCAACATAATACAATTTTCATGCTATACAATATTTTCTCGAGATGAGATCCTGTTTTCCATAACTGCAAAATTGATATTATATATGGTTATTGGCTCCAACCATCTAGAAGAATAAGAAATAAAATGTAAATAAAAGTTGGTAATTGTGATTTTGTTTTCCCCTTTTCATTGTTTTAGGGAGAAACGGGACCTCCAGGACCACCAACCTTAATCGTAAGCACTTGTAAAAACCAAAATACAAATTAAAAAAAAATAAATCCCCAAATATTTTCAACCAAATTTTTATCCACACTACACTACTACTACACTTGGAACTAGAATTATAATTTTTAGAGCTCCAAGTTACTGTGGAAATAACTTTATGGATAAGGTCAGCAATGCCCAAAGAAGGCAAGGAACTTGCCCAAAGTCACAAAGCTTGTTGGATGGTACCAGAGCAGGTACTAAAACCCTCAGCTTCTAATTCCCAATTCAATGCTTTACCTCTTATATTTTACCTCGTATTACCTCATATATTGCCATTGAGATTATTCTCACAAAAATGTTGCTGCAATTTAAAAACATTTAATATTATATTCAAATAGAAGCATCATAGTTTACCTTTGCTGACACAAAAATAAGTTTTACAAAAACAAAGATTTCAAAAAGTGAAAGAAAACTACTATGTAAACTATCTGATTGTTGCTCAGAATTCTAGGATATTTGTGTGGTATGTTTTTAACATTTGCAAATAAATGTACAAAACTACAGCATTTTGAAAAATAATTTATGAGAAACAGATAATGAATCTATAATGGAACTATTTTAGAACTAACTAGCTTATTATTTATTTATTAAGTATGGAATCATAATTATATAAATATTCTATTTGAGCACTGTTTATATTATAGACTTTCTGGGTCTTTAAAGGTTAATATTTAATTAAAAATTCTTGGTCTAAGAATGACTTATTCTGCCTAATTATAAAAGCAAAAGGCAATTGTTTGAATCAAGTTGTTTTTTTTTTAAGATCAATTGTAGCTATAATTTTTCTGATGCTGACAGTATTATTTATTCATTCAGTTTATAAAAATGGTGCCCTCTAGGTGAAAGTATTCAATTTAAAACAGTCAATTAATATACATAGAAAGAGCAGCAGCAGTTAATAGCACATATTAAATATTTTAAATTATCGGCTTCAAAGTGCCAGCCCATCAGGGAAGGTCAAGTTAAAAGAATGTCTTGTACTATTGTGAACTGGAGCTCTGTCACATCAGGAAAGGGCAGGAATTCCAAGGACTATTAAATGATCCTGTGACTTTGACAGAATTCATACTTCTGTTCTAAAGACCCATTGTGGGCTACACTCATTAATATATGAAACTAGTCTTTACAGCCTCTTGACATGAATGGCATGTATTTTTATTCATAGATGGAGGAACTGTGCTGAAAAATATGCAATGCACCTAGGGATTCTAAACAAATGAAGCTTTGGAGCTTTAAGTTTTGGTTTTAGGGAAGGCAATACAAACAATCCATTTGAGAAATCACTGTAAAGGCACATTATTTGAAGTGTAGATATTCAACAGAGTTAATTTTTCAAACAAAGCATTCAAATTTTAAATTACTGTAGTGCCCCTTTCTTGTTCAGTGTCCTTTTCAAGTTATTAAAACGAAATTTTACCCGCTATAGATTTGATAAATCCCAGAACAGAGTCAAGCTAGAACCTGCCTGGAAATCAAAAGAACAGTTTGTTATTAGAACTCTGGCATGACCAGAACAAGGAATAAAACATGCTGAAGAACTCCAGTTCCTATTAAGTTTTCACCTGTAATCCTTAGAGACTGGAGTTTAAGTTATCGTCATGATGAGCTATTAAGATTTGTACTTGTCCCTCAAATCCTATAACTTCTCCATGGCATTTGTGCATTGCTTTGTTAAAGAAAAAGGGTTTTGTGGTTCACAAAGAGGAGAAATACATATTCCAATTTAACAAGAACCTCTATGTGACTGAAGCACCTAGGGAAAGGACTTAACTAAATGCATATCACTCTGGTGGCTGAAACAGCTGGAATGAACTTTTTAAAACAAGGATAGATTATTTGATCTGAATACCTTACTTCAAGAATTACCTTAGGGGTTTGGTGAGTGGAATTGATACTCAGGTAACAAAGTGTGTATATGAAGTCAACTCACAAAAAATTAAAAAAAAAACCTTCTAGTTAATCCCTACAGGTGTCTCTCATGGGTGCTCTTTATAGCATAGTGATACAGGTGCAAATGGCATCAATGGAAGAATCACATTTATCTTTAAAACTCTCCAACCTCACCCCTACAAAATTTCCCCTCTCCCATAGAATTCATGAAACTTTATGATAGATTGATTTTAAGAGAGAACTTGGGAAATTAAGCCACTGCATGAAACTATGATATTTTTGATAGAAGCAATGCTCTAATGAAGGCTAATGGTTTGTGCTCGATATTATTCCAATTGTAGCGTGTATGTTATTTTTCTCATGACATTTAGGAAGTGAACACCAGAAATAATAAATTTTAGTTCCATGGTTTCTTGTCCATTGATTTTATTTTTTAAATAAATTTCTATTAATGCATTTTTATATCACCAACTTTCCACCCATGATCCCTTGGAACTATTCAACTAGCAGTCAATCAACTAGCATTTGTTAAGTACCTACTATGTGCCAGGCACTCTTCTCTACCCCCTTCCAGAGAGCCATTCCATATAATATAATGTTATGTGTGTGTAAATATATGCACATATATGGGAAAAAAAGAATGTTAAAGAAAATCAGCAAAGCTGATCAATACTTTGATAGTCTGAAAATATGTACAATGTCTATCAATTGATTTTAAAATTTTAATTCTGCATAAATATATTCTGCTTTTATTAAATACCTCTTAAAATTATTCTTCTGTATTTGTATCAATAGGTCCAATATTCAATAAAGTTCTACTATTTTGCTGTATGGTTTTTGTCAGGACACCGAATTAAGGCTTGGCAGGGATTGTTGCTGAAATGACATAGTTGGCTAAATTTCCCTCTATCTCTCTCTCTTGTTCCCACTTTGGCATCTACAGCTTAAGCCTGTGCATGTCCTGTCAGAGCAATGACAGATGAAGGAAGGTAGTGCAGCCATCTCTCTTGTAAAGTATATGAAAACTATTCCACTTGACACCTGATCTCTTGCTTTTAGTTCCCAGGAAAATGACTGTCCATCTATGTTCCTTTGGCTCTGTCCTTTTTGGGAGTTATAAAGTACTCATCCAGATGGCACCAAATGTTTACACAGAAGCCAAGGGTTAAGTCAGTCATCTGCAGAAGTACCTTAGACTTGCTTACCAAACAGATATTTGAAATGCCAGTTCTTGGAAGCCTAGATAAATCCAGCTCAAGTGAGAATTAGGCATGAGATGGAGCATAGCTTCCCCCCAGAGAAAATTGCATTACATACTACAAGTCTAAACAGGCTTGTAAGGCAACTCTTAGCTGTCATTCATGAAAAGCACAGAAGAGTTTTTAATTATTTAGATAGGAAAAACCTTGGCATGCTTTCTTTATAAGATGTTTGAGGCCAAGTCTATAGGGTCTTTCAGTTGTTTCAGAAAATACCCTAATCAAAAATAGCCCAAGTAATTATTTAAGGACAAAACAAATAATTTATTGACTTTTAAACTATTGAATAGCTCCTTGTGGTGCTACATAAATATTTTTGTAGCCCTTTTCCTGAGCATCTGTGTCACAATGGATATTTGGGGGAGGTGTCATGCTCTTTATCATTTAGTCAATCAACAAGCATTTTTATGTGTTTAATGTGGAATTTAAGTTGCCACCCAGAAGTCCAAGAGAACCTCTTCACTGAAGTGTAGAAGATTAAGATCAATTCCTACCCTTTTTCACCCCAAGGGACTTCCAGGCCACCTTGGTTCATAAGATCATAAATTTATAGACAGATGAAACCTCAGAGACCATCTAATTCAACTCGCTTATTTTATAGATGAGGAAAACAAAGCCCAAAGAGGTGGTTTGTCCAATATCACACAGATGTTAATTGTCAGAGTTGAGATTCAAACCCAGATCCTCTGACTCCAAATCCAGTACCCTTTCCATTTCCTCCTGAATGCCTTCCCATGAGGTAGTGGGGCATATTATACAAATCAAGTATGTGCATCAGAAACAAAACCACCAAGGTCACATACTCTAACAGTATTTTCATAACTGTAGCAAAATCTGCTTGATAGATTTTTTAAAATTCTATTGATTTATTCAGAAATTCAGTCAAAATGCTTTGCTGTGCATAATGTTTAAACAATAATTGTCTGAAGAGCAGCTGAAATGCTGAGTAATGCTTCTGAGCTCAAAATGGCATTTGTTGCATTTTCAAAGAGTATAACCCATAGGCAGTGAGGATGCCTACTGGATAGAATGCTAGTCCTGGAGTCATGAAGACATAAGTCCAAATCCTGCCTCAGACATTTGCTAGCTGTGTTTCCCTGGGCAAGACATAACCTCTTTCAACCATAGTTCTCTCATCTATAAAATGGCAATAAAGATAGCACCTACCTGACAGTGCTGCTGAGATTAAATGAGATGACATATGTAAAGCATTCTGTAAACTGTAAAATGTTACATGAATGCTAGCTATTATTTTCCCATGAGGAATACTTTTGTGGATTCAAGCCTATACATTTGCATGTTTAACATACATATACAAGCACAGACTTCTAAGAGTCATGGCCATTTAAAAAATCAAATTTAATCTATTTGAGACTCTTTCTCTCTTTGACACATATTAGTTTACATGCCATTCTTGTCATTCACTTGAATTTGGATAACTTCTATTAGTTCATAAGTGAATGAATTTATTTAATTCATTGTTAACATTCTGAACCTCATGATCCATCTCACCCTTTGGAATTAACAGAATTAATTTATTAACTCTCATAATAGACCAGTAGAATGAATGCATTCCTTCCTTTAAAACAAAATTGTACTTAACTGGCTATTTGCTTGTTGAGAAGGAAGGTCTGTACAAATAACTAATTGAGAAAAAGAGATGCAGTGATTATATTTTGGGCTATTTTTTATCATCTCTGTAAAACAGTGATACAGGAGTGCTTAAGACCTCTAGGAAGATTTATGTTTCAGCCTCAGAGAAGATTTATGTTTTGGAAAAACCCACACTCTGCTCAATTGACATGGAAATAATTTATATATCTTTCATTAGAAGAATGATGGAGAATAGCTTCCCCTGCCCTTCTATTACCAGTTAGCTTTTATTATGCTTCTATATGAAAGGAAATTAAAACTTTTTTTCCAGGAGCCTAAATTTTGCAGTTTTTTTTAGTCAGTAAAAGAAACCTTTTTTTTCTATTAAAAGCTCAGTACATCTACCATTTGAAGCTTTTATGAAATAGCTGTTTTACTTTCTTATTGAAATGATTGGCTCTTTGTTGAAAATAAATTAGAATATCTCTCAAGTGCCATTAGAAAAAAATATGAAAATTGACAGGTCATTACAAAAATGAGCTATGTAGAGGAATATGTATTTGAATGCATTAGTAAAAATTTGCATAAAGATGAGTTGAACTCTGTTTCACTGTATTTTGAGTTAATTTTTTTTTTTTAAAGTTCAGGTCTATGACTTTATCATGATATTTTTAGAGTGGTACTCAGAAAAAATAGTACTCAGGAAGGAATATGAAATGTGTATAATTAGCTTTTAAATAGAAACAAATCCTATAAAATATTTGAAATGTATTTTATTTTACAAAGTAATAGGAAAACCCATGGTAAATTATTGACTTAGGGGAAGAGGGGCATATTGATGACAAATAACACTGAAATAAGCAAATAGGGGTAGGACTTTTATTCATGTGAATTCTGCTGAAGCCTTTAAAAGATAATTGCTGAGAAATATTTGAAGAGTATACTTCTGTCCTTTAAGCTAGTAATTTATTAATTTGAAAAGTAAAAGTTAAATGGAATTTTAAGTAACTAAGTACACATTACATTTATATGTGAAGGAAGCATTCATCCCTAATCCTTCCGAAAAACCAACAGTAAATATTTCTAGGTTTAAAAGAGCACAGTGAAACTATCCATAGTACAGAATAAAATTACAGAATTGGAAGGGAATAGAAAAATAGTATGGTGCCAGCCAATGCTAACCAGCAAGTGAATATATAGCCTGTTGCTGACAATTGATTTTCTTTTCTTATATTGAAAATAGTTGAGGCAGCTAGGTGGCACAGTGGATAGAGCACCGGCCCTGAAATCAGGAGGACCTGAGTTCAAATCCGCCTTCAGACCAACCACACGTACTAGCTGTGTGACCTCGGGCAAGTCACTTAACCCCGATTGCCTCACTAAAAAAAAAAAAACAAAAACAAAAAAAAACAGTTAACCGTAATAAATTTACCATCACTTTTGTAGTGACCTCTTCTCAGCATCATGCACAGCACAGTCAGCCACACTTGTATTCTGATATTTTAGTACTCAGTGTGATAGGAGGAAGTAGAAATAGCAGTTTTGAACATGAATTTGAGAAGAAGTGCTAGATTATAACAAGTACAAACAGAAGGAATCCTTGCTGGAGGTGCCATAGTGTTTTGGATGCTGAAGGAATGATTTTCATAGTATTTCAGAGATCAATAGAAAGTGCTGCATTGTTTCCTCAGTATAATCTAATCCATTTACTTGAGTACAAAAAGATGGGTGGGAAGGGCGAGTAAGCACAGATTAAATTATTCCCTTCCCCCCCAAAAAAAATTCAGTAGAAGACAAATGATCACCTACTGAAACATATACTTACCCTCCCATCTTTATAAAATCTTTGTAAATATTCTAAATATGTATCACTAGTGGTCACTATCATCATCATGAATGTATCTTGCAGAGTACAAATTGAAAAGGGATTCCCTAAAGGCAGGCAGTTGGCACAGTGGAAAGAACACTGGCCCTCCAGTCAGGAAGACCTGAGTTCAAATTCAGTCTCAGACACCCTGGGCAAGTCATGTTACCTCAGTTTCCTCTACTGTAAATGTAATGTAATAGTAGCATCTACTTCCCAGGGCTATTGGGAGGATTAAATGAAAAACATTTGTAAATTTTGAAAATCTTAAAGAGTTTATGATGATAATGATGATGATGATGATGATGATGATTATTTATGGCAAGTTCCTGTTTGTAGATGGCATTATGCAAACTGCATCAAGCCCCATATTGTTATAGAACCTCTTCAATTACATCTGCAGTTGCTCAGTTCATTTTATTTTAGTAATCCAGATATGAAGACACAAACGGATGAAGAATGTATACTGTGCACGTGAGAAAATGAAGTTGAATTGAAGGACCATGGAGCTAGTCCTTTAGTACACATATCTTAAGCAGGTATTGCACATGGACAGTAATTGAAGTGTCAAAATGCCTAGGAGAGGGATTCCAACATAAAGACAGATCATTTGTAAAGAATTTATGGGAAATACTAAAGAATCAAATGGGATAAGAAGTTGTATGTGGATGGGTAGGTGGATGAGTTACCATCTCTATCTGTGAAAGGACCACAGATTGATGAGTTCCTGGATCCATTCATCCATCATTATAATTAATCAGTGAATGACAAAAGTGTTCACATTACAGATCAAAAAGAATCTGTTTAAATCACCTGTTTTATTACTACAATTGCATGTGCACAGCAGCAATACTTTGGAGATTGTTTCTATGCACAATTAATTGTAGCAAGTTACAATATATGCAGAACAGTGCAGAGTTGGAAAGAATACTGGATTTTGAGGCAGAGAATCTACAATTGAATCCAATCCCTGCTTCTTATTTGCATGGCTATGAGCAAGTCTTTTAACTTCTTTTGGGCTCAGCTTTCTCACTTTTAAAATGAGAGACTTAGACTAAATGTACTAGAAAGTCCTTTTCAACTCCAAATCTGTGTATTCTGATACTTTTTACCATCTTTGGTCCATTACAACTAAATAAGTCATTTTAGTTTTCTGGATCTGAATTAATAGAGATCTTAATTAGCCATAGATTAATCTACCTTGACCCTTAAGACTACCAAATTGGCCGATTAATTGTCTTGCGATCTAATCATATAGAAACCACTGTAGGGATTGTTGCATTGGTAGTTAAATGTTCACCTTTGTTTGAGCGTATCCACACAGTTTTGAAAATGTCTGCCTCTGAAGAATTCTTTGCAGACTATTCTGGGGACATGCTTGTGGCCACTGAACTGTGGCGAAGCCAGCCCAATCATCTGGGCTGTTTTCATAATCAAAATGAATCATCACAACTGAATCAATCATACACTTACTTATTCACATCAATCATTAAGACAGATGACAGGAATGGATTGGACAGGCTGACCGTGGTCTCCATATTTTTATCATCAAAGCTTAAGGATGAATAAAAACACACAGCCACCTCTCCCTGGTTAGGACCAAAATAAATCAGTCTGCCTAGGGTTCATAAAATGGGAAAATAAGGAAGTGAAATCATTTAATTGCAATTACGTAAGCCCTTAAATGTCACTTGCTTTAGTGTTGTTCTTGCTTTTATTTAGAGATAGGTTTTATAGTACCTTTTATCCCAATGGACCAAGTTGCTTTTTACAAGATAATTACCCTTCTATGATCTAATATAAGGTAAATTACAGTTACGTGGGTTACATTTCACCCACTATGAAAGCAAAATGCCTCTAAAGAGTAGTTTTGCAACTAATTAGCAATCTACAGAATAAAAAGATGATAATTTCACATACTATTTTAACATAAGAGAGGGCAGTGTGGCATAGAGAATGACCTGAAAGTCAGGAAGACCTGGGATCAAATTCTTCTTTACTCATACTATCTGCGTGACTGTTAGCATGTCAATTAACCTTTTGGTGACCAAGGCAATTCCCTAAAATGATAGCTTAAAAGCAGGTGCTGATCTGCATTGGTAGAGGAAATTCCTCTATAGGGGTTCCCAACACAGGTTTGGTCAAAAACAGTTGTGTGTGTGTGTGTGTGTGTGTGTGTGTGTGTGTGTGTGTGTGTGTATGTGTGTGCATGTGTTATATAGATCTCTATTTCTTTTTCAAAAAAAAAAGAATCTTGAGGTTGACAATTACAGAAAAAGCATTTCTCTTCTCTTCTCTCAGGATTTCTCTTTTATTCTCTGGACCATAGAATCATAATATATTATGTTATGGAAATGCTTGATTTATTTCATAAAGTAAAAAAAAAATTTTTTTCAAATTTGGAGATGGCCAGTCAACCTCCTCTTTGGATACCCTCTACACCCCTTGCCAGCAGGAAGCAGTTTCAGAACCCAAGACTTTTGCCCCTTACCCCAAAAAATTTGGGTCCCATTTGTTTGATGGGGGGGAATGATGAGGATGGGAGCTAGACCCCAAAAAGGAAAAACCCTGGATTTCCCACCTCGCCAAATTTCTGGCATTTGCCTGAGGCTATAATTCCATAAATTAGCCTTTCATTGTGGCTACACCCAATTCTCTGTTACCCTTAACCTAGCCTAGACCCTGGCCATTTCCCACACTTAATCCTAGCTAGGCTCCATTGTCCAGGTCCCAGGAGTTCGGTTCACCCCAGCTTACTGGCCACTCCCATCCAGATCCTCCTTAGACTCCTCCTCCGCTCACCCCAAACTATTTGGCCACTGCTAGATCCCTCCCACAGTCTTTCTGTATAAAAGGTCCATCTTGTCTCCATTAAGGTGCTTCGATTCTTAAAATCTAGCCACTGCTCAGATTCTTAAAATCTAGCCAACAGCTCACAGGTGCTCAGACTCCTTAAAAGTCTGCCCAATATGACAGATGTTCTAATAAACCTTGACAGGCTGAAAAAAAAAATTTAGGGATATAATGGACCTTAGAGGCCACTGAGTGCAATACCTTCATTTCACAGATAAAGGAACTGAAGATCAGAGAGGTTAAGTGACTTGTTCCAAACCCCACAGATAGTGAGTTTCTGAGACAGGTTTTGAACTTAGGAATTATCAACTCCAAGTCCAATATCCTACCTCTGACATCACTCTGGTAATGTTTGTATCATTCTTATCCATAGTAGCATATTTTTGGGAGCTAGATGTATAGTGGGTAGAATACCAAGGCCTGGAGTCAGGAAGATCTGAGTTCAAATATGAACTCAGGTACTTACTAGCTGTGCGACCCTGGGCAAGTCATTTAACCTCTATTTGCCTTAGTCTACCGGAGAAGGAAATGGCAAATCACTTCAGTATCTTTGTCAAGAAAACCCCACGGACAGTATGGTCCATGGGGTCATGAAGAGTAGGACATGACTCAACTGTTACTCCGGAACCAGTGCTCTTTCCCTTGTGCAATATTGTCTCCCCCGTACCATCTTTGAACTCAGTATGGTCAAAGAAGATTGCTAGATTTGCAATCAGAGAACCTGTGTTTGAGTTCCTATGTTTGCGTGACCTTGAGAAAGCCTCTTATCATCTCTAGGTCTCAGCCTCTTCATCTGTAAAATGAGAAGATTGGACTAGATGACTTCTAAGGTCCTTTCCAGCTCTAAATCTATGACCCTTAACTGGCAACCACCTCTAATGACTGACCTTGATTTTTGATGTGTCTTTACTTAACATGTGCTGTCTGCACAAAAGTTATCTCGTTGTTGTTGTTGTTGTTGTAGTAGTTCTTTTTACTGGAAACTCAGTAGTGAAGTGAATAGCTCCCTGGGCATGGAGTCAGGAAGATCTGAGTTCAAATCCCACCTCAGACACTTACCTGCTGTGTAGCCCTGGGCAAGTCATTTAACCACTGTCTGACTCAGTTTCCTGAGCTATAAAGCAGAGATAATAATAGCAACTACCTCCGAGGATTGTTGTGGGGATCAAATGAGATAATATTTGTAAAGCAGTTAGCACAGTGCCTGGCACATAGATACAAATACTTGTATCTTTTTTTTCCTTCCTACTTGAAAATCATGTATATATTTAGGACTGAATGTCCTCATAAAAAATGCACAGGAATAAGTTTCAGCTACACATAATTTACCACATTAGTTTCCAGTGCTCTTGTATTTAGATGGCTCAGGGCTCCATACAGGCAAGTAAACTTTTCTTTTGTAATTTCATGTACTTTATTTGAAACAAAGAACATGTCCTAACAGTGTCGTAAGAACTAATGACAATCCTGCTTTATCTCACATTTCAGAAGCTATGAAGCACATCGTAAAGCAATGATCATAATGCTTAAAATATACTTACTTGCAAAAACATTTTTTGTTAGAAGTTTGTTTTAGGTATTAGATGTGCTATAACATTCCTGACAAGAGAGTATAAGTCATGTCTTAAAGGAAAACTTCCTTTTTCCATTACATTGAGAAGTTAAGAATATGCTTCTACTTCTTTTCTGAAGCCAGATGTGTTCAGGTGTAATTAATCCTCACTATTAACACTCCTAAACATCTGCAGTTATTTGTTAAACACTTCAAAACTCTGCTCCGTCCCAGTTAACTCACAGTAATGTTTCAGTTGAGTGTTTATATGTCCTTGTTCCATGCTGAGATTTACCTTTTCCTGAATAGTGATTAGCTTTTCCTGAGAAAGATAGTTGTATCTGGGTATACTGTGCTCTGAAATCTAAATTGGTTGAACTAGCTTGGATTATTTATTGCAGACGTTTAATGAGATCAAATATATGATTTCCTCTTCCCTTATACAAAACCACAAGATTCTTATGAATTCCATTTTCTGTCAACTTTTGCAATGTTTGCACACAGTAGATGCTTAATGTTTATTGAATCAATTATTAGAGATGTTGACAGAAATGGATAAGCATAGTCCTTTGTCAACTCACCATCAAATATCTAATGGATGCCTGTCATTTTTAATGAATACTTTGAACCATACAAAGATTAGTAAGACTCCAACTGAGTTTCTTCCCTCAAACTACTTGCCACCCAGTTAAGAATCAAGATTATCAGTAGTAGCAATAGTAGTAGTAGTAGCAGCGGCAGTAGTAGTAGTAGTGATTGGGTGCTTGGGTGCATGTGCTTGTACTTGGACCCCAATTTCTCCCTAGTCTCAGAAACAGTCTCTGACAATTTCTCCACAGCCCAAGGACACTGTGCCTAGCAATTACCCATGAGTGGGCCCCAGCAAGACCCTTATCTCTCTCCCTGGTTCAGCTACACAAAGCTGGGCAAGAGAGTGCTGCGCTGTTCAGGCCCCAGCCCTAGGATCATGTCTCTGGAAGCCTCCCGATTCCTTAGTAACCTCCTGTCTTGTGAGAAAACTTTCCCTTGTTGCACAGCATTCTCTAATCAGGACAGAGAGAGGGGGGTGTCTTGTCTGGCCCAAGGAGTTTTGTTCCTGGCTGGCCCAAGGACTTTTCCTCTTGCCAGATTCCCAAGATCCATGCCTCTGACATCTCCCTCCCTGTTTGGTATGTTCCCTATACTTTCCTATCCATAGCTCCCAAAACCACCTGTGATACAGTTTAGGAGTTCAGGGGTTCTGGGACGCCAAAATCACAACCCGTAGGTCCTGCCCAAAAGAATTCGATCCAAGCCTTCTTTCAGCCAAAGACAAGGTTTATTAGAACACCTGTCATATTGGGCAGACTCTTTAAGGACTCTGAACATTAGTAAGCTATTGACTAGATTATAAGAATCTGACCAGTGGCTAGATTTTAAGAATCAGAGCAGTAGCTAGATTATAAGAATCCTAGCATCTTATTGGAGACAAGAGGACCTTATATACAGAAAGACTGTGGGAGGGATCTAGGAGTGGCCAAGTAGTCCATGAGGTAATAGAAATACCAAGGGTGGGAAGTGGCCTGGGGCCATAGGGAGGCAAGACGATGGAGGGGAGGATTATAGCCTCAGGTGAATGCCAGAGATCTGGCCTTGTGGGAAAGTCCAGGGTTTTTTCCTTTCTGGGGCCCAGATCCCAACTCCATCACCTGGACTTGTAGATTACCTGATCAGTATGCCTGGCATTCCTTTCCCATGCCCTTTTCCATATAAACCCTAGCTCCATCCTCAGTCTCTCACAGGTTCCTTAAGAATCCTTGCCTGCTGAAAAGCGTAACAATAAACATGTTGCAAACTTGACTTAAAGAATGCTTGAGTCTGTGAATTCATTCCAGAGGACCCTGTCCTGTATTCCAATCTTTGAGGGATCTCAACCTGTCAGACCGCAACAGTAGTAGTAGTAGTAGTAGCAATGATAACTCATTTATATGGTATTTTAACTACTTTTCTCTCAACAACCTCATTATTATGGCAATGCAAGTATTATCTCCTTTTTATGAGGAAACTGAATCTTAGGAAAAGAAAGTGACTTTCCCAAGGTGATAGAATTACTGGGTTTTGGAAATGAGACTCCAACCTAGGATCTCCTATCTCCAGATCTAGGGCTCTTTTGATTACCAAAAACAGCCTCTCAGAAACACATGAAAAACTAAGTAACAGTCAAACATAACAATCCAAGTCAGCAGAGGAAAAAGTGACAAAGCAGTTGATGATCAGTAGCCAGGTGAATTCACTGATGATATACTTCAGAACAAAGAGAAATTACTACATTCCAGTGAACTGAGAAAGCTTAGACTTTTCTAATTTGTAAAATTCAAGCCTGAATTTAAAAATAAAAATTACTGCATGTAGTCCAGGAAACTCCTCCACCTGCTGTCCTGATGCTGCTCTCCTATTTGCCCCTTCCACGCTCTTTGAGCTGAAAATGAAAGGGGAAGTATTATTATGAATTCCCTCTGACCTTTCCAGATATAGGACATTGAGTTATTTACTGAGTTACATGAAAAGGGACTCCATTTTTTGAGTATGGGAGTACATGGAACCAAACAAAGGTGCTCTTGATAAATAACGTAAAGGTGAGACAACTGGAGGACAGAACATGCTCACATTTAAGTCAATTGAGGATACATACAAAATAAATATACAGCAATTAGGGGTATTAATAACTAGGGGAATCAGAAAAGGTAATGGATTTGGGGATTTGAACTGAGTGAGTGATTCTAAGAGGCAGAGAACTAAGGAATAAGACAAAGAAGTGGAAGATATAACATTTTCTATGAGGAACAGAAAGTAGGCCAGTTTATCTGGAATGTAGGAAGTGTAAGGGGAGCAATTTGCAATCAGTCTGGGAAGAAAGCCTGGAGCCATATTGTGAAGGGCTTTAAATACCAAGCGGAGGAGTTTGGATTTTCTCCTAGTTGAAGTAAGTCACTAAAGCTTCTTGAGCAAAGGCGTGACTTGGTCAAAGGAGAGCAGGCATGTATCACGTTGGCAGCAGGGTAGGATTTTGATTAAAGGGGAAGAGACTGTAGTTAGGGAGACCAGTTAGGAAGTTATTAATAGCTAAGGGCTTGGAGTTAGGAAGATTTGCATTCAAATTCAGCCTCAGATACTAGCTGTGTGACCCTGGGCAAGTCACTTAAACTCTGTTTGCCTCAGTTCCTCATCTGTAAAATAGATACACACGGAGAAGGAAATGGCAAACCACTCCAGCATCTTTGCCAAGAAAACCCCATGGTGTCCATTGTCACATGGTGATATGTCCACAATGACACCATTGTCACATAGAGTTGGACACAACTGAACAACAAAATAGCTAATGAGAGAAGAAATGGCAGCTTGGACTAGTGTGATTTTGGTGTGAATAGAGAGGAGGATATGAGAGATTTCAGAGGGTGATAA
Organism: Vombatus ursinus; assembly: GCF_900497805.2. NCBI lineage: Eukaryota > Metazoa > Chordata > Mammalia > Diprotodontia > Vombatidae > Vombatus > Vombatus ursinus. The sequence goes on from NW_020949613.1 coordinate 18,218,409, forward strand.
CTGACAAGACTTGTCAACTGATTTGATAGAGGGGTGGGGGAGACAGAGTAAAGTGGGGAGGCTGACACCTAGGTTTCAGACCTAGGAGACTAGGAGATTGGTGTTACCCTCGACAGAAATAGAGAAGTTTAGAGGAGGAGTATTTTTAGAGGGAAAGATAATGAGCTCTATTGCAGAAAGACATTTACATGGTTTCTCCCTTATTAGAAGGTGAGCTCCTTGAGAGCAAAAACAGTTTTTGCCTTTCTCTGTGCTTAGCACAGAGCCTGGCCCAGAGTAAGCACTTCATAAATGTTTGTGGACTGACTGTCCTTCTGGAATAAAAGAAGAAATTTAAAGACAGTAAATTCAAACTGGGGGCACTGAAGCTTAACTGTAGCTGTAGTTCTTGAACTCCAGTTGGTAAATAGTGTCTTTTGCTTCCTGTACTCACAGAAGGGATCAATGGCTTGGATAATCCAAAGCATACTTCCTTGATTTTGAAATTCAGAATGATCTTTCTGCCACAAGTTGACCTTCCCAATCACACAGATATTGAAATGATTTAACATTTCTCTAAACATACACCAACTGACAGTTGAGAAATGAAGTCCTAAAGTATGTAGGAGATCAAAAGGAGCAATCCTGGGATTAAAATTTTTCCTTGGACAATTCATACAGATCCTCACAGGATAATCAAGACAACTATATTTCCTGTAAATTTGTCCTACGGCTCCCAGATGGATACTGGGCTAGGGAGGTAGAAAGGTGGTAGGACATTTATGGATGTTTTAAGAAGTAAAGGGGTTTGGGGGGGGTGAATGCATTTTTTTACATAGCAGATTTAATATTTAAATATTTCCTTTTAGCACAGAGGGTTGACTGAATATAGCTTATCATTAATTTCACTCCTATGGTGAGCATTCTGTGCCTGCGTATTTTAGATAAATCATGTTTAACAACATTGAGAGAAATGTCAGTATTTGGAATATCATCCTGGATGTTCCTCATCAGTTTGACTTTTCATGAAGTGATAATAGTTTTCTTCAGAATATGAAAAAAGACTCTAACTGAGGGTCAAGATTATGTTAGTTTTGAGGAAAATAATACAGCACCTTGTTATCATTCTGTAATTTCATACTTGATAAAAATCGATTCTGACGATTGCTTTCTCATGATTACATATTAGGAACTTGTCACCCCTCACAAACTGAAAATAGGCCTAATTAATTAGCTTTCTTCGGTAATTTTGTATCTGACAATGTGGTTCAGGTGTATCAGGATTTTTGTTGTTATTGTTGGTATAAACCAAACTCATCTTCTGTTTTTTTTTAATTTTATTTTTACAATTCTAGGGTTTATTTTACTAAATACACTAAAACTAAATACAACTAAAGCCTCCAAATATCTCTATGAATTTAATTAAAAATATTTGTTAAGCACCTACTACAAGCTAGGTACTATGAAAGGCATTGGTGATATAAAGAGATAATTAGAATAGTCCCTGCCTTTGAGAGAGAGAGAGAGAGAGAGAGAGAGAGAGAGAATAATTGGGGGCATCAGAAAGGTTCTTATATAGGAGTTGTGCTTTAAAGGTAAAGCTAGGATTCGTATGAGGAGGGAGTCATTAGGAGTTGTACTACAGATATGGGGAACTACATGAACAGAGACGTGTACTTTGGAGATGAATTACCATGTACCAGGAACCAATAATAGGCCAGTTTAACTAGAATGGATACTATATAAAGGGTAGTAATATGAAATGTTTGGAAAGGTAGGTTGGAGTCAGAGTGTGAAGATAAAATGCCAGGCTGATGATTTTTAATTTTATCCTGGGATAATAGGGATCCACTGGAAATTTTTGAGAAGGGTCAGATTTGTGTTTTTGGAATAGCAATCAACAGCTGTATAAAGGATGAATTAAAAAGAGAAAAGACTGGAGGAAAAAAACAAATTTCTAAAAATGGAGAAAAAGAAAAGAAAAATACTAGAAGTAGGGAGAATAGGTGGTAGTTGAAATTGTCAAGGCAAAAAGTGATAAAGGTCTGAATTAGGATGAAGACAGAGTGAAAAGAGAGGAGACAGATGCATGAACTATTGTGGAAGTAATTTTAAAAATATTTGACAACTGACTGGATATAAGGGTTGAAGGAGAAAGAAGAGTAACAGATTGCAGACCTTGATTACTGGAAGGATAGTTGTGCCCTGTATTGGAGAAATTTTGAGTTGTAATGGTTTGGGAAGAAAATATTCCATTTTGTGTTTAAGAAACCAAGGAGGCATCCAGATAAAATGGAACAAGAGCTTAGCAGGAAAGATGAAGGCTGGTTATTGTAGATTTGAGAATCATTTGCCTTGACATAATAAATGAACCTATTCTGTGAAATCATTCAAATTGTAAATTCTATTTTATGTATCTTAGATTACTATTCTAACCATTTATAAAATGTATAAAATTTGTTTTTAAAAAGAAAAACAAGGAATACCTATATCATCATATTGCTAGTCCCTCTGCAAACACTTCTAATGACATTGTTTTAAACTCACATTCAGACTGAAGTACACAAAGGTTAAGTGATTAGCTCAGGTTCTGAGGAAGGATTCAAACTCTCATCTTCATGACCACAAAGCCAGCAACTTCGTCCATTCTGCCACCTAGTTTACATCATATAACATTTGAATTTTAGTTGTAACCTTCTTGAGGATAGGGTTTCTCTTTCTCTCTTTTTAAAAATTTGTATATTTCTAATGCTTAGAATAGTAACTGACAGGTAATTAATAAAAGTTTGCTGAGTTCAGTTAAATTCTAATCTTCAAAAAGGAAGAAAATTTATATTCAGAATAGTCGTATATGTGTAAAATCATGATACTGTATTACAAGAAATGAATCCCATTAAATTTCTTAAATCTCATTAATTTATTTCAAATTAGTGAACATGAGAAATGAAACTGAACTGAGCCCTGTTTATATATATATATATATATTATATATATATATACATATAAAATTGGATATTAAAATGAATCTAAAGTTTTCCTTGATATAACTGAATCCTCGTGTGGTCACTCTCCTTACATAAATCATTATTTTTACATTTTTTTGGTATTTTATATTTGGTTTTTATTTTCAGTTTCACATTTGCTTGCTCCCCCCCTCCTCTCCCCTACTCATTGAAAAGGCAAGAAATAGTATACCCATTATACACATGATGTCATCTTGCATAAATCCTTGAGAGATAACAATACCAATGTCCTGATCCTGAGCCCGAAATGTGGTATGAGTTGAGTTATGAGTGGCTGCTTCACTTGCATATTTACTACTGGCTAGAAACTAGCATCTGGGGTTCTGTCTTTAAGAGCAAAAAACATGTCTTCTATTCTGGGAGTTACTAATGACTTAGGTTATAATTTTTGTCTCAGTTTCTTATCAGAAAAAAAAAAAAAGGATTACTCTGCCTTACCACAGAATTGTGGGGATTTGTTAGGTAATGTCATTGCTAAGCTTCACATTTCCCAGCAGTAGGGTACTACTCTTGCAATAGCAGTAAAAGTTACAAAAATAATCATAACCTTTGTCCAAATAATTCCATTGTTGGAAATGTGCCTTAAAAGTGTTACTTGAAATGAACAATAACAAAAAGAGCTATATCTTCAAAGATTTTCGTAACAGCATTATATGTATTTGCAAAGGACTTGGAATAGCCTAAATGTTCAACAAGAAGGAAATGGTTGAATAAATTGTGGGACATAAAACAACAAGGCAATTTAGATTAACAACTACAAGGTGTGTGTATGTGTGTATATATATATATATATGTATGTGTATATATGTATATATATGTATATATGTATACATGTATATATACACACACATACATATGTATTATGTATGTATATGTATGTTTATACATATACATATTATATATGTATAGATATATATATATAAAATCTGGAAATTATTTGATGAAATAATTCCAAATATAACCAACTGAATCAGAAGTATAGGATGCACTAGAACCATTACCATGTAAGGGGAAAAGTGAAGAAGAAATGGACAAGCAAAATAGCCTGATGAGGACTTAGATGGAGTGACTAAAAAAAAAACTTTATTATTTACTTTAGGCATTGCAATTTATTAAAGTAAACAAGCAAGTTTAGTTTATTGTATTGTATTGATTATAATTAAATATTGGAAAGGCCCTACCTCTAATACATACTGGCTATGTGACCGTAAGTAAGTCACTTAATTCCTTGTTCCTCACATGAAATTCAAATAGAAATGATCCCTACAAGGCTGCATATTGACTTAAAAAATAAACAAATTAACATTATCTGTGTGTTGTATGGGGGTGTTTGAAGAGGAATAGTACCTCTGGTGTGAGGGCTCATCACTTCTTTTCAGGGCTGCTCATTCACGCTTGGTGTCTGTCTGGTACTCAACTTTCATTTGTGGCTCCAAGAAACTGTAGCATACACAGAAGCCACACCTTGGTAAACCATTGGCACCAATGGGCCTCAAACCCATTGGTGAGTTAGGGTGGGGTGTCTCACCCAAGTATGTGAAGACTTCTCCCCATGGAATTGGTAGATTAAAACAATTTGTTCCAATGGCCTTGAAAGTGGCTGAAGCAGGTGCCATGGAGAGCTTTAAGCTTAGTCAGACATTGAAGACACCGAGGTGATCCACTGCATCCCAGACCATTGCATTTTGTCTTAACTTTTGTTGTGCCAATGGACTTCAATGTTTATGGAAGAGAGAAATGAGAATGATGACTTTGTGTAAATCTGCTTCACTTAAATCCAATTCATTCATGAGTCAAGACATCACCCTGTGATGTCATTGGTCCTCTTTGAAAATGAAGGACAAATAACAATTGTATTTTCATTTATTTTGTTAAACATTCCTCAATTGCATTTTAATCTGATTCTGGTTAACTGAGGCTGTTGGGCTGCCACCTCTAAGGTCTAAACAAATCTCTAAGACTGTAAGTTGCAAAGACATTATTATCAACCTGCACTAGTAGAATGAGGTTCCTCATTAGTAGTCCACTATACCAGTGAAATTACAGGTTTAGTCCCTATCCTAAAAAAAAAAATTATCATAAGTACTTTTGAATATGAAACAAAATGCTAAAATATTACAAACAAATGCATTTATGAAGCCAAAATGAAGACCATTTTCTCTTAGAAAAATTTTCAACCCAAATTCTATTTACCACCTGTTTCTTAATGGCAAAAATAGGATGGATTACGCATCTTGTTGCTGGTGTCCATTGCCATTTATGTCATTTCTGGGTAATGTAGCCCTGATTAGAAGCAAGTCTACATTGGGAGTGAACATTTGGTCCTGACATCTGGCTCTGGGACTTAGTTATTTTGCTCTAGACTTTGTTACAAGTGTAAGATGTTCCAGGCAAGGCAATTCATCATTATTAATGTATTACACAGTCTAACCTCTGAGGAGCTCATCCCTTTAAAAACTTTAAATTGTCAAATAAGTATTCATTTCCACAATATCTTTAGAAGGCAGGCAAACTCCAAAAAACACACTAACAATTATTTCTTTTTTCCCTTGCAGGGTTCCTTAGGACTAGAAGGTCCCCAAGGTCCACCTGGGAAAGAAGGTCAAAGGGTAAGTAAACTTTGAACAACTGGCAGGCATTAACTAAGCTCAGTCATTCTGTGTCTCTGAACACCAATAAAAATAAAATTCAAAGATGGCAGCTGGGTATGAGGTGAATGTTAACTAATAGTACTTTGAAATTTGAGGTTTGTCTTCATTAGACTGAGGTTTCCCGGTTTGGAAAATCCTATGTGTTTTAGAGCCTGGCACCATAGATGCAGGGGACATTGGATAAAATTAATCAGGTGTGCAATTTAATCTAGAGTACTGAAGTAGCTAATATTGAGTATTGGCTTTTTGAAATAGGTCAATGAGGGTCTTGGTGAACTACCTTCCCATTCAGTATGTCTGTATAATCTGTACATTGTTTTTTCATTCCTTAACAAAATGCAATTTTCTTTACACAAGGGAAACATCTTAGTTCTTCCCCTTGCATTTATTACATTTGAGTCAAAATTACTATTAGAATATTTTCTTCATTCAACTATTATTTTGTGACCAGATAACTTTCTCTTTGCAAGTCGATTTTTTAATTTAAAATATCTTTCTAGAGTCACATAATCAGAATTGGAAGGGACCTTAGAGATCAAATTTAACCTTTCCAACCTATACAGAAATCTTTTCTACAGCATCCCACAGGTTCAGATTGTAATGCATGCACATCCTGT